>NC_141691.1:2025684522-2026118216 GCF_964263255.1 Lissotriton vulgaris | reverse complement strand
TATATATATATATATATATATATACATATACATATATATATATATATATATATATATATATATATATATATATATATATATATATATATATATATATATATATATATATATATTCTTCTTTGGGTTTTGAATATATATATATTCACTGAAAAAACCATAGGTTATAGACTATATATAGTTAGGGATTAGCATTTACAAAACCTTAATTTACTCGCACAAAACCATAGAAATTCGCATATATAGTTAGTTGCAATAACTATATATCGCGCACCCGCAATCCACTGCTGATGATGTCACATATTACATCATTCATGACATGGTCAGTGACATCACTGATGACATCACTGATGACATCTCAAATGACATCACTGATGATATGACTGATGACATCTCAAATGACATCACTCATGACATCACTGATGACATCTCTTGTGACATTACTGATCACATCACTGATGATATCATTCATGTGATAATACGATGAACCTCTTCAGACTCTAATACAACCTTAGATACAATCAGTGTAAACAGACACTCACAGACTGTCACTCATCCATGGAGTTACTCACACACCTAGTCAGTCATGCAAAGAATCAATCACACCTCCATTTCCTCAACTATACAGTTATACACACCTTACTTATTCAAACATATACTAACACTTATTTACTCCCTTATACAATCCCTGATACAAGCTCACAATGATCCATACAGCCACTCACACATTCACTGGCTCTTATGCACAGTTATTTATATATGTCAACTCTCACATGTACTGTGTTTTACATATGTACTTACTTGCACATGTAGCACTGAGATATCCATTCACTCACCAACACACCCAGGCAGACAGTCAACCGCCCATATAGCTGTTTCCACATGCACTCTTGAACTCATACACCTAGTGAATCAACTGCTTACACATCTATGCACAGAGTCACACAACTCCCAGCCACCCACACACACACTCAGTCTCCCATTCAAATACTTGGGCAGCCAATCAATAACCCATATAGCCACTCATATAGCTACTGATCAACACATGCAGCAGCTTGCACAACAACAGACATACCGATGCACACATTCAGACAGTTTAGTCACTAACCCATGCACTCAGTGAGACACATTTAATCACTCACTCATACAGTCAGTCACGCACCTACTAAATCCTTCATCCAGACACTTATAGATCCACTCATTCTTCAATATGTAAGACATATTTTAACTTTACAGAAACATACAGTCACTGGGTGTTGTCATCAGTGATGTCATCAGTGATGTCACTGACCATGTCATGAATGATGTAATATGTGACATCATCAGCAGTGGATTGCGGGTGCGCGATATATAGTTATTGCAAGTAACTATATATGCAAATTTCTATGGTTTTGTGCGAGTAAATTAGGGTTTTGTAAATGCTAATCCCTTACTATATATAGTCTATAACCTATGGTTTTTTCAGTGAATATATATATATATATATATATATATATATATATTATATATATATATATATATATATATATATATATATATATATATATAAGCTCCAGAGTTGCCCATCATGCAGGGATGCACTCAGACAAGTAACTGCATAAAGCCGTTTATTAGGCAGGCAATGGCATTCCGATCAAAATTAACAGCCCCTCGTGTCGATTTAGCCTGACGCGTTTCAGAGCTTTAGCTCTTTCCTCAGAGGCTCGACAGTCCGGTAAGTGCTGGTTCTGACACGTCCCCAATTATATGCTGACTGTGGTACACAAACAAAGATGCGTAGTCCAGGTGTAGTGGAAGATCCCTCTTTATTGACAGGTAGTTAGGTGGCAGGTTACAGGATAGTAGTTACATGGAGAAAACCCCACCAGGAGAGAGCTACCAGCTCCTCAGCCTCAGATGACCAACTGACAATCTTTACACAGGGAGGCACACTAACATTCCATGATGTCACAGGACATTCTCATAAAGTGGTAGAGAGGGAAAATACATAGAACCATTTACCACACATCCTCTTCCGTTAACAAACAACAGCAAGAAAGAAGTCAAGATGTAAAAAGATAAACATAAGATGCACAGATGAACTAAATGCAAATTATATAACATGCCCATCCACCCTCCTTAATAAAACAAGGTAGCGATCGTGGCAAATCAAGCAGGGTGTAACAACATAATCACAAAATCAGTGCAGATGGAAATAAGCACAATAAGATGAACATAGCAACCTACAGAAAAAGGAATGCCTTGCAAAAGAGACTAGTGCATGACGTGCACTAACAACCTCCCCATAAAGGGTACACATAGAAAGGCAACCTTAAAACCGTGGAACAAAACAACTCCCCAGGAAAGGGTACACCAGAGAAACATAACACCCCTGGAACAAAATAGACAGTAGCCACGCAATCGTGGCACAACTACACCAAGAGGTAGCGCTGACAACGCACCCCGATAACCCACATAGAGTGATGCAACTCCTCCCCAAACAAAAGGGTACACCATTAAACAATGTAGGAATTGTTCAAGATAGCATCACTAAATGGCGGCGCTGACAACGCACGCCACCTTCCCCAGAAAAGGGTACACAAAGAAAACTAATCTTTGAAACCTTGGAGAAAAATAGCTACATGCAGACAACCTCCCCAAATAAAACGTAACTTCTCCAAAGAGTAACGACAAGACCCTAAGAAACCACATGTAGGCACTGGCACCACAACCCCCACAACCTCCCCTAAGTAAGGGTACACCATAAGTACTAACCTTAAGTACATGGATGGGGTAAGATGAGACACAAACACCCTAACTGCACAAGCAGGGTGACACACAGGATACCCACCCTGTGAGACCAAACGTCCCCTATAAATAAATATACAGGGTACACCATAAGGTACAACATCACCCTAGTTACAAGATATGGCATTGACTGGCCACAGACCCTCCCCTAAATAAGGGTACACTGTAGGGTTAAAACATTGCCTTAGGAATTTGGAGTACAGCAAAAGACAACCACTGACCAAAAATACACAAAAAGAAACAAGGCCCCAAAAATGGATGGAACAACCCATTAAGCACAACCCACACACAGCAGCGCACATTGTACAACGAGATACCAAATCGGAACATAAATATAAAAAAAAACAAATGAGTATAGCTCCGGTGAGCGATATCTCACCCGAGGACTTCTTGGCTAAAAATTGTTCAAAAGTTCCGAAGAGCGACTGCACAAGAGTAAACGTGAAGTGATATGCAGGAAAGTCCAGGATACTAATGACGTTTTTTAAAAACAAACACACGAGCAGCGTGTAAATCTCACTGAAATAAAAATCGTGTGTTGTTGTTCCTCCAGTGTCTATAACCATTCCAAAAAACAGATGTGCCGTGAAAACTTGAGACCACAACAGAAGATCAGCGTTGAATTTCCACAGAAGACCTGTTACTATGGTAACGAAAAATGGCTTCCTTCGTGACGTGTGCACAACACAGAAGAGAGATTGGAAGGAGTCACGTAACCAGGCGTGTGACCTCATCCGGAAAGGAGGAGACAAGTAGAACACCAGATTGGAGGCTTAAAGAGGCGTCATCGATTCTGTCCACCAACTCCCTTGGACATTCCAGAACGTCATCAGAAAGGCAGAGGAGAGCAGGGAGTGCAGAGCGGATGAAGAGAAAAATGCCGTTGGTGTTGAAAGAACGGACTTGACACCAAACAGGTAAACCACAGACAACTTGGTGCACTTTAAGCTTGAAACTCACAAACCAAGTAAGTGGCATACAAGCAGCAAAGTAAACTACGTGACCCTTCGCTCACACTAACAGATGCTGATGAGTTGAAGCACTGAAAACTGCTGCACAGTCACTTTTAAACAAAAAGAAATAAATGTCTCACCAAATAGAAATCAGTTTCTTAGCGTCATGAAAGATGAGGACAACGAGCGTTTTGAAGAGAAATAACAGCTTCAAATTCGTAATGAGCTGGCATGTCTGAAAGAAGGCAGTTAAACTGTCATAACTGCGTGAGCCATGCTGAACACCAAAAAAGAGATTAAAAAAAACACATCAAAACGCAGGTTAAACATGTTTTTCATGTAGGGTCCGATATTACTGACAGCGATGGCTGTAGTGAAGGGTAGTGCCAGCACTGGGCAGCTGTGATAGGACAGTCACTGATGTGGACAGTTGAGAAAGAAACTGCTAGCGCTGGGCGAACTGTCACGGTACAAAAGACATAGAGACACAGCAGGGTGATCAGGCCAGCTGAACCTCACACGCTTTTGTGGCTGGAGAAATCAGATTTCCAGATGACAGCAAGGTCGCAGTGGACTCCTTCACTTATCAAACGCCCAGGGTGGAGGCTGTCCAGGGTGAAAAGGACACTGGTGGGGTTTGCTGGGCGTTTCTCCAATTTAAAAAAAACATAGACTTACTTCTGTTTTAACTCTGACTGGATCCCAGAAGAAGTACTTGGTTTCCTTAGTGCTCAGTTACAGTCCTCTTCATGTGCAGCATAGGTTAGTCCAAGAAACGTCGCCAAACTGTGGTACACAAACAAAGATGCGTAGTCCAGGTGTAGTGGAAGATCCCTCTTTATTGACAGGTAGTTAGGTGGCAGGTTACAGGATAGTAGTTACAGGGAGAAAACCCCACCAGGAGAGAGCTACCAGCTCCTCAGCCTCAGATGACCAACTGACAATCTTTACACAGGGAGGCACACTAACATTCCATGATGTCACAGGACATTCTCATAAAGTGGTAGAGAGGGAAAATACATAGAACCATTTACCACACTGACCCTCTGATGGGTTACCCATATGCATGTTCGCAAAGTTCGTTGGGACTTGTAGTGTCAGACAATTATTTCCTTCGGATGGATGCTGCACAATTCATGATGAAATCTGTTGCTTAAAAGCCCTAAAATGGGCCTCAGAATGCAAGTCCGTCCTTGATCCTTGTTATTGTCCCACAAATGAGGCTCGGCTTTTCTTCCCGAACCCCGAGGCCCCCAAAGTTCGCAGGGTGGTGCACTCCCTCACGGCTGGGCCGCCGCGTGAAAATAGAAGCTCCAGAGTTGCCCATCAGGCAGGGATGCACTCAGACAAGTAACTGCATAAAGCCGTTTATTAGGTACAGGCAGGAAATTGCATTCCGATCAAAATAACAGCCCCTCGTGTTGATTTAGCCTGATGCGTTTCAGAGCTTTAGCTCTTTCCTCAGAGGCTCGACAGTCCGGTAAGTGCTGGTTCTGACACGCCCCCAATTATATGCTGACCCTCTGATGGGTTACTCCATATGCATGTTCGCAAAGTTCGTTGGGACTTGTAGTGTTAGACAATTATTTCCTTCGGATGGATGCTGCACAATTCACGCTGAAGTCTGTTGCTTAAAAGCCCTAAAATGGGGCTCAGAATGCAAGTCCGTCCTTGATCCTTGTTATTGTCCCACAAATGAGGCTCTGCTTTTCTTCCCGAACCCCGTGGCCCCCAAAGTTTGCAGGGTGGTGCACTCCCTCACGGCTGGGCCGCTGCGTGAAAATAGAAGCTCCAGAGTTGCCATTCAGGCAGGGATGCACTCAGACAAGTAACTGCATAAAGCCGTTTATTAGGTACAGGCAGGAAATGGCATTCTGATCAAAATTAACAGCCCCTCGTGTCAATTTAGCCTGACACGTTTCAGAGCTTTAGCTCTTTCCTCAGAGGCTCGACAGTCCGGTAAGTGCTGGTTCTGACACGCCCCCAATTATATGCTGACCCTCTGATGGGTTACTCCATATGCATGTTCGCAAAGTTCGTTGGGACTAGTAGTGAGGAAAGAGCTAAAGCTCTGAAACGCGTCAGGCTAAATCGACACGAGGGGCTGTTAATTTATATATATATATATATTCAATGAAAAAACCATAGGTTATAGGCCATATATAGTTAGGAATTAGCATTTACAAAACCTTATTTTACTCGCATAAAACCATTGAAATTCCATATATAGTTAGCTAACTATAAGCGCTAACTATATATCGCGCACCCGCAATCCACTGCTGATGATGTCACATATTACATCATTCATGACATGGTCAGTGACATCACTGATGACATCACTGATCACAACATCCAGTGATTGTATGTGTCTGTAAAGTTTAAATATTGAAGAATGAGTGGATGTATAAGTGTCTGGATGAAGAATTTAGTAGGTGCATGACTGACTGTATGAGTGAGTGATTAAATGTGTCTCATTGAGTACATGGGTTAGTGACTAAACTGTCTTAATTCGTGCATCAGTATGTTTGATGTTGTGTAAGCTGCTGCATGTGTTGATCAGTAGCTATAAGAGTGGCCATATGGGTTATTGATTGGTTGCCCAAATATTTGAATGGGAGGCTGAGTGTGTGTGTGGGTGGCTGGGAGGTGCGTGACTCTGTGCATAGATGTGTAAGCAGTTGATTCACTAGGAGTATGAGTTCAAGAGTGCATGTGGAAACAGCTATATGGGCGGTTGACTGTGCATGGGTGTGTTGGTGAGTGAATGGATTTCTCATTGCTACATGTGCAAGTAAGTACGTATGTAAAACACAATACATGTGAGAGTTGAGATATATAAATAACTGAACATAAGAGCCAGTGAATGTGTGAGTGGCTGTATCGATCACTGTGAGCTTGTATCAGGGATTATATAAGAGAGTAAATATGTGTTATTATATGTTTGAATAAGTAAGATGTGTATAACTGTATAGTTGAGGAAATGGAGGTGTGATTGATTCTTTGCATGACTGACTAGGTGTGTGAGTAACTCCATGGATGAGTGACAGTCTGTGAGTGTCTGTTTATACTGAGTGTATGTAAGGTTATATTAGAGTCTGAAGAGGTTCATTGTATTATCACATGAGTGATGTGATCAGTGATGACAAATGAGATGTCATCAGTGATGTCATTTGAGTTGTCATCAGTGATGTCATTTGAGATGTCATCATTGATATCATTTGAGTTGTCATCAGTGATGTCATTTGAGATGTCATCAGTGATGTCATCAGTGATGTCACTGACCATGTCATGAATGATGTAATATGTGACATCATCAGCAGTGGATTGCGGGTGCGCGATATATAGTTAGCGCTTATAGTTAGCTAACTATATATGGAATTTCAATGGTTTTATGCGAGTAAAATAAGGTTTTGTAAATGCTAATTCCTAACTATATATGGCCTATAACCTATGGTTTTTTCATTGAATTTTCAAGGTTTTGTAAATGCAAATTCCTAACTATATATCCACTATAACCTATGGTTTTTTCTGTGAATTTCATTGGTTTTTTAATAGCAAATATGAAAAGCTTTAAAATGTCAAGTACGTGATAGATAAAAACATTTTCGTATTTATGCACGCTGATGTGCTTTGAACGCTGCCCCCCCCCTCCCCTCTTTTGCCTTAGTAGTACTCTCTCTTTGCAGATACAGAAGGGTAGTTAACGCAGGCCTTTACCCCCGTTGTAATCCGTCGTACCTCCTTGTCTCTCCATTTGATTGATTGTTGTCCAAGCATTTACTGTTTTAGAATTGGTTCTCTTTGGATCATTCTCTATTTACAAACAAGCACAAAGTCGCAATACTCTGTTTAGTCTTTGCAGATAGTGAAAAATCGTGTAAAAAAATAAAAGTAATCGAGCAAAATCAGTAGGCCACTAATTGGATCTCTTTTTGACCTCGCTAAAATAGAAATATTAGGAACAACCCTTCTTGAGAAATACGAAAATAGTGAGATGAACTGAGCTCCACACCATGAGGGCTGCAAGACAGCTCGGCTCCATCACCCATCCCGCACAAAATAATGACAAACCCTATGCAAATATTAAAAATATAGACAACACACCAGCAAAGAAACAGGGTAAAACATTTTATTAAAAAACTATTTACATAACGTTGGTTTATAAGATGATGTCAGTAGTGGACCGATGTGTGAATAGATCGAAAACAGCACAAGGCTCCAAGATCCGGATAGCAAGCTCCTGGATGTTGGGTGCCATAGTTTAGAGTTCTGAATTTCAGCCTTTTTCAATGCCTGTGCTTTGTTGAATCAAAATGGCGGCTTGACACAAAGCTGACTCAAGCGTTGCTACTGATGCTATGCAGACCAAAACTGGTTTTCAGTTTGTACATTTTTCTAGATTTTTCAATCCAAGTTTGGTTGACTTTGTAGAACGATGGCTTCAGATTTTCAACATACGATGTGGTGGCGCTGACTGGGAGGGGGCGCTTCGCTCCTGCCCCCTCCCCAAGTAAGATTTTCATACGTGAAAGTACGTTAATGGTTTTGGTCCCTGAGATGCTTCGATGTCACTACCATTCTCAAATAGCATAAGTTCTAGATGTTGGGTGCCATAGTTAAGAGTTCTGAGCAGCGCTTGTAACACTGTCTGAAGCTTATTTCCACCTACTGCAGCTTCACTATTCTCAAAGTAAGTGAGTGTCGTTTGTGGACCTGACTGCATTAGAAAACAATGTGATATGTTACCTTCCTAAACAGCTTGACGGAGGCCCCTGAGGGGCGCTGTGATGGCCATGGACTCGGAGAAGACGCTTGGCTCCGACACCCTCCCCAAGTCTTATAGCACTGGTGTAGCCTGAGATCGCCCCCGACATAGGCGGCCGGCTCCCGGGGTCCGGCGGTACTTTTTGCCTTTTGATGACTCTTCAATTCTGGACCTTGTCCCACAATCCGTTTGACCTGAAGACAAGCTGTAGTGGGGCGCCCCTTTATCGTTTTAGTTGCCATTCCGCCCGCTTTTGCTACACTGTGCCTCTTCCGCCATTCAGCTGTTTTCCGCCCGCTCTTGCGACTACAGCGTCTCGCTCACCATGTAGTTGAGATGCGCCCGCTCTTGCGGTGCAGCGATAGGCGGCTGCCACAGGACTCTCAAAATGGCGGCCGTCTCTTCGGTTTTGGGCCTGGTCCACTAAAATGGCCCTGGGACACCTTGGAACTCGGACGCTTGTCTGCTAGGGCTTGGGTCCCATTCTCGAAAAGCGTCCCCTCAGCCGTGAAGATTCTACAAAAGTCTTGGGGGCCTCCGACTCCCGCAGGCTTCTGGTGGGGAGCGGCTGCCATGATTGCTCGTGGAATGGCCACGACGGAGCTACGAAATGGTAGTGGTCTCATGCTGACGCCAGCTTTAGTCTGAAACATCCAGAAACACTGTAGACTACCAATTCGATCAGTTCCGGTAGCGCCCCAACATGACCCGGAAGAGAAGAACTTGCCCTCCCCTCTTTGACTGATGGTTCTTGTTGCCTGTCCCCTCTGTTGTCATTTAACAGAACTTTTTGGACTGCTGAAAGGGGTTGTGTTCTGAACGCTGGTTGGTGGAGACATTTAGACTATATTCTTGACCTACGTTGTCGCGTAATGCGTTTTATGACACGCCGCGTTAGCGCACCCGGAAGTGATCCGAGGCGCGGCGCGCAGCGCGTAACGTAAGCATAACAGGTCATGTGACTTGTTAATAAAACTTTTCATTGGTTCATTTTACTTTTGTTAATTTAATGATGAAAAGCTTGGTCATATGACCTAAAAATTACGCTTTTTATTATTTTCGAACAATATTTTTTTTTCAAACATATGTTATAATATTCCAAGCTAATGTACTTTCCCGGAAAATTTACAACTGTCTTGCAAGTAAAATATATTCCTTTTTCGAGAAAAAGGGCGTTTCTTCCTTCCATGACGGAGCCGTTGAGTAAAAGAGATTCGGCCTGCTGTCTTAGTCGCCGATACGCCTGATTATCAGATTCTTATCGATCACTTTATGTTGCAGACATGAAAAACACAACTGCCCTTGACCATTTATCTTTACTGCGTTCCTACATATTATACCTTTTATCCGTCATGTAATTGGACTGCTTTATTTCACTTGCCTTTTACTGATTCGAAAACAGTCACTAAAAGTAAAAACTTTACAAATGAAAATACTACTACCGTGTTTTGTTTTAAAAACCTTTATTGTGAAAATGTCAGTATACAAATACGGGCCTATAACCACGTGGGCCGGCCACGGAGCAAACTCAAATCGTATATGATGAGGAGACATTTACACTGTAGAAGAACGTAACGAGCGGGCCATTAGGTGACAAGAACAAAGGTGTCTAACAGTTGCGGAATCGGTGGACGTACATTTTGTAATTAAAATACGACAGGGCCACTTACAATAACATTTTCTAGATATACATTTGCGGGCAAAGAGTTACGAGTCCCATTTATACCGGCGCCATTTTGGGCGAGGCCGGGCAGGTCCAAGATATAGTCAAAATGTCTCCACCAACCATCGGCCAGACCAGAACCCCTTTCGGCCCTTTATGTTACAAGATGGTGTCTTCCATTCAGAAAATATTGGTGGCAGCATTTTGAAAGGAAACAGAAACAGCCGTTCTCCTAGTGAGTTTCACATTGTTACATTTAGGAAGAATGTTGAAGAGTAGTATGTGGAAAATCTGAAGCCATTTTTCTACAAACTCTCAATCAGACTTGGATGGAAAAAAAAACCTGAAGAATGTACAAACAGAAAACCAATTTTTGTCTGTATAGCACCAACAGTAACGCTTGAGTCAGCTTTGTGTCAAGCCGCCATTTTCATTCAATCAATAGCGTCCCCCTGCACACATTCAGGGACCTGGTCGTGTCTTCAGATGAAACGCATTGTAGGAAAAGATGCAGAAAGGAAAAGGAAAAAAGTTCCGCCGGACCTAGTGAAGCTGCAGCAGGTGCAAATAAGCTTCAGACAGTCTTACAAGCACTGCTCAGAACTCTCAACTGAGGCACTCAACATCCAGGACTTGCCATTCGGATCTTGGCGCCTTGTATTTTTGTTTTGTTTTTGATGGAGGGGAAAGAACAAAAAACAGACATTGAAAAAGGCTCAACAGTGCAGGGCGCCTTGTGCTGGTTCCGACCTATTCACACATCGGTCCGCTACTGACATCACCTCATAAACCAACGGGGCACCCCACGCCGACTTTCGGCGCAGCATTGTAGGATGGCCACACCAGTGCGGCAATTTGCTGGACACCACCTCGGTGCCATCCAGATCTCGGCGCGTTCATTCATTCAATAGCGTCCCCCTGCACACATTCAGGGACCTGGTCGTGTCTTCAGAAGAAACGCATTGTAGGAAAAGAAGCACAAAGGAAAAGGCAACAAGTTCCGCCGGACCTAGTGAAGCTGCAGCAGGTGCAAATAAGCTTCAGACAGTTCTACAAGCACTGCTCAGAAATCTCAACTGAGGCACTCAACATCCAGGACTTGCCATTCGGATCTTGGCGCCTTGTGCTGGTTCCGACCTATTCACACATCAGTCCACTACTGACATCACCTCATAAGCCAACGGGGCACCCCACGCCATCTTTCGGCGCAGCATTGTAGGATGGCCACACCAGTGCAGCCACTTGCTGGACACCACCTCGGTGCCATCCGGATCTCAGCGCGTTCGAGTCACTGTGCCGGAAGAGTAACCGGAACTCAGCTGAACACGCCGTCTTTCGGCGCAGCATTGTAGGATGGCCACACCAGTACGGCAATTTGCTGGACACCACCTCGGCGCCATCCGGATCTCGGCGCGTTCGAGTCACTGTACCGCAACAGTGACCGCAATTCTGCTGGACACGCCGTCTTTCGGCGCAGCATTGTAGGATGGCCACACCAGTGCGGCAATTTGCTGGACACCACCTCGGTGCCATCCGGATCTCGGCGCGTTGTGCTGCCTTCGGCCTATTCGCACATCGGTCCGCTACTGACGCCGCCTCACGTGCCAACGGATTTTCTACGCTTTTTGTAGCCCTATGTCGCATAACAGGTCATGTGACTTGTTTATAAAACTTTTCATTGGTTCATTTTACTTTTGGTTTCCTAAAGATGGAAGGCTTGGTCATATGACCTAAAAATAACACTTTTCATTGGTTTAGAACATTTTTTTTTCCCAAACGATGAAAGCCCCACCTTGTTTCTGGATCATTCAGACTGAAGCTGGCGTCAGCATGAGAGCACCACCATCTCGTGGCTCCGTCGTGGTCATTCCGCGAGCAATCATGGCAGCCGCTCCCCACCGGAAGCCTGCGGGAGTCGGGGGCCCCCAAGACTTTTATACAATCTTCACGGCTGAGGGGACGCTTTTCGAGAATGGAGCCCAAGCCCTAGCAGGCAAGCGTCCGACTTCCAAGGTGTCCCAGGGCCATTTCAGTGGACCAGGCCCAAAACCGAAGAGCCGTCCGCCATTTTGACAGCCATGTGGCAGCCGCCTATCGCTGCACTGCAAGAGTGGGAGCAACTCAACAACATGGTGAGCGAGACGCTGTAGCCGCAAGAGCGGGCGCAACTCAGCTGGATGGCCGCCACCTGGGGAGGCCCGTTCACGCCGCCTCCCCCCCCCCCCCCCCGGGCCGCCGCACGCCAATTTTCGGAGCAGCATTGTAGGATACCAAAACCAGTACGGCAGTTTACTGGACATCACCTGGGTGCCTGTCGTACATGTTGTGTCAGCCATGTGACACTGGACACAGACCGCTACTGACGAGGCCTCCCCCCGCACCACCCGGGACGCCCCACGCTGTTTTTCTGTGCTGCATTGTAGGATCCCTAAACCAGTGCGGCACCCAGGCGACATCACCTGGGTGCCGTCCAGAACTCTGCACGTTGTGCTGCCTTGGGACTATTCGCACAGCAGACCGCTACTGACGAGGCCTCCCCCCGCCCCACCCGGGACGCCCCACGCCAATTTTCGGAGCAGCATTGTAGGATCCCTAAACCAGTGCGGCACCCAGGCGACATCACCTGGGTGCCGTCCAGAACTCTGCACGTTGTGCTGCCTTGGGACTATTCGCACAAAAGACAGCTTCTAACCATTGTTGCTTTTTGTGTTAATAAATGTTTAAATGTTTTTAGTTTTTGTTCTGTTCATTATCGTTAAAAGTTAATAAAGTTTTATAACCTTAATTTGTTGGAGTGTTATCTATTTTTTGAAAAACGGGTGAATGGGGCCTTGAATCGGGTTATTGTCATGTGTGGGCTTTGGAAGTGTGCTGCTGCAGGATCGGACATTTCAAACTCAAATGCACGTTCTTTTTCTTACCTTTCCGAAGCATGGAGCGCAATAGCAGGCAGAGAAAGGGTGATGCACGTGTTGAACACTACCTGACCTGGCAAGTTGCTGGCAGTGCCCCCCCGCCCGCTCCTGAAAGAGGGCACACACACACCGCCGCCCCGAGTACTTCACAAATCTTTAAAAGACCATGCGCTTGTTCATGAGGCTTAAATGGTTTATCACCTCTTCTAGAACCCCTACATCGACCCTCTGACGTTTCATGGAAAAATTACCATGTAACACAATACCAAGCCCTGTCAGCTGAAACCCCCAAGGAATCGTGGGGCATATTATCAAGGGGGTTTATCTCCGCTTTTTTGGCTTTAAAAACCATGAAAGCGGAGATAAAATTATTTCCCTATTATCAAGCTGTCGCTAACACCAGTTAGTGACACCTAAAAGGAGATAGCGACCATCTTGGGCCCGGCTTTGCATGTCAGTGATACTTATCACTAATGACATGCAAAGTGGCGTGCCAAGATGTTAGCGACTGGAAACAGTCCCTAACATCGCTACCTTCTATTACCAACTTTTGGAGATATTCGCGCTAAGCGCGAATATCTCCAAAATCTAACACCTGCCCTGAGCAGTTCTTAGCCATGTTATCCAATGGGAGGTGGATAACATGGCTAAGAGCATTTGCTCGATAATACATGAATATCGCTGACTTTTCTGCGATAATAGCAAGGTTTATCTGCGATAAAAATCGCCGATGTGCGGCGATAATTTTTGTCTCTAAACAAGTTATAGACAAAAATTATCGCTAGTTGTTCGTAATATGCCCCCGGGTTTTTGCTTGCAGAAATCGGGAGGCGGGAGACTAGCACTGAAATCAGTACTCACACGCCTGAATCAGGAGGATTGGCATGTCTGAATTCTCTACAGCTGGGGTCATAAACTACATCCGCAGGGGTAGGTGATAGCCTGGGACCAGCCTGGCATCTAAAATGGCTGCCGTGCACGACAAAATTGTGGCATTCGAAAAAAGGCAAGATGGCGCAGCCGCTGGAAGAGATATATCAACATATATCAGCCTCCTCAGCCACCCTCAGGAAACATAGGGGATTAGGATATGTCTCCCGCACCCCCTTATACCTAGTACTTTAATTAACGAAGCACAAAATGGCGAATTCCCGTTTCGCTACCAGTTTGCGGCCCAGTTCGCGGCCCGTGAAGCGCTTCTACCGTGAAAAATCATTTTTTTTTTATTTTCCCCACGGGACCCTTTAATAACCCCAACAACATTCCTAGGGGGTCAAGAGGGGGATACCTTGCCCCCTTTCATTAAATTCCCCCTTAGTTTTTCACCTTTTCTTCTCTCTCGATCCTACCGAGAGACAAGATGGCGGCCGCTCCGGACTGTCACGCAGCAAAAAAAAAAAAAAAGCTCACGCACAGCCGCTGGAAGAGATGTATCAACATATATCAGCCTCCTCACCCACCCTCAGGAAACATAGGGGATTAGGATACGTCTCCCGCACCCACTTATAACTAGTAATTTAATTTACGAAGCACAAAATGGCGAATTCCCGTTTCGCTACCAGTTCGCGGCCGCGCTTCTACCGTGAAAAATCATTTTTTTTTTATTTTCCCCACGGGACCCTTTAATAACCCCAACAACATTCCTAGGGGGTCAAGAGGGGGATACCTTGCCCCCTTTCATTAAATTCCCCCTTCGTTTTCCACCTCTTCTTCTCTCTCGATCCTACCGAGAGACAAGATGGCGTCCGCTCCGGACTGTTTAGAATGTTGACAGACACCGGAGAGCCAATCAGCTTTCTGCGCGCAAAGTTCCGATAAGCGAAAAGTAAGCGGACCGGATCGCTGCCCAGAGCGCTGTTACAGATATATATCTTGGTTTGAACGTTAATTTCTCAAAAACTACTGGAGCACATATATTGAGACCTAGCAAAGGCACATCGGGCTAACAGTCCCTACAATTTTGCCAAGTTTCGTGCAAATCCATTCAGCCGTTCGAGCTAAAAGTGAGTCCAACCGCCCTATGGAAAACTCAATGCAAAAAACGCGTTTTGGGACCCCCCTTTTTTCTCAGCCCCCCCTTCACGAAACCCCACCAAATTTTCAGGAGCTGCTCAGAAACAAAATGTGCCATTTTCCTGAAAATTTCAGCCGATTCCATCCACAAACGCCAAAGTTATTAGACATAGAATTTTCAAAAGTCCCATAGGGAATTTATCCTAACTATATATACCTACTGGCGAACGCCAGTAGGTAATATATATATATATATATATATATATATATATATATATATATATATATAAGACTTATTTAAATATGGAAGCAAACCTCATTCACTGGATGATGTCATCAGTGATGTCACTGACCATGTCATGAATGATGTAATATGTGACATCATCACCAGTGCATTGCGGGCGCGCAAGTTATAGTTAGTACAATTACCTATAACAGAGAAATGTCAATGGTTTTGCATGAGTGAAATGTCCAGCTAACTATAACACCCCTAAAATCTATGGTTTTTCCAGTGAATGTATATATATATATATATATATATATATATATATATATATATATATATTCACTGAAAAAACCATTGGTTATAGACCATATATAGTTAGGGATTAGCCTTTTCAAAACCTTATTTTACTCACACAAAACCATTGAAATTTCATATATAGTTAGTTCCACTAACTATATATCGCGCACCCGCAATCCACTGCTGATGATGTCACATATTACATCATTCATGACATGGTTAGTGACATCACTGATGACATCACTGATGACATCTCAAATGACATCACTGGTGACATCACTGATGACAACATCCAGTGACTGTATGTTTCTGTAAAGTTAAAATATGTCTTACATATTGAAGAATGAGTGGATGTATAAGTGTCTGGATGAAGGATTTAGTAGGTGCATGACTGACTGTATGAGTGAGTGATTAAATGTGTCTCACTGAGTGCATGGGTTAGTGACTAAACTGTTTTAATTTGTGCATCATTATATCTGTTGTTCTACAAACTGCTGCATATGTTGATCAGTAGCTATATGAGTAACTGTATGGGTTATTCATTGGTTGTCCAAGTATTTGTATGGGAAACTGAGTGTGTGTGTATGGGTGGCTGGGAGGTGTGTGACTCTGTACATAGATGTGTGAGTAGTTGATTCACTATATGTATGGGTTCAAAAGTGCATGTGGAAACAGCTGTATGGGCGGTTGACTGTGCATGAGTGTATTAGTGAGTGAATGGATATCTCAGTGCTACATGTCAAAGTAAGTACATATGTAAAACACAGTACATGTGAGAGTTGACATATATAAATAACTGTGCATAAGAGCCAGTGAATGTGTGAGTGGCTGTATGGATCATTGTGAACATGTATCAGGGATTGTATAAGAGAGTAAAGTAAATATGTGTTAGTATATGTTTGAATAAGTAAGGTGTGTATAACTGTATAGGTGAGAAAATGGAGGTGTGATTGATTTTTTGCATAACTGACTAGGTGTGTGAGTAACTCCATGGATGAGTGACAGTCTGTGACTCTCTGTTTACACTGATTGTATCTAAGGTTTTATTAGAGTCTGAAGAGGTTCTTGGTATTATCACATGAATGATATCATCAGTGATGTGATCAGTCATGTCAAATGAGATGTTATCAGTGATTTTATCAGTGATGTCATTTGAGATGTCATCAGTGATGTCATTTGAGATGTCATCAGTGATGCCATTTGAGATGTCATCAGTGATGTCATCAGTGATGTCACTAACCATGTCATGAATGATGTAATATGTGACATCATCAGCAGTGGATTGCGGGTGCGTGATATATAGTTAGTGGAACTAACTATATATGAAATTTCAATGGTTTTGTGTGAGTAAAATAAGGTTTTGAAAAGGCTAATCCGTAACTATATATGGTCTATAACCAATGGTTTTTTCAGTGAATTTTCAAGGTTTTGTAAATGCAAATTCCTAACTATATATGGCCTATAATCTATGGTTTTTTCAGTGAATTTCATTGGTTTTTTAATAGCAAATATCAAAAGCTGTAAAATGTCAAGTACGTGATAGGTAAAAACTTTTTCGTGTTTATGCACGCTGATGTGCTTTGAACGCTGCCCCCTCCCCTCTTTTCTCTTAGTAGTACTCTCTCTTTGCAGATAGTGAAGAGTAGTTAACGCAGGCCTTTACCCCCGTTGTAATCCGTTGTGCCTGCTTGTCTCTCCATTTGATTGATTGTTATCCAAGCATTTACTGTTTTACAATTGATTCTCTTTGGTTCATTCTCTATTTACAAACAAGCACAAAGTCGCAATACTCTGTTTAGTCTTTGCAGATAGTGAAAAATCATGAAAAAAAATAAAAGTAATCGAGCAAAATCAGTAGGCCACTAATTGGATCTCTTTTTCACCTTGCTAAAATAGAAACATTAGGAACAACCCTTCATGAGAAATACGAAAATAGTGAGATGAACTGAGCTCCACACCATGAGGGCTGCAAGACAGCTCGGCTCCGTCACCCACCCCGCCCAAAATAACGACAAACCCTATGCAAATATTAAAAATATAGACAACACACCAGCAAAGTAACAGGGTAAAACATTTTATTAAATAACTCTTTACATTACGTTGGTTTATGAGATGATGTCAGTAGTGGACCGATGTGTGAATAGGTCGGAAGCAGCACAAGGCGCCAAGATCCGGATGGCAAGTCCTGGATGTTGGGTGCCATAGTTCAGAGTTCTGAGTTTGAGCCTTTTTCAATGCCTGTGCTTTGTTGTTTCCCCTCCATCAAAAACAAAAAAAAATATAAAACTGTGCAAAAATACAAAAAAATAAAAAAAAATTTAGAAAAGCAGTGCTTGTAAGACTGTCTGAAGCTTATTTCCACCTACTGCAGCTTCACTATTCTCAAAGTAAGTGAGGGTCGTTTGTGGACCTGACTGCATTTGAAAACAATGTTATATGGTACCTTCCTAAACCGCTTGACGGAGGCCCCCGAGGGGCGGTGTGATGGCACGGACTCGGAGAAGACGCTTGGCTCCTACCCCCTCCCCAAGTCTTATAGCACTGGTGTAGCCTGAGATCGCCCCCGACATAGGCGGCCGGCTCCCGGGGTCCGGCGGAACTTTTTGCCTTTTGATGACTCTTCTATTCTGGACTTTGTCCCACAATCCGTTTGACCTGAAGACACGTTGTAGTGGGGTGCCCCGTTACCGTTTTAGTTGCCATTCCGCCCGCTTTTGCTACACTGTGCCTCTTCCGCCATTCAGCTGTTTACCGCCCGCTCTTGCGACTACAGCGTCTCGCTCACCATGTAGTTGAGTTTCTCCCACTCTTGCGGTGCAGTGATAGGCGACTGCCACAGGACTCTCAAAATGGCGGCCGGCACTTCGGTTTTGGGCCTGGTCCACTAAAATGGCCCTGGGACACCTTGGAACTCAGACGCTTCCCTGATAGGGCTTGGGTCCCATTCTCGAAAGCGTCCCCTCAGCCGTGAAGATTCTACAAAAGTCTTGGGGGCCCCCGACTCCCGCAGGCCTTAGGAGTCCTGTGGCAGCCGCCTATCGCTGCACTGCAAGAGTGGGAGCAACTCAACTACATGGTGAGCGAGACGCTGTAGCCGCAAGAGCGGGCGCAACTCAGCTGGATGGCCGCCACCTGGGGAGGCCCGTTCACGCCGCCTCCCCCACGCCCCTCCCCCGGGCCGCCCCACGCCAATTTTCGGAGCAGTATTGTAGGATACCAAAACCAGTGCGGCAGTTTACTGGACATCACCTGGGTGCCATTCACATCTCAGCGCGTTCTGCTGCCTTGGGACTATTCGCACAACAGACCGCTACTGACGAGGCCTCCCCCCGCACCACCCGGGACGCCCCACGCTGTTTTTCTGAGCTGCATTGTAGGATCCCAAAAACCAGTGCGGCACCCAGGTGACATCACCTGGGTGCCGTCCAGAACTCAGCACGTTGTGCTGCCTTGGGACTATTCGCACAAAAGACAGCTTCTGACCATTGTTGCTTTTTTTTGTCAAAAATGTTTAAATGTTTGTTACAGTTTTTGTTCCGTTCCTTATATTTAAAAGTTAATAAAGTTTTATAATCCTACTTTGTTGGAGTGCTATATATTTTAAAAAAATCGGGTGAATGGGGCCTTGAATCGGGTTATTGTCATGTGTGGGCTTTGCAAGTGTACTTCTACAGGATCGGACATTTCAAACTCAAATGCACGTTCTTTTTCTTACCTTTCCGAAGCATGGAGCGCAATAGCAGGCAGAGAAAGGGTGATGCAAGTGTTGAACACTGCCTGGCCTGGCAAGTTGCTGGCAGTGCCCCTCCCCCCCCCGCCCGCTCCTGAAAGAGGACACACACACACCGCCGCCCGAGTACTTCACAGATCTTTAAAAGACCATGCGCTTGTTCATGAGGCTTAAATGGTTTATCACCCCTTCTAGAACCCCTGCATCGACCCTCTGACGTTTCCTGGAAGAATTACCACGTAACACAATACCAAGCCTTGTCAGCTGAAACCCCTGAGGAATCGTGGGGCATATTATCAAGGGGGTTTATCTCCGCTTTTTTGGCTTTAAAAGCCAAGAAAGCGGAGATAAAATTATCTCCCTATTACCAAGCTGTCGCTAACACCAGTTAGTGACAGCTAAAAGGAGATAGCGACCATCTTGGGCCCCGCTTTGCATGTCAGTGATATTTATCACTAATGACATGCAAAGTGGGTGTGCCAAGATGTTAGCGACTGGAAACAGTCCCTAACATCGCTATCTCCTATTACCAACTTTTGGAGATATTCGCGCTAAGCGCGAATATCTCAAAAAGCTAACACCTGCCCTGAGCAGTTCTTAGCCATGTTATCCAATGGGAGGTGGATAACATGGCTAAGAGCATTTGCTCGATAATGCATGAATATCGCTGACTTTTCAGCGATATTCATGCATTGCGGCCGTTTTTTATCGCATTTGCGATAAACCTTGCTAATAGCGAGGTTTATCTGCGATAAAAATCGCCGATGTGCGGCGATAATTTTTGTCTCTAAACAAGTTAGAGACAAAAATTATCGCTAGTTGTTGGTAATATGCCCCCGGGTTTTTGCTTGCAGAAATCGGGAGGCGGGAGACTAGCACTGAAATCAGTAGTCTCACGCCTGAATCGGGAGGGTTGGCATGTCTGGATTCTCTACAGCTGGGGCCATAAACTACATCCGCAGGGCTAGGTGATAGCCTGGGACCGGCCTGGCATCTAAAATGGCTGCCGTGCACGACAAAATTGTGGCATTGGAAAAAAGGCAAGATGGCGCAGACAATGTTTATAAATAAGGATTCATTTATGACAAAATATTTTATCGCACTGACAAATTGGCGGTCAACACTTCCTGATTTCCATCGAATCGAACGTTAACAGACTTCACGCAGCAAAAAAAAAAAAAGCTCACGCACAGCCGCTGGAAGACATGTATCAACATATATGAGCCTCCTCAGCCACCCTCAGAAAACATAAGGGATTAGGATACGTCTCCCGCACCCCCTTATACCTAGTAATTTAAGTAAAACGAAGCACA
Source organism: Lissotriton vulgaris (assembly GCF_964263255.1). NCBI lineage: Eukaryota > Metazoa > Chordata > Amphibia > Caudata > Salamandridae > Lissotriton > Lissotriton vulgaris. The sequence goes on along the minus strand of NC_141691.1, from coordinate 2,026,097,557 downwards.
AAATGGCGAATTCCCTTTTCGCTACCAGTTTGCGGCCCAGTTCGCGGCCCGTGAAGCGCTTCTACCGTGAAAAATATATATTTTTTTATTTTCCCCACGGGACCCTTTAATAACCCCAACAACATTCCTAGGGGGTCAAGAGGGGTATACCTTGCCCCCTTTCATTAAATTCCCCCTTCGTTTTTCACCTCTTCTTCTCTCTCGATCCTACCGAGAGATAAGATGGCGGCCGCTCCGGACTGTTTAGAATGTTGACAGACACCGGGGAGCCAATCAGCTTCGCATCGCAAAGTTCCGTTTCGCGAAAAGTAAGCGGACCGGAGCGCAGCCCGGAGCACTGTTACAGATATATATCTTGTTTTGAACGTTAATTTCTCAAAATCCACTGGAGCACATATATTGAGACCTAGCAAAGGCACATCGGGCTAACAGTCCCTACAATTTTGCCAAGTTTCGTGCAAATCCATTCAGCCGTTCGAGCTAAAAGTGAGGCCAAAGGCCCTATGGAAATTAACATGGGAAAAACACGTTTTGGGACCCCCCTTTTTTCTTGGCCCCCCCTTGACGAAACCCCCCCAAATTTTCAGGGGCTGCTCAGAAACAAAATGAAAATTTCAGCCGATTCCGTCCACAAACGCCAAAGTTATTAGACATAGAATTTTCAAAAGTCCCATAGACAAAAAATCCTAACTATATATACCTACTGGCGAGACGCCAGTAGGTAATATATATATATATATCTCCACACAACGAATGCCGGAAAAGAGAATAAGGCTGTCTATGCGGTCCGAGTTGCTAAAGCCGGCGCTCTAAACAAATCCACTCCAAAGTTCCTTTCCATAAATCTTACAGATGTACAAACTAATGCACTAATGAATTTGAAAATTGATTCTAATATTGTCATCCGACAATCAGATAAGGGTGGCAATGTGGTTGTTCTTGACAAACAGAAATGCATAACAGAAGGTCTCAGACAATTGAGTGATAAAGACTGCTACTCCAAGTGTACTATGACAGATGTTTTGGGATCATACATTAAGTACAGAAGCTTACTGATAGATTGGCTAGATAGAGGATTAATGGAAGATGAGGAGTACAAATACTTGTATTGTGCTCACCCAAGAATCCCGATCCTCTACCTACTCCCGAAACTTCACAAAAATATGGAAGATCCCCGGGGAGACCCATAGTCTCTTCCATAGGATCATTGTTGGAAAACACCTCGAGGTTTATTGATTACCATCTAAGACCTTATGTCAGTTCACTACCATCTTACCAAAGAGATACAACTCATTTTCTCACTGTAATTGATGGTATACATTGGGAAAAAGATTTCATACTTGTTTCCTTAGATGTGAGCAGCTTGTATACTTGTATCAAACATGAGCTCGGTCTAGAGGCCATACAACATTTTTTCAAAACTAGATCTATGACATTCTACCATCACTCACAAATGCTAGTGAAAATGATTGAGATCTGCTTAACGGACAATTTCTTTTATTTTGATGATGACATCTATAGACAGTCACAGGGCACAGCCATGGGAACCTGCTTCGCCCCAGATATGCAAATCTTTTCATGGGCTGGTGGGAGGAGCGGGTTGTCATGGAGATGGCTGAATTTTCCAACATTGCCCTGTGGCTGCGCTATATCGATGATATTTTTTTCATTTGGTGTGGGACAGAGGATTCTGTTAGATCTTTCATTGAGAAACTGCATGAGAACAACTTAAATCTTCAGTTCACTAGCAATATCAGTAGAGAATCCATTGAATTCCTAGATGTTCTCTTGGAAGTAAAGAATGAAAAACTGACCTCCAAACGGTTCCGGGAAAGCACAGCCGGTAATAACACACTAAATGCAAACAGTAGTCATCCTTCTAACCTGGTACGCAGTATCCCATATGGGGAGCTACTGCGTGCAAAAAGAAATCGCAGTACCGAACTGTCCTTTCATAATGAACAAAAAATCATGTGCCAAAGGTTTCTTGAAAGGTGTTATATACATATCTTCAGACAGTTTAATCACTGTCCCATATGTTCAGTGACAACCTTTACATTAGGCACTCACAAAGTCAATCATAATGGTACTAAATTCTCCATCAACACACTTATACATCCACTGAGTCTTCAATGCAGATTGCTATATATATATATATATATTACTTATTTAAATATGGAAGCAAACCTCATTCACTGGATGATGTCATCAGTGATGTCATCAGTGAAGTCACTGACCATGTCATGAATGATGTAATATGTGACATCATCAGCAGTGCATTGCGGGCGCGCAAGTTATAGTTAGTACAATTACCTATAACGGAGAAATGTCAATGGTTTTGCATGAGTGAAATGTCCAGCTAACTATAACACCCCTAAAATCTATGGTTTTTCCAGTGAATATATATATATATATATATATATATATATATATATATATATATATATATATATATATATATATATATATATATATATATCGACAGTCACTCCTGAAGAACCATCTCCGAACCAGCAGGAACGGCGAAGCAGGAGACAGACCACAGCATTCAGGAAAAAGATTTATTGTTCCAGATCATTCTGTGAGTAACCAGACATGACGCGTTTCGAGCTAAACAGCCCTTGTTCACATGCAAGGCAAAAGTGCAATGATAGTGCTTATAAAGTGCTTAAAGTGCTCCGCCCACCATTCTGTTTCCCAGTGAGTCACGTGACTCGCATCACAATGGAAAACAGACTATCTCAAAAACATATATATCTACAGGTATGTTGAACTGTCACTGTGAATATTTACAATTCCTGCATCAATGTGCAATGTGTAACAAAGATCTAAAAACAATATTTAGAATCCTTTTAAAATTATCATACACACAAAAAATACATATTCTGAGGACATTTGTCCAAAGGAAGGAGTTATAACTGGATGAATCCAGATAGCAAGTATTCACAGCTACAGAATAGAGCAGTCAAATTAATCGTAAAGAGATAGTAAAAAATCTTAGGGTGGCCAATATATACCTAATCATTACAAAGGAATCAACCTTTGACAGAGAAGTATTGGCATGGCAGAGCCATATAACTAACAACCACAAACATGCTAGGACAAACCATGCCTAGTGTGCAAAGGAGGCTAAGAATAAAGTGCATACTGTCTGTTCAACTAGATTAAGCATATCAAGTTCATGGTATTATGTACATATAGCACTGAAATATAAAAAAACATTATTATTACCCATGATAAAATCAGGAACTATATTATGTTTTTCTGTCTAAAAAGTGCAATCTTAAAACCATGAAATTCATAAAAAACACATCCAAAAAGAACATAACAGTCTATAATACAAACATTAAATAGTGATAAAAGTGTAAAAAACGTGAAGAGAAGATATATCAACCCCGGATATAAAATTGGGGATGGCACAATATAAGAAAATTCAAACTACACAACACATAAATATGCAAATAAAAAATCCTATTATACATATAAAGTGCTATGAACAGATGAGTGTCATATAAACCATGAAAGACAATAGGGAACCTGACTGTCTTTCAACATTAACCAGGATCGAAGAGAGACTCATACTCAAAACATCCGTCCTGTGTTATATATTGAGTTATACTGAGCAACAGGGAACCTGACTACTCGTGGACACAGGGCAGATAACCCGTACTGGAGAGAACCGAACAGCTCATTTCCAATCAACAGGTATCACAGGGATGGGCACGTGAAGCAAAACATGTAGCTGGACTTCGTAATACTTCTAGAGAAAGTTGTAAAAATCCTCAGTGTTATTAAGGCCATTAGGCCACTTACTATCGAACTCGAGTATAAAGCGAGTTTCGAGCTGTTGTAATAACAGCTCTCTGTTCCCTCCCCTGCGTAAGGGCAATACAGATCCTATTACAAAGTATCTCAAACAATTGAGATCTTTGTTGTGCTTAGACGCGATATGGCGTGCTACAGGATATGCTGTATCTGTATAAGTTTAAGTTTAAGTTTAAAGTATTTATTGAGCGCAACATACACCTGAACGGTTTCTTGGCGCTAAAGTGGAAGACAGCCCACTGAGCGGGGACAGTCACTGAGACAGGGCTGGAGAATAGACTATGGACTAGGGAAGAGCCTGAGGGAATAGAAAGGTCTTCAAAGCTTTACGGAAAGCGGAGTAGTCAGTGAGAGACCTAAGATAAAAGGGGAGAGAATTCCAAAACATGGGGGCAAGGATGGAAAATTTTGAGCCACCCTGTTTTTTTTTCCGGTAACGGGGCACATCTAGGAGAAGTTGGGCCGAGGAGCGAAGGTCTCTGCCAGGGACATAAGCCTTGATGGCCGATGATATAAATGAGGGGGCCAGGCCAGTCCTGGCCTGGAACACCATGCAGCCTAGCTTAAATAGGGCACGCTCCCGCACCGGGAGCCAGTGAAGAGTTTTCAGGAGGGGGGAAGAGTGGTGGAATTTAGGGAGACCAAAGGCAAGACGAGCAGCCTGGTTTTGCACTAATTGCAATTTACGGAGGCTGTACTGAGGGATGCCATTATACAGAATGTATGTATGTAGTATGGCCCTTAAATGCTGGAGAATCCTGACGTGCACCTGGGCAGTAGTACTACCGATGTAACGTAGTCCACAGGTGCACGTCAGAACATAGACTGCAAAATCTGTTTTGCAGTCATACCTGCCTTTGATAGGGATGTCATTAGAGCAAAATGGAATACGATAGTGATTTTTGTTCTCCCCAAATTTACATGCTCTACAGTGTGAACATTTCCGAAATCCTGGTGTGGCCTTCAACCATATTTCCTTCTGTTTTAATTCAGGACTGGAGATGTCAAGACAACTACCCATGTTCCTTGCTCTACGGAAAGTCACCACAGGTCTAACAGGTAAAGTAGGGCTTAGAATATGGTCAGTCAGGATAACAGGCCAATTTTTTTGAATTATTCTTTTAATGGCCTGTTGATCACTACTGTACGCGGTGATAAACCTGGGACAAGTGTGGGTAGTGGAGTCAGACATCACGGAAATATTAGCATTATCAGAATTGGATGTTGAGAATAGACTCTCTCTACTTCTCAGCCTTGCTTTAGCCAAAGCTTGGTTGAAAATGTGATTGGAGTAACCACGTTCCAAAAATCTGCCTCTGAGATCAGTGATACACTTATCAAATTCTAGTGTAGAGCTGCAAATTCTTTTAACTCTCAAGATTTCGCCAAGAGGGATACTGTAAATAGTGTGGTTCGGATGGAGACTAGAGGCGTGTAGCAAGGTGTTACCTGATCTCGGTTTGCGATGCAATGTGGAAAAGAGTTTGTTTTGTTCCACATAGACCTGAACATCAAGAAATTCTATTTGGCAAGCACTAATATGTGAAGTAAAGTGGAGGTTTAACACATTGTCATTGATCTCACTAATAAACAACAAAGCTTCCTGTTCACTTCCTTGCCAAAGAATGAAGATATCATCTATGTATCTCAAATATTTGATGATCTTCTCTCTCACCCAAATTGCGTGTGTAGTGCCCAGGACCCGTTCCTCCCACCAGCCCACGTGCAAGCACGCGTAGCTGGGGGAGAAACAGGAACCCATGGCCACGCCTCGCAATTGCCTCCATATATCTTTCCCAAAGGTGAAAAAGTTGTTATTGAGACACCAGTGCATAAGTTCCATGATGACTTTATTATGTTCATAGAAGTCCGCAGAACAAGTGTCTAAGAAATGTTTAACAGCTCTAAGTCCCTCTACATGGCCAATGCTCGTGTAGAGGGATTCCACATCCAAAGTGATAAGCAGCATGTCCTCCTGCCATTCCAAGTCTTGAATTTTCATCAAGAAATCGCCAGTGTCACGCACATAGCTGGGTAATTTCTTGACTAGGTCCTGCAAAAAGTGATCAACATAGCGGCTAACATTTTCCCCTGCACTGCTGATCGCCGAGATGATAGGTCTTCCAGGGGTCGGCGAGACGTTTTTATGTATTTTCGGGATTAGATAGAAAACAGGGAGGACGGGGAACTCTTTGTACATAAATTTGTATATATATATATATATATATATATATATATATATATATATATATATATATATATATATATATATATATATCCACTCCACGAATGCCGGAAAAGAGAATAAGGCTGTCTAGGCGGTCCGAGTTGCTAAAGCCGGCACTCTAAACAAATTCACTCCAGAGTTCCTTTCCATAAATCTTACAGATGTACAAACTAATGCACTAATGAATTTGAAAAGTGATTCTAATATTGTCATCCGACAATCAGATAAGGGTGGCAATGTGGTTGTTCTTGACAAACAGAAATACATAACAGAAGGTCTAAGACAATTGAGTGATAAAGACTGCTACTCCAAGTGTACTATGACATATGTTTTGGGATCATACATTAAGTACAGAAGCTTACTGATACATTGGCTAGATAGAGGATTAATGGAAGATGAGGAGTACAAATACTTGTATTGTGCTCACCCAAGAATCCCGATCCTCTACCTACTCCCGAAACTTCACAAAAATATGGAAGATCCCCGGGGAGACCCATAGTCTCTTCCATAGGATCATTGTTGGAAAACACCTCGAGGTTTATTGATTACCATCTAAGACCTTATGTCAGTTCACTAACATCTTACCAAAGAGATACAACTCATTTTCTCACGGTAATTGATGGTATATATTGGGAAAAAGATTTCATACTTGTTTCCTTAGATGTGAGCAGCTTGTATACTTGTATCAAACATGAGCTCGGTCTAGAGGCCATACAACATTTTTTCAAAACTAGATCTATGACATTCTACCATCACTCACAAATGCTAGTGAAAATGATTGAGATCTGCTTAACGGACAATTTCTTTTATTTTGATGATGACATCTATAGACAGTCACAGGGCACAGCCATGGGAACCTGCTTCGCCCCAGATATGCAAATCTTTTCATGGGCTGGTGGGAGGAACGGGTTTTCATGGGGATGTCTGAATTTTCCAACATTGCCCTGTGGCTGCGCTATATCGATGATATTTTTTTCATTTGCTGTGGGACAGAGGATTCTGTTAGATCTTTCATTGAGAAACTGAATGTGAACAACTTAAATCTTCAGTTCACTAGCAATATCAGTAGAGAATCCATTGAATTCCTAGATGTTCTCTTGGAAGTAAAGAATGAAAAACTGACCTCCAAACTGTTCCGGAAAAGCACAGCCGGTAATAACATACTAAATGCAAACAGTAGTCATCCTTCTAACCTTGTACGCAGTATCCCATATGGGGAGCTACTGCGTGCAAAAAGAAATCGCAGTACCGAACTGTCCTTTCATAATGAACAAAAAATCATGTGCCAAAGGTTTCTTGAAAGGGGTTATAGCAAAAAGATCATTAAAGAAGCTATACTTAGGGTAGAATCTAAAACCAGGAACGACCTACTATATCCAAAAGTGCAGGACAAGAAAGAGGACTCTATCGGATTCATCACCACGTTTTCAGGCCAAGCCAATACCTTGCGGCATATTTTAAAAAAACACTGGCGTGTGTTATTGACAGATAATCACCTCAGTAAAAACCTTAGCAACAATCCTCAAATTACTTTTAAGAAAAGTAGATCACTGAGAGACGAACTAAGTCACAACCATGTTCGGTCAAAAAATGTAAATGACACCGGAAAGCCGGCTGGCTTTCGGCGTTGCAAGAAATGCAAAGCTTGCAAGAACAGTAAAGATTGTGACTCTCTAAAGATACCCAATTCCAATAGAGAATTTAAAATCAGGAAAAGTCTCACATGCAATACTACACATTGTGTATATGTGTTAATATGCCCATGTCAGAAATGGTATATTGGTAGCACAAAACACGAAGCTAAAAAACGTGTGTTAGAACACCTGCGAGCTATCAAAAACAAAAACAAGCAGTATCCAGTATCTCGCCATTTTACTGAAAACCATTACAGTGATGAAAATCAGGTACAAATGGTGGTGATTGATAGCGTCAATCTTCGTGTAAGAGGGGGGAACCGTGAACTATCACTACGATAATTGGAGTCGAAATACATTATTGATTTGGAAAGTCTTGCCCCGAATGGGTTGAACATCAGCGAAGAGTTGGCAATCCATTTATATGAATGATATGATTTTATCTGAATACAGTTTTGCTGAATGTAATTGCAATCATGTTTTTATTCCAGATTTTGAGCACCGATGAATTTGTTGGCAACAGAAGGCCGGAAGATTAGATCCTGATGTACACAATATGAACTTATAATGAAGGACTTTGCACATATGGACTAAACAAAAGTACTTTGAAACTCACTAGCCCACTTGGGCATAATTGGAAGGACATTCTAACCCACTGGGGCAAGACAACGAAATGAGGATAATATACTCCAGGAATATATTTGTTAACAGAACCCTGGTGTATTGTTACCCACAATTTGACTCCAATTGAGATTGTCGATCTGTGTTGCATTCAATCGTAATGAGGATCGAAAAATGTGAGTGCTTGAAACCGACCTTATTAATTGCAAATAAGAGCATTTAACAGATGATATGAGAGTTCATATGTACTGATATTGACAACTACCACTTTACAATTGCGTATATAAAATGTGTGTAATAAGATGTGAATTTGCACATTACAAGATGGCCACCAATGTGTTATTTGCTAGTCACATGTGGTGTTTACCTTTTTACGTAATGTATTTAAACATGGTGGACAGAAGTATACACGAGCGTGATCAAGGGCTAATCCCGAAAACGCGTTGTTTTTCCCTTTCTGATTAAATATAGTAACAGCACTTGAGGTGTCCGAGTGGTTCTTTTATGGAAAGGAGCTTTGGAGTGATTATATATATATTTATATATTTTACCTACTGGCGGTCGCCAGTAGGTAGTTATAGTTAGGATTTTTTTCAATGTTAAATCTCAAAATTCTATTTGGAATAACTTTGGCGCTGAATGACGAATCTGCCTGAAAATTTCCTCAAAATGGCCTCGTCGAGCTCCGGTCCTTCCCTGAAAGTTTGGGGGGGATGCGTCAAGCGGGGGCCGAGATAAAAGGGGGGTCCCAAAACGCGTTTTTCCCATGTTAATTTCCATAGGGCGGTCAACCTCACTTTTAGCCCAAACGGCTGAATGGATTTACACCAAACTTGGTAAAATTGTAGGGACTGGTAGCCCGATGTGCCTTTGCTATGTCTCAAGATATGTGCTCCAGTGGATTTTAAGTATTTTAGGATCAAAAAGATATATATATCTATGGCAACGCCCCGGTACGCGTACCGGGGAGCACACTGGGCGCGCCACGCGTCTTGCGCATGGAAAGCTGATTGGCTCTCGGGTGTCTGTAAACATTCTAAATAGTCCGGAGCAGCCGCCATCTTGTGTCTCGGTAGGATCGAGACATGAGAGGTGGCCAAAACAAAGGGGGAAATGACCATAAGGGGGCAGAGTAGACCCTCCCTGACCCCCTAGGTTTGATGTGGGGGCTTTAAAAAGGCCCCTCGGGGCAAATCCCCCCAATTTTTTTTTTATTTTTTTTTGCCGGGGGAGCGCCCAGTACGCGCACCGGGAAGCGGACCGGGGAGCGTACTATGGGGAAAAAAGAATGAAAGACTTTTCAAATTTTGTATGTTTATTAATTGTTCTTTTTGTTGTTGTTTATTTTTTATTTTTTATTTAAGTACCAACACGTAGGTACCAATGCAGAGTCTATAATTTAATATACACTGTCTTCTTTGTAGATATCTTGCTTGTTGTTACAGAAGTTATTGTGGTATATGGAATTCATAGCGTAGTCTGTCAGGAAAGCAGAAACAATATGGAGGCAGGAGATGATAAAGAGATGTTAAATACACATTGGAGATAATATAGTGGGAGAAAGGAAGTAACTATGAGCAAACTTATTCTGTAACACAAAAAAGTTGCACAGTATATTTTAAGTCTGACTTTATATTATAATCAATTTGGTACTAGTTTAAGAAATACATATAAAAATGAATGATGTCTCAAACAATTTTTGAATTCTTAAATATCAATTTATTTTTCAGATTTCTTTTCCAAATTTAACAGAACTTCTAATATTTGATTGTCAGAAATGTCCTCATTTTGAATCAGGAAATCTACCGATTGTACACATTGAAGTAGTCCCGTGATTCATCCATGAATTCTGAGTCATTGGGTTCAATAACTTTATTATTGTTGCTCTCCAGAACAATTTCGTTGGAATTTTTTTGCTCTCCTTCCATTTTTGTGCTGTAATTTGCATTTAAAAAAAATATCAGTAGAGATAGGACACTGTTGGGTTTAAGTTCAGACAGGTACTTTGGTTTTTTTAATAGTGATTTTATCTTTGGGCAGTGTGTGGTATCAGACTGGAAGTAGAAATATAAACAAGTGTATGTGATAAAGCCTAAGTAAATTCATAATTATACAAGACAAGCCTAACTCCATCCATAACTATAACAGAGAAGACTATCTTATTCTATAACTATTACAGAGGGATAGTATATAACTATCAGAAAATGTTTTCCAAATTAATTTAAAGTGCACAACATAATTCAGTTTTTAAAATAACATCTTACCTTTCAAAAAGAAGTTTAAGTTGTCAGTGAAAATGCTCTTGAAATGTACTTCAGGAAGTAGTAGTCAAAATGGCTGTGTTTCTCTCTCTTTCTTTATATATATTCAGGTACATAACCAATCAAATGTCATATGTACATTTACTCAGCTACACACTTAAATAAACATAACTTTATTTATTGGTATAGAAAATAACTCATACTTAGTGAGGTTTAAAATCACTATTAAAAGTGTACAGTTTTCCATACAGTGATGTAGCTAAGCACTGATTCTTATATATACTTATTTATATACACCCACTATCACATACAGTGCCTTTTATGTTTCAACATTCTTCGACATGTATCATTAAGAAATATATTTACTCTTCACCACACCCATAAAGAGATTCACTCACCCAAACAACTTTTTCTACATGCAGTCTGAACATAATATACCTACTAAAACAACTATTTACACATCTTTGGACAGTCACACACCTTCCACCCAACCGCACACACATTCACTCTCTCATAGAAATACTGATTTAACTAATTAAAAACTAATATAGAGTTTCACATAGGTAGTAACCAACTTATGCAGTAGTTTATAGAACAAGAGAGAAAGTTATACATATATTCAGACAGTTTAATCACTGTTCCATATGTTCAGTGACACACTTTACATTAGGCACTCACAAAGTCAATCATAATGGTACTAAATTCTCCATCTACACACTTATACATCCACTGAGTCTTCAATGCAGATTGCTATATATATTACCTACTGGCGGTCGCCAGTAGGTAGTTATAGTTAGGACCTAGTTTCCATAGGAAATCCTCAACATTCTATTTGGAATAACTTTGGCCCTGGTTGAAGAATCTTAGCGAATTTCTCAAAGAAGATGGCTCGGTCCGCTGCGCTCCTTCCCTAAAAGTTTGGGGGGGATTGGTCAAGTGGGGGCTAAGATAAAAGGGGGGTCCCAAAACGTGTTTTCCCCATGTTATTTTCCATAGGACCTTTAGACTCGGCTACAGGTCGAACGGCTGAATGGATTTATAAGAAATTTGGCAAAACTGTACAGTCCGGCTCGCAGATTATGCTTTTTTTGGAATGGTGTAAATCCGTTCAGTAGTTGCTGAGGAAATTAAAGTTTAAGTCAATTATATATCTATACGCGCGGACGGGTGCGCGCACTCAAGCAGCTGCGCGCGCGAGCGGAATTTTGCTGCGTGACGTCTGTTAATGTTCGATTCGAAGGAAATCAGGAAGTGTTGACCGCCATTTTGTCATTGCGAGTAAATATATTGTTGATTTCAAAGCGTTGGAACATGGAAAGGGGAGAAGGTAGAGATTGTTTCACTGCGTAGGTTTTCTCAGGGTGTGCAGTAAGGCCCTTAAAGGCGAAAAGATATATATATATTTTTTTTTTTAAGTTGCGTGGTGCGCGCACTCGGTGGTGCACACCTATTTACAAGAGTGTGAAAATGGAGATAAATCAGAAGTTTGAGTGCTTTGATATAAGGTGGCTCTGAAAAGAGCCCTTGTGTTAATTGAGTTTTTTCTGCATTTATAAGTAAGTACCGATGCAGAGCCTGATGTTGCAGAGGAAGATTCTGTTTCCCTCATCCGTGAAATGAACACCATCTCTCCTATAGATGTCTTGCATGTGGTAACGCAAGTCGTTGTGGTAAATAGAACCCATGCTATAATCTCTGAGGAATGCAGAAACAGATTTATTTACATGTTTCCTTGCTTTCTCAATTTGTGCACAATGTTGATTGGACGAATTCCATTTCTGTCTTTAGCATATATTGGAATATACCAAGGCAGTTCGAGGAAAAAGTGTCATCAATTGTTGAAAGTTGTCTTTTAGAAGCATTTCCAGACCTACCTCAGTCAATGTGCCTAGATCGTTCCCACCACAGTGCACAATTATAAGGTGTGGTTCTGGGAGATGCATAAAAGTTTTCACCAATGGGATTAATTGGTGACATCTCAATCCTCTTTGGCCAATCCACGTTATTTGCACATTTGGTAAATGAAGGTTGGAAATTCGTCTGCTTGCTGCATATTTTCCAGTCCAGTGAATATAGCTGTGTCCTAAAAGCCAAACCTTCATTTTCAAGGCAGATGAACTCGTACTCCGATGGGTTCTGGAAGTGGAATGGTAGTTAGAAGCTGAAAGTCAGGATAAAAAAATGGATGAGGCTTGGTGTGGTTGAAAAACAAAAAATGATTGGTTGATTCTAATACGTGAAGATTGAAGACTACGTTGCATGTTAATGTTATGTAAAACTAAAAGTACTATTGGGTGTGAAAAAAATGACATGTAACAGAGCTGTGGATAGGCAGGTGTTTCTGGAGGGAAAACAGTGTTGTTACTTTGCTGTAGAACGTTGAGATATGAACTTTTGACCTGTGCCTTCAGCCAGGTGCAGAATGAGGTGTTGCCATGGAAACAGCCAGAGATGGCAGTGGGTGATGGGTGACTTTTATGTGACATTGAAAATATTGTGAGGGAGAACCAACTGAAATGTAAATGCTTACGTTACGCGCTCCGCGCCGCTCCCCGGATTGCTTCCGGGAAGCTGCGCTTCGCGCCTCGCGCACCTGAGCACTTCCGGGTGCGCTAACGCGGCGCGTCATAAGACAGATTACGCAACAACGCGATACGTCGTTGGGGCTCCACCGGAACTGATCGAATTGGTAGTCTACAGTGTTTCTGGATGTTTCAGACTGAAGCTGGCGTCAGCATGAGAGCACCTCGTGGCTACGTCGTGGCCATTCCGCGAGCAATCATGGCAGTCGCTCCCCACCGGAAGTCTGCAGGAGTCGGGGGCCTCGGTGACTCTTGTAGAATCTTCAAGGCTGAGGGGACGCTTTTGGGAATGGGGCTCATGCCCTAGCAGTCAAGCGTCCGAGTTCCAGGGTTGCCCAGAGCCATCCTTGCAGGCCAGGCCCAAGTCTGTGGAGCCGACCGCCATTTCCTGAGCTCCGTGGCAGCCGCCTGTCGCTGTATCGGAAGAGTGGGTGCAATTCAGCCGGATGGCGGGTGAGACGCTGTAATAGCAAGAGCAGGCGTAATTCAGCAGGCCGAGCGAGGCACTGTGCCGCAGGAGCAGGCGCAACTCAGCTGGCCGAGTGAAGCGCTGGGGTGTAGCTAAGAAACCTCCACCTGATGAGGTGGGAGAGGCTCGTTCGCGCCGCCTCTCCCTTCCAGTGCACCCCACGCCGTCTCCTGGCGCAGGTATATATGATGGTCGGACCAGGGCACCGCAGGACATGTCTTCAGGTCAAACGGATTGTGGGACAAGGTCCAGAATGGAAGAGGCATCAAAAGGCAACAAGTTCCGCCTGACCCCGGGAGCCGGCCGCCTATGTTGTGGGCGATCTCAGGCCATACCAGGGGAACAAGACTTGGGGAGGGGGCAGGAGCCAAGCACCCCCTCCGAGTCCGCGTTTCTTGGACCCTGAGTATGGCACTCAACATCCAGAACTTATGACATTTGTGCAAGGCAGGGAGATCGAAGCCTCTCAGGGACCAAGCATATCCAGAGTCCTTACTACAGAAGGTGGTGGGGGTGGCGGCATTAGCAAGGCATCCCCCCACACAACTTGTCGGACATCCCCTCTGGATGTACTGGGTGTTCAATTTCAGAATTGAAACTACTAAGAAGCAATTAGAAGTGTTGTTTTCATGTTGCAGCAGGCTGCCATGTAAATAGTTATTTAATAAAACGTTTTACCCTGTTACTTTGCTGGTGTATTGTATATATTTATAATATTTGCATAGTGTTTGTCGTTATTTTGGGCGGGGTGGGCGGCGGAGCCGAGCTGTCTTGCAGCCATCATGGCGTCGAGCTCTGTTCCTCTCACTAGTTTCATGTTTTTTCTAACGATTTATATGTTATAGTTTGCTAGCACGATACAGCGGATAGTCCGCATTTTATATATATGTCCTTTTTATTAGGGGGGTCCTCCGGTGGAGTCGGACGATCTACCTCTAATAAACGGTCCGGGTTGAAGCAACTACCAACAAACGGGGCAGAGGAGAGGCCATGACACAGAAAATGGCTGTTACTTACGTGCATGATGGGGCCTAAAAGGGACTAGATGGTGTGGCCACTGTTTCGCGAATTTCACTTTACTTTTAACAGTGGCTGTGGTGAACATAAATGAACGCCGCTTATGTATACCTAATTTTAGTCATTTTCCAGAAAAAAGCTTTTGATATTTGCTATTAAAAAACCAAAGAAAATCACTGAAAAAACCATAGGTTATAGACCATATATAGTTAAATATCTGAAGTCCATCTCTGCACTCGATGGAGATACAGGTCGTCGATCAGAAGATGTGCTGGCCACCTCTAATGGTAATAGCGTGGCCAGGGCTCTTGTCGTTGCCTCTGCAAATTGCACAGGGTGCACTTGTTTGACATGCCGCACCATGGTATGTATGGAAAAGGAATATTTTTTTGCTGGATTTCTTCTTGAGAGAACCAAGTCACATATCGTGCAGGTTACTTTTGGTGCATTCACTTTCTTTTGATCTTCAGGATAAGTGAAAAATTGCCAGATGAAAGATTTATTTTTTCTTATTAAAGGTAGTCGATCATTTTGGTCAGATTCGGAAGATGAATGAGATACGGTAGCCATTTCACCAAAGTCTTCCGAAAGATGTAGGACGTTGTTCTCTCTTGAGAGTAGAAAAGATAGTGAGGGAAGTGGGTGGAGTGCTGCGTGTAAATTCCAGAATTGAAACTATTAAGAACCAATTGAAAGTGTTGTTTTCATGTTACAGCAGGCTGCCATGTAAATAGTTATTTAATAAAACAGTTTACCCTATTATTTTGCTGGTGTGTTGTATATCTTTATAATATTTGTCGTTATTTTGGGTGGGGTGGGCGGCGGAGCCGAGCTGTCTTGCAGCCATCATGGCGTCGAGCTCGGTTCCTTTCACTAGTTTCATATTTCTCATGAGGGGTTGTTCCTAATTTTTCTATTTTAGCGAGGTCAAAAAGAGATCCCATCAGTGGCCTACTGATTTTGCTCGATTCCTTTTGTTTTTTCTAACGATTTATATGTTATAGTTTGCTAGCACGATACAGCGGCTAGTCCACATTTTATATATATGTCCTTTTTATTAGGGGTGTCCTCCGGTGGAGTCGGACGATCTACCTCTAATAAACGGTCCGGGTTGAACCAACTACCATCCTGATTTTGTATATCTTCTGAGCTGGATTTAAGCACACAATTGTTAAAGTATGAAACGTTTTATATTTCTAAAAAAAATACCAAGGTGTGTACATCCGGTAACGCACGAAAGTTTAAAAAGACATTCGGCTCCATTTACTGAAAAGTTTCATAAGAATAAAAAAGAAGTCTAGGTACAGTGTCTTTGACGTACTATAAGTTCTTTGAGGGGTGTATGAAGAAATTCAATAAGTTCAAATTGCAAAGTTTTCACGAAATATATAGGCAGGTGCGCGCATTCGGTCGCTCACGAAAGCCTGGAAATGCGATATCCATTTTATTGACAACTGTTGCCGAGAGTGCGCACACCGGGTCGCGCACGAAAGTTTAGTAAGGCTATTTTTTTTTACAGACAAATTTTAATGTGTTTAAAAAAAGGCAAGGTACAGACTTTCGAATTCTGTATCGCTTTAGAAGGAGTCTCTATGCAACTTGAACAGTGAAGAAAACAGCTTGTTTTCGAAAAAAATATTGCCAGAACTTTATTGACAAAAGTATAGGTTGCATACACGACATATTTCTGAATTAGCATTTTAAAAACCAATGAAATTCACAGAAAAAACCATAGGTTTTACACACGTTATAGTTAGGAAGTAGCATTTAAAAAACCTATGAAATTCACTGAAAAAACCATAGGTTTGACACATGTTATAGTTAGCTGGAAATTTTACTGATATAAAACCAATGAAATTCCACGTTATAGTTAGTTGGACTCACTATAACTTGCGCGTGCAATGCACTGCTGATGACGTCACATATTACATCACTCATGACATGGTCAGTGACATCACTCATGACATATATATATATATATATATATATATATATATAGATATATATATATATATATATTACCTACTGGCGATAGCCAGTAGGTATATATAGTTAGAATTTTTTCTCTATGGGACTTTTGAAAATTCTATGTCTAATAACTTTGGCGTTTGTGGACGGAATCGGCTGAAATTTTCAGGAAAATGGCACATTTTGTTTCTGAGCAGCCCCTAAAAATTTGGGGGGGTTTCGTCAAGGGGGGGCCGAGAAAAAAGGGGGGTCCCAAAACGCGTTTTTCCCATGTTAATTTCCATAGGGCGGTTGGACTCACTTTTAGCTCGAACGGCTGAATGGATTTGCACGAAACTTGGCAAAATTGTAGGGACTGTTAGCCCGATGTGCCTTTGCTAGGTCTCAATATATGTGCTCCAGTAGTTTTTGAGAAATTAACGTTCAAACCAAGATATATATCTGTAACAGCGCTCTGGGCAGCGATCCGGTCCGCTTACTTTTCGCTTATCGGAACTTTGCGCGCAGAAAGCTGATTGGCTCCCCCGTGTCTGTCAACATTCTAAACAGTCCGGAGCGGACGCCATCTTGTCTCTCGGTAGGATCGAGAGAGAAGAAGAGGTGGAAAACGAAAGGGGGATTTAATGAAAGGGGGCAAGGTATCCCCCTCTTGACCCCCTAGGAATGTTGTTGGGGTTATTAAAGGGTCCCGTGGGGAAAATAAAAAAAAAATGATTTTTCACGGTAGAAGCGCGGCCGCGAACTGGTAGTGAAACGGGAATTCGCCATTTTGTGCTTCGTTAATTAAATTACTAGTTATAAGTGGGTGCGGGAGACGTATCCTAATCCCCTATGTTTTCTGAGGGTGGCTGAGGAGGCTGATATATGTTGATACATCTCTTCCAGCGGCTGTGCGTGAGCTTTTTTTTTTTTTTGCTGCGTGACAGTCCGGAGCGGCCGCCATCTTGTCTCTCGGTAGGATCGAGAGAGAAGAAAAGGTGAAAAACTAAGGGGGAATTTAATGAAAGGGGGCAAGGTATCCCCCTCTTGACCCCCTAGGAATGTTGTTGGGGTTATTAAAGGGTCCCGTGGGGAAAATAAAAAAAAATGATTTTTCACGGTAGAAGCGCTTCACGGGCCGCGAACTGGGCCGCAAACTGGTAGCGAAACGGGAATTCGCCATTTTGTGCTTCGTTAATTAAAGTACTAGGTATAAGGGGGTGCGGGAGACGTATCCTAATCCCCTATGTTTCCTGAGGGTGGCTGAGGAGGCTGATATATGTTGATACATCTCTTCCAGCGGCTGCGCCATCTTGCCTTTTTTCGAATGCCACAATTTTGTCGTGCACGGCAGCCATTTTAGATGCCAGGCTGGTCCCAGGCTATCACCTAACCCTGCGGATGTAGTTTATGGCCCCAGCTGTAGAGAATTCAGACATGCCAATCCTCCTGATTCAGGCGTGTGACTACTGATTTCCGTGCTTGTCTCCCGCCTCCCGATTTCTGCAAGCAAAAACCCGGGGGCATATTACGAACAACTAGCGATAATTTTTGTCTCTAACTTGTTTAGAGACAAAAATTATCGCCGCACATCGGCGATTTTTATCGCAGATAAACCTTGCTATTATCGCAGAAAAGTCAGCGATATTCATGTATTATCGACCTAATGCTCTTAGCCATGTTATCCACCTCCCATTGGATAACATGGCTAAGAACTGCTCAGGGCAGGTGTTAGATTTTGGAGATATTCGCGCTTGTCCACAAACGACACTCACTTACTTTGAGAATAGTGAAGCTGCAGTAGGTGGAAATAAGCTTCAGACAGTGTTACAAGCACTGCTCAGAACTCTTAACTATGGCACCCAACATCCAGAACTTATGCTATTTGAGAATGGTAGTGACATCGAAGCATCTCAGGGACCAAAACCATTAACGTACTTTCACGTATGAAAATCTTACTTGGGGAGGGGGCAGGAGCGAAGCGCCCCCTCCCAGTCAGCGCCACCACACCGTATGTTGAAAATCTGAAGCCATCGTTCTACAAAGTCAACCAAACTTGGATTGAAAAATCTAGAAAAATGTACAAACTGAAAACCAGTTTTGGTCTGCATGGCATCAGTAGCAACGCTTGAGTCAGCTTTGTGTCAAGCCGCCATTTTGATTCAACAAAGCACAGGCATTGAAAAAGGCTGAAATTCAGAACTCTAAACTATGGCACCCAACATCCAGGAGCTTGCCATCCGGATCTTGGAGCCTTGTGCTGTTTTCGTTCTATTCACACATCGGTCCACTACTGACATCATCTTATAAACCAACGTTATGTAAATAGTTTTTTAATAAAATGTTTTACCCTGTTTCTTTGCTGGTGTGTTGTCTATATTTTTAATATTTGCATAGGGTTTGTCGTTATTTTGTGCGGGATGGGTGATGGAGCCGAGCTGTCTTGCAGCCCTCATGGTGTGGAGCTCAGTTCATCTCACTATTTTCGTATTTCTCATGAAGGGTTGTTCCTAATATTTCTATTTTAGCGAGGTCAAAAAGAGATCCAATTAGTGGCCTACTGATTTTGCTCGATTACTTTTATTTTTTTACACGATTTTTCACTATCTGCAAAGACTAAACAGAGTATTGCGCCTTTGTGCTTGTTTGTAAATAGAGAATGATCCAAAGAGAACCAATTCTAAAACAGTAAATGCTTGGACAACAATCAATCAAATGGAGAGACAAGGAGGCACGACGGATTACAACGGGGGTAAAGGCCTGCGTTAACTACCCTTCAGTATCTGCAAAGAGAGAGTACTACTAAGACAAAAGAGGGGAGGGGGGGGGTGCAGCGTTCAAAGCACATCAGCGTGCATAAATACGAAAATGTTTTTATCTATCACGTACTTGACATTTTAAAGCTTTTCATATTTGCTATTAAAAAACCAATGAAATTCACAGAAAAAACCATAGGTTATAGTGGATATATAGTTAGGAATTTGCATTTACAAAACCTTGAAAATTCAATGAAAAAACCATAGGTTATAGTCCATATATAGTTAGGAATTAGCATTTACAAAACCTTATTTTACTCGCATAAAACCATTGAAATTCCATATATAGTTAGAAGCGCTAACTATATATCGCGCACCCGCAATCCACTGCTGATGATGTCACATATTACATCATTCATGACATGGTCAGTGACATCACTGATGACATCACTGATGACATCTCAAATGACATCACTGATGACAACTCAAATGACATCACTGATGACATCTCAAATGACATCACTGATGACAACTCAAATGACATCACTGATGACATCTCATTTGTCATCACTGATCACATCACTCATGTGATAATACAATGAACCTCTTCAGACTCTAATATAACCTTACATACACTCAGTATAAACAGACACTCACAGACTGTCACTCATCCATGGAGTTACTCACACACCTAGTCAGTCATGCAAAGAATCAATCACACCTCCATTTCCTCAACTATAAAGTTATACACATCTTACTTATTCAAACATATAATAACACATATTTATTCTCTTATATAATCCCTGATACAAGCTCACAGTGATCGATACAGCCACTCACACATTCACTGGCTCTTATGTTCAGTTATTTATATATCTCAACTCTCACATGTATTGTGTTTTACATACGTACTTACTTGCACATGTAGCAATGAGAAATCCATTCACTCACCAACACACCCATGCATAGTCAACCGCCCATATAGCTGTTTCCACATGCACTCTTGAACTCATACTCCTAGTGAATCAACTGCTTACACATCTATGCACAGAGTCACGCACCTCCCAGCCACCCACACACACACTCAGCCTCCCATTCAAATACTTGGGCAACCAATCAATAACCCATATGGCCACTCTTATAGCTACTGATCAACACATGCAGCAGCTTACACAACAACAAACATACTGATGCACAAATTAAGACAGTTTAGTCACTAACCCATGCACTCAGTGAGACACATTTAATCACTCACTCATACAGTCAGTCATGCACCTACTAAATTCTTCAGCCAGACACTTATACATCCACTCATTCTTCAATATGTGAAACATATTTAAACTTTACAGACACATACAATCACTGGATGTTGTGATCAGTGATGTCATCAGTGATGTCATTTGAGATGTCATCAGTGATGTCATCAGTGATGTCACTGACCATGTCATGAATGATGTAATATGTGACATCATCAGCAGTGGATTGCGGGTGCGCGATATATAGTTAGCGCTTCTAACTATATATGGAATTTCAATGGTTTTATGCGAGTAAAATAAGGTTTTGTAAATGCTAATTCCTAACTATATATGGACTATAACCTATGGTTTTTTCATTGAATTTTCAAGGTTTTGTAAATGCAAATTCCTAACTATATATCCACTATAACCTATGGTTTTTTCTGTGAATATATATATATATATATATTCTTCTTTGGGTTTTGAATATATATATATATATATATTCACTGAAAAAACCATATGTTTGACACCAGTTATAGTTAGCTGGAAATTTTACTGATATAAAACCAATGAAATTCCACGTTATAGTTAGTTGGACTCACTATAACTTGCGCGTGTAATGCACTGCTGATGACATCACTGATGACACTATTCAGTGAATGTGTGTCTTTTTAAAAAATAAATATGTTTTATATATGTATATGTAGAGGTTGATGGAAAAATAAATGTTTAAATAAGTGTCTTAATGGATGTGCAGGACTGTATGGATGGCTGAGTGTGTATATGTGTGTGTTAGTCAGTGAATACCTGCTTCACTAGTGTGTTTATTAGTAACCACATATGTTTTAATGTAGTTTATGTAAGTATTGATATATATAACTGAGTATATGTGACAGTGAGAGATTGAAAGAGTTCCTGTTTAAATAAATATGTGTTTCTATAAGTGATTGTTTAAAAGAGTAAGTAACTGAAACTTTACTTAGAAGTAAGGTGTTACTGTGTGTACATCTGTATATGTAAATAAATGGATGTTTATTAGTTTATTTCCAAGTGTGAATATATATGTGATTTACTTTTGGATGTCTGTCGGTATATAATAGGATGTATAGCTGTATAACTATATATAATCAGTAAGCATATATACAAGTGACTATATAGAACTGTTAGTGAATTAGTGGATGTGTATATAAATGTTGGAATTACTGAATTGGTTGTTGTAACTGGTATAGGTATCTCAATTTTTTTGAAAATGTTAGTTTCTATTTTTGAATATGTGTTTCAAGGGTTACATTACACTGAAATGATATCTGTCACTTTCTCACAAGGATGGTGTCATCAGTGATGTCATGAGTGATGTCACTGACCATGTCATGAGTGATGTAATATGTGATGTCATCAGCAGTGCATTACACGCGCAAGTTGTAGTGAGTCCAACTAACTATAACGTGGAATTTCATTGGTTTTACATCAGTAAAATTCCCAGCTAACTATAACTGGTGTCAAACCTATGGTTTTTTCAGTGAATTTCATAGGTTTTTCAAATGCTATTTCCTAACTATAATGTGTGTAAAACCTATGTTTTTTTCCGTGAATTTCATAGGTTTTTCAAATGCTATTTCCTAACTATAACGTGTGTAAAACCTATGGTTTTTTCAGTGAATTTCATAGGTTTTTTGAATGCTAGTTCCTAAGTATGAAAGATATACCTGAAATAAATATCGGCATACCAATCTTACGTGCACAACCGAGTGCACACACCCACCTATTTATTTCATGAAGCTTTCCAATTTAAACCTAATGAATTTCTTCATAGACCAATGAAAAAACTTATAGTACGTTAAAGACACTGAACCTAGGCGTTTTTTTCTCCTATAAACTTTTTAATTAAATGAAGCCGAATTTTTTTTAATCATTCGTGCGTGACTGATTGTACACACCTTAATATTCATTTTGAAAAATATAACAGATTTTATAATTTATTAATTGTATACTTAAATCGAGCTGTAAAAATATGTGAAATCCGTATGTGTTTGAATTCACTTCTTTTCACGTTTTTAAACTTCAGTAAAGAACATCGCTACTTCCAAATCACGTTCGTAACTAAATAATGTCACCGCCTACACGTCCTAAGAAGCGCATGTAAAGTCATGTGACTTGAAAACAAAACTTCCAATTGGTTCTTAGTAGTTTCTGTTTTGAAATTTGCACGAAGCACTCCACCCACTTTCCTCACAATTTTTTTCAACTCTGAAGAGACAACAACGTCGAGCATCTTCCGGAAAAGTTTGCTGAAATGGCTGCCGTTCTGCATTCATCTTCCGAATCAGAAGGAAACGAGCGACCACCTTTAAGAAAAAAAAAGGAATCTTTCATTTGGCAATTTTTTACTTATGCTGAAGATCAAAAGAAAGTGAATGCGCCAAAAGTAACCTGCACGATATGCAATACGGAACTCTCAAGGGGAAATCCAAATAGAAAAGATTCGTTTTCTATACACACCATGCTGCGGCATGTAAAACAAAGGCACCCTGAGCATTATGCCAAAGCATCGACAAGAGCCCTGGCCACGCTATTACCATCAGAGGTGGCCAGCACATCTTCTGGTGGAGGACCTGTATCTCTATCGAGTGCTGAGATGGACTTGAGACCATATCTTGCGAACGTACACAAGAAATGAAACCAGTGTGCAGAAATTCTTTTGTATGGAGAGCAGAGCCTTGTTCTTATTAAACTCAAAATTGAAAGTCATAAATGCCCCAAGAAAAAATAAATTTCTTCACTTCATTTTCATAGTATTACATACTGAAAAATGTAGTACAAACTTTTAGAAATCTAAAGCATCATAACACTTGTTTCCAAAAAAAAAAAAAAAAAAAAAGTTCTTTTCAGAACTAACTATTTCTAGAAAAAACATGCTCCAAGAGCATCTTATGACATGTTTTTTCGGCGCTTCATTGTAGTGCGTGACCGGGTGCGCGCATGCTCCTATCGCGTACAGGACCTGAGACTTGCATGTGAAATCATGTGACTTCAAAACAACACTTCTAGCTGATATTTTCTCGCCGCTTTCATCTTGTGTGCGACCGGGTGCGCTCACCCACCTATCACGTACAGGCGTCGAGACATGCATGTGCAGTCATGTGACTTTAAAAGAACACTTCCAATTGGTTTTTACTAGTTTCTATTCTGCAATTTACACAGAACACTCCACCCACTTCCCTAGAAAACCAGTTTATCGAAAAACTTTTAAAGCCTCCCCTTATGAAACATTCAACATCGTTCACATAGCAGTGTAGTAAATAGCACTAGATACACTCCGTCCCTTAATTATAAAAGACTTATCAGTATGTGAAAAAAACTTTTCTTTTCACGTGATAATGTGAAATTCTGAGCCTGTTACCGAATTTTTTTTCACATATGTTACTATTCTCCTTCGACCACTAACACCATAGAAAATACCACCAATAGCGGTGATATTTTGTACACCGACAACCCACGATTTCTATCGCTTAGAGCCCTTGCTATTATAAAGTTTTATTTCCTAAGTCTCTGATCTCCAACTGTGGAACGTGACTCCCCTGTGTGTCGTAATGAGGTGCTAAGAGCAGCACGTACACTATACTGCGACTAAGCATCCATAAATTCCGCGGACATTTCTACCCTGCTATCTGCAATTATAAACATCAAAAGGAGCTACGCTGCCCCCCTTAGAGAGGCCTCACTCCCACTGCTACAAAGGCTTGGCAGTCGCCAAGATACACAAAAACAGCGTCTCGGGTCCATTGAACTTCTGTGACGATCTCAATGAAAATAAGCACTAAACAATATTCAAGTATGTAGTATTCCTTCTACTTGGTTAGAGACTAGGGGGCATATTATCAAGGGGGTTGATCACCGCTTTTTTGGCTTTAAAAGCCAAGAAAGCGGAGATAAAATTATCTCCCTATTATCAAGCTGTCGCTAACACCAATTAGTGACAACTAATAGGAGATAGCAACCATCTTGGGCCCCGCTTTACATATCGGTGATATTTATCACTAATGACATCCAAAGTGTGTATGCCAAAATGTTAGCCACTGCAAACAGTCCCTAACATCGCTATCTCCTATTATCAACTTTTGGAGATATTCGCGCTAAGCGCAAATATCTCCGAAAGCTAAGACCTGCCCTGAGCAGTTCTTAGCCATGTTATCCAATGGGAGGTGGATAACATGGCTAAGAGCATTTGCTCGATAATTCATGAATATCGCTGACTTTTCATCGATATTCATGCATTGCGGCCGTTTTTTATCGCATTTACGATAAACCTTGCTAATAGCAAGGTTTATCTGCGATAAAAATCGCCAATGTGCGGAGATAATTTTTCTCTCTAAACAAGTTAGAGACAAAAATTATCGCTAGTTCTTGGGAATATGCCCCTAAACATTTACCGCAGTGCTGCAGCGATTTCTTCCGCAAATAAACCTTGGTATTAATAAGGTTTAACGCAAATGCGGTAAAAAACGTTGCAAAGCATAAGTATCACAAAAAAATCAGGATTATTCATAGATAGCGACCTAATGCTATTAGCCATGTTATCCACCCCCCATTGGATAACATAGCTAAGAACTACTCAAGGCAAGTCTTAGCTTTTAGAAATATTCCCGCTTAGCGCAAATATCTCCAAAAGCTAGTAATAAGAGATAACGATGTAAAAGACTATTTTCAGTCGGTAACATCTTGGCACGCCCACTTTGCATCTCATTAGATATAAATGCAACTGACATGCAAAGTGCGGCCCAAAATGTTAACTATCTTCTACTAAGTGTTCCTAACTGGTGTTAGCAGCTGCTAGGTAATAGAGAGATAATTTTATCTCTGCTTTCTTGACGTTTAAAGTAAAAAAAAACACAGATAAACACCTTTCATAATATACCTCTATATTCAAATTGAAGTAGGCGTAGGTCTTCACGCAGCAATCACATGTACAGTTTTGAAAGAATATGGCCCAGAAAGTCACTGAGTAAAATCTCATAAATGACAGTCAACCAATTTCAATACGTATTAGTTCAGAAGAACAGTTCTTTATGATACAGGGCTCTAGAATGACAAACATATCTCGTCTTTATAAAAACCCTTCAGGTTTTTTTAACAGCTGTTAAATGGTTCCATACTCATCACAAACGTGCTCCATCATGAACATTGTCTGATCTGTCCTCAGGACGAACAACATTTGTGATGAACTTGCCGCTATGCATGCACAACACTAACATTGTGCTTCCTTAACACGTACTATTCACTAATCAGAACCATGAGGGAACCACTCTATCATAAACACATCTGAACCTTGGCTCATGAAAGGAGTACCTCAATCATGACCATGCAAGTCCCACTAAGCCCTCCAGCCCCCTAATCTTGAGTCAAAATTGGAACTACAACACAGGATTTAAAGTCCTCCAAAGAACACCATGTAACATTTAATACCATATACACCATTGTTTTCATATATCACTTTTCCTAAACTCACTCAGTGAAATATCGCTCATTTTATTTAATCACTTTTAAACCATACCTTCTAACAATGCACCCAATCCTATGTGGAAGTGTTCAATATAAAAGAGGACATTGTTTTAAGAAGGATAGAGAAATAAATAACACAATGTTGTAATAATTTCTTTATTATATATACTTACCTAATAAAAAGAAAAAAAATTAAATGTCTTATAAAAACGTAGCACCTGTGGAAAGAAATTAAAAATAAAATTATAAAGTATATTATTTATAGAAAAAACAATACGAAACAATAAGACAGGTGCAAACAAAACTGTCAGATATTATTAATTAAACTTACCTTATAAATATAATATTTGTGGAGGAGAGTAAAAAAAAAATCTGTTATAATACATATTTCTGAATGCAATTTAGCAAAATAAGTAAACAACATATTAAATGATTTATTTTTGCTGTTCTCAGAAAACATTGGTTTTCACTATCATGAGTGATTTCAACATTAATCATCATATAACAGCGGGGAAAAAAAACACAATCAAAATGATTGTGTTTAAAAAACCCATACAAAATCTGCATACATATTATAAATACTTGAAAAAAACATGTCTTAAATGTTTTCCTCAAATTCGCAATTTCTTGAGTAAGCACACTACATCTTCCACAGTTACAACCTAATTAAAGTATACCACCTATTTTTCAAGATATCTCAACAAAATCCCGTGCAGCAATCTCCTATAAAAAATGTATTTGAAAGACACAGTTTCTTCTCTCATACCTTTCCGCGTGGCCAAATTGTATAAGCTAACTCATTATCTTTTAAAAAACCTCTCCCAAACACTTACGTCCATATAAGTTTCTAAATAATTCTCAAAAGTACCCATTTTCTTCTCTCATATTTTTCCACGTGGCCAAATACTCTGAGTTAAGTAGTTTTTTTCTGAAATTTTGTAATCTTAGTCTCATCCATTATTTTCTGTACTTTTACAATCAAAATTTGTACCATATTTTATACCATCAAACATTAAGTAAATTTGTACCTGATGTTATCAATATGCAAAACACAAATTTCATGTATAGATTTGTACACCCTTATTTACATGATATTTCTAAACTAGTAAGTTTCAGATCTTTATAGTATACATATTCCTACACCAAACCACTCTACTGAAATTTGGGTTCCAAAAATAACAAATAAGAGTTACTTAAGGCAAAAGGCAAACGTTTTTTAAAAGTCAATTGGCTATCATTGCAAAGTGTCCAGCCAGTAGCACACTTCAAATAAGCCGTATAATGTCCTGATTATGTAGAATGCCCTTCATGATAAATAATGGCTACAGTTACAAATGTTCTTCTAGAAATAGAAACTTGAGAAGCCACAACATTTTTAATTAAAGTGGATAATTTACTCCCATCAGCTCTGCATCGTTGAAACATTAAAATTACATTATGGCTGAGATACCCGCCACCCCCTCTCAACACAATCCCCAAGGATGGGAAACCGGAAACGGTTCTGAACTTTTGGAAGACGGGAGGGAGTGACCCTCCCGGCCGTATTTATTAAAATATGAAACAAAATTAAAACATTAAAATAACAGTTTCATATTATGTACAATTTCATTTCCACATTGCGATGTTTGGCTAACCTTAACATATTCTCTAATACAAAGGTTCACCTAGCCGGACTAACATCCTACAAGACATTTAACTTGAAATTGTACATCCTAACGTTTAAGGGCCAACGGCAAGGTCGTAACCGGTGTCAGATCCCTAAACCAGAAATATCCCCCTCACTTGTGAGGGGCGACCGCACAGAGGTGTACCTCAAGTGCATCTACCAATTTCCCTTGACTTGACGGGGGCCCCAATAAACTCGACGCCATTTAAAGGTCGTCCGAGGACTCGTGTGAGGTGTCTAGAAGGTAGCGTAAACCCCCTCCCAAACCCCACACAACTTACCACATCTGCCGTCGCAGATGTCCTGGCCCCGGGAAATTCCCCAGGAGGGGGCTGTAGCCCCTCCTACCCAGGAAGGGGCCTTGACCGCCTTTCCTTTCCTTTCGGCGGCCCATCCTTAGAAGGGACCGCCTCCCCGTTGAGGGGCCAATGGCCACCTCCCCCGAGCGCTCCCATCCGTAATGGGTGACGCCCACCCATAGGGATCTTCCAATTACTGCTCACCGATCATGACCTTACCGCCCGACCAAAATAAATACGACAATTCTAACTAAATTCTAAATGACTACATTACTTCATGACAGTAACAATTACCACTTATAAAAGGCATGATTACTGATCAACACTAGTGCAGAATTACTTTATTTGAAAAACAACTAAAATTGACCATTCTTTATTGCATACTCAAAGTTATCACGATAGTCATCACAACCTGCAAGAAATAGAGTTACCACATCAAAACTTTATTCAAAAACCACTTGCTGTCCCCAGGGGCTGGTGGGTGGGTCCAAATTGGCTCTTCGTTCCGTCTCGAGCTCACGTGCAGCGAGGAGGTGCAGCTTCAGAGCACAGGAACAAGAGGATGCTTCCTTGGCTTGTAGCTCCTTTTATCTGTCTTCAGGGCGGGCGTAAACCCGCCCCTGCCTGCCCCAAGGGCGTGGCCGGCCGCGTCAGTGTCTAGGCCAGCCCACTCCAGG
This sequence comes from Lissotriton vulgaris, assembly GCF_964263255.1. Lineage (NCBI taxonomy): Eukaryota > Metazoa > Chordata > Amphibia > Caudata > Salamandridae > Lissotriton > Lissotriton vulgaris. The sequence goes on along the minus strand of NC_141691.1, from coordinate 2,026,068,839 downwards.
GCGGGAAAAGGCGCGCCCCGGCTACGCCGCTTCGGGCATACCAGCCGAGACGCGCCTCCCGCCCAAGATGGCTTCCCGGGGGGGATCGTGGTACTCCACCATACGTTCGGGGGGACCGAATGGTCGCCCCTTTCCATATGGCTGAGATACCCGCCACCCCCTCTCAACACAATCCCCAAGGATGGGAAACCGGAAACGGTTCTGAACTTTTGGAAGACGGGAGGGAGTGACCCTCCCGGCCGTATTTATTAAAATATGAAACAAAATTAAAACATTAAAATAACAGTTTCATATTATGTACAATTTCATTTCCACATTGCGATGTTTGGCTAATCTTAACATATTCTCTAATACAAAGGTTCACCTAGCCGGACTAACATCCTACAAGACATTTAACTTGAAATTGTACATCCTAACGTTTAAGGGCCAACGGCAAGGTCGTAACCGGTGTCAGATACCTAAACCAGAAATATCCCCCTCACTTGTGAGGGGCGACCGCACAGAGGTGTACCTCAAGTGCATCTACCAATTTCCCTTGACTTGACGGGGGCCCCAATAAACTCGACGCCATTTAAAGGTCGTCCGAGGACTCGTGTGAGGTGTCTAGAAGGTAGCATAAACCCCCTCCCAAACCCCACACAACTTACCACATCTGCCGTCGCAGATGTCCTGGCCCCGGGAAATTCCCCAGGAGGGGGCTGTAGCCCCTCCTACCCAGGAAGGGGCCTTGACCGCCTTTCCTTTCCTTTCGGCGGCCCATCCTTAGAAGGGACCGCCTCCCCGTTGAGGGGCCAATGGCCACCTCCCCCGAGCGCTCCCATCCGTAATGGGTGACGCCCACCCATAGGGATCTTCCAATTACTGCTCACCGATCATGACCTTACCGCCACAGGCCGGATAGTTGACCGGCTATCCGGACCCCCCACCACACTCCTGCCTAAAGGTCATGTCATAAAGTCTTTAGCCAAGCTATCAGGTCTCCTATGAGTAACTCGTTCCCCATCCGGGACAAATGAACACCATCCCCCAAATACATACTGTCCCCTTTAATACAACCATGCGGAACAGAATGCAGTGTACTTGAACGGAACAATCTACTCACTTTATTATTAATTTTCCTTACTGAATGATTCAGAGCAGAAACCGAAATACCCCCCCGCCACACTTTCCGTGGGATCATATGGGACCATGCAATTGTGCACCCTGGAACTCTTCTCGCTAACCAACTTACAGTGGATAGCATCGCCTCAAGAAGAAGTCGTCTACCAGTGGTCACCAAATCGTTGCCCCCAAGATGTACTATAACTACAGACGGCGGTGACCTTGTCTGCCCTAACAAATCCTCGAAAAATGATTGAAACTGGTCAATACAGAGCCCGCCCTTTCCGTAGAAGGACACCCTGTACCCGTATTCCCCAGCCACGTGAATCATGTCACCTGCTTTGAATACGTCCGCGGCACGCCTCACGTATGAGTGGCCCACGACCCACACCTCCTTTTTCACAGCCGGTGATGTCTGACCGCTGGCCCCCCGGTGTCGAGTCGACTGCACAGTCCGCCCCGCCTCGCAGGCTTGCGCAACTGAAAACCAAACAAAACAAGAAGCGTGAGTACATCATTACAGCTTCACAACATATGCAACCGCACATACCTCTTATAACAGTTCGAGGACCAACGCCCCACACGTTTTACTTGTTCTACATTCAGACCCCTGGCTGTAGCCTCTGTAGCAGCCCCTATCCGAAAGGAATGGGTCCCAAACTCGCCGGGGTTCAAGCCCGCGGCCGAAATCGACATCGCAAGCACCCGCTGGAACTGAAACCTCGTCAGTGGGGTGGCGTCAGCGTGTCTCAACAAGGTCCCCCCCCATGATGCCACCCTTTGCGCCACATATTCCTCCACGCACACTACAGGGCACATGGAAGACCCGGGAATCCTTTGTATGATTATGCAGTCCCCAACCGCACCCTGATCGGTCTCGGACTTGACAAACGAGACAGTCATTGTCTCCCCCCTGACCTGAACGTGCTCTCGGCACAGTCCCCCCATGGCATCCTGCTTGTTCTTCGCCACTAGTTCGCTCACCCGCATAGCCCCATGGAATGCTAGCGCAAAAGCGGCTCGGAATAACACTGTTTCATACTGGGATGAGCACGTTGCAGGAAGTACAGATAACAACAAAGCCAACCTATCCAGACCTATCGGGCGCCTTTCATCTACTCTGCGACCCTCAAGGCGTTGCCACCCACGTAGCGCTTTTTGCACCACGAAAGACGCAGTCGGGTCCTGGATCCCATGAGCCCTTGCCATAAAGGAAATGGCTGCCCGGTGCCTCTGGGCCGTAGCCACTGATTTGCCTGCCTGATGTAAAGACAGCAAAAATTTCACTACCAACTCCTCCTGGCCCCAAAGCTCCCCCCTAGCAACCCCCAAAAAGGCCCAATAGGAACGGAACGCCCCTTCATATGCCTTCCTCGTCCTGGGTGCTAAACTCTCTCCCACGAGGTTTTGTAGTTCGGGGCACCGAGAGACCAGAGAGCTTCGGGAAAGGGTGCCGCCACCGGGTCCGCTGTGGGCAGAAAACCCCAGAAGGCCTGCATATGAAAACGAGAAAGCGCCTCAGCCGCTTTGTTCATTACCCCCGGCACATGTCTTGCCTTAAATAGCACATTCAATTGCATACACAATAACACGATTTCTTTGAGCAATCTCAGAATCCATTTGCATCGTGCTGCCTGGCTATTGATACACTCAACCACGGTCATGTTATCAGACCAGAACACCACAGAGTGATCTCTGAATCCCTCGGGCCAAGTTTGCAGGGCCACCAGAATGGGAAAAAGTTCAAGAAAAGCAATGTTACTTGTCAGTCCACACTCATGCCACCATGACGGCCATCTTTGAGCCGACCATTGTGTGCCGAATATGGCACCAAAACCAACGCTCCCAGCCAAATCTGTCCACAGCCCCAGCTCCTCGGAGGACACCGCCGGTTTGTTCCAAACAATTCGACCATTGAAATCCGCCAGAAATGCCAGCCAAATGCGCATGTCCTGGCGAACCTCTGCCGATAGCCTCGTGCGATGATGACCCTCCTTTAGGCCGACCATGGCTTGCGCGATCGAGCGGGAAAAGGGGCGGGCCATCGGCATTACTCTCAGGGCAAAATTCAACTGGCCCACCAATTGTTGTAATTGATGCAGTTTAACCTTAGACTCACTAATACACATTTCAAGGGATGCCCTGAATTTTAACACTTTTTCTCTTGGTAATCGAAAACAGCCTTCCTCTGAGTCGAGCTCGATCCCCAGAAACTCGAGGCAAGTCGAGGGACCCACAGTCTTACCCAGTGCCAATGGCACACCAAAATGATTCATTAAGACACAAAATTCGTTCAAAGCCTGTCCACATTCTGGATCCCCGGCTGCCCCCAGAAATAAAAAGTCATCGAGATAATGCATAACATGTTGAAAACCCGTCCTCTTTGTGAAGACCCATTGCAGAAAACAACTGAACTTTTCAAAATAGGCACAGGATATAGAGCATCCCATCGGCATACATCTATCCATGTAATAGTGACCCTGAAACATGAAACCAAGGAGATGCTGATCGTCTGGATGTACCGGGAGCAACCGGAACGCTGACTCAATATCTGACTTTGCCATCAGCGCACCGGGCCCTAGGCGATTCAACATGGCGACGGCCTCATCGAAAGATGCGTACCGCACCGAACACACTTCCGGGTCTATCGCATCATTCACGGAAAGACCACGTGGGGCTGACAAATTATGTATCAGCCGAAACTCACCCGGGTCCTTCTTGGGGACCACCCCTAAAGGGGAACAAACAAAGTTAGGCATTGGTGGCACATCAAATGGACCGGCGACTCAACCTCGAGTAACCTCCTTCCCAATCTTTTCCTGTACCACGGTCGTATGTTGCAAGACCGACAGTTGGTTTTTACACTTTGCTACACCCTGAAAATCCCCCACTGGGATGCGGAAACCATATGAAAACCCGTTCCGCAACACCCCAGCGGAAGCATTATCCGGGTATTTGTTGAGCCAAGGAATCATTGCCATGGTATCAATCGGAGTAGGTAAAGGCGCCCCTCGGACTATTTCAGACCTGTTTAGCGCTTCCCCTACCACCGTTATCACCCGTTCTGGCTCTGCACATGGACTCAGGATGGGATGGCTGCCCACACCCTCCACATTCGTGTCTAAACTTGCATGACCCCTGGGGCCTCGTACATTTACCCCTGTTGAAATTCCAACAAATCCCCTTTTTACCTGCACTGCCATTCGGCTTTGAGTGATAGTCGTTACCTGCACCCGACCGAAAGGGTGTCCCAGCGTATTGGCGGGAGGATTCACCCCCGCTACTACCTACCAATGGTACTTTTAACATTCCTGTACTCTCCATTTTTGACCATGAAACGGAGTCGTAACAATCCCAAGTCAAGTTTTTGTCGTGCTCCTTCGCCTTTCTAAAAATATTATCGTAGCAGAACCACTGATTGCCCCCATATGATACGTAATACTCCATGATCCGTGACTGATAAATAGGCAATTCGGTCAGCAACTCGGGCCTACGTTCGCCCATGATGGAGGTAAAGATCCCCCATGCCCTGCCCCAAGTGCCAATATTTTCATCGACCTTAAAGGCGGCCATTTTTGCGCGCCAAACACTCGGATGCATGAGCTCCTTCTGGCTCTTAACATGCTCCATCTCATAATGGTCGGTAAGCAAAGAAAAAATGTTTACATACTCATCCGCCCACATCTTTTCCTTAATTGCCAGAGGAACATGCTGACCCACCTTCTCCCTTCGTGAAGGTGCAGACCCCTCCCTCGCAATCGGCAATGACCGCTTACCTGAACCAGAAGCTGCCTCTGCCGCCGGACCTGGGCCTGTTGCTTTCTCTGCCGCCGGAGACAGCGGGGTAACTGACGGTGGTGCCTTCACCGCCTCCCTAGTTTCACGCAGTTGTCTCATTAACACCCGGGCGTCGTCAGCCGTGGCGCCCTCGCTATCTTTCCCCAACCACGCTGCCAATTGTGCTGCCAACTCGGGAGGCATATCCTCCCCGGATACTGGAGTGACCACCACGGGGATCGGATTCCCCTCCTTCGGCACTGGAGTTGGCTCTTTAAGTGGGATATCGGGAACCGGGGTTTCCCCCCCAGCTGCCCCCCTTCTGGGCCTCTTGCCTTTCCCTCCGGGGGCTGCTCCTGACAAAGGTCGTTTCGGTCCCCCTTCCCCGTCCTTAGCTGCCATCTGCTTCTTCAGATCGGTTACTTCTTTCATGAGCATGCGGAGCATCTGATCGGTACTGACTCGCTTTCCGACTTTCTTGGGCATTCTCAGACAGAGTATCTGTAAGACAAAAAGAAAGATTACTACGCTCAAAATTGGCTCTTCGTTCCGTCTCGAGCTCACGTGCAGCGAGGAGGTGCAGCTTCAGAGCACAGGAACAAGAGGATGCTTCCTTGGCTTGTAGCTCCTTTTATCCGTCTTCAGGGCGGGCGTAAACCCGCCCCTGCCTGCCCCAAGGGCGTGGCCGGCCGCGTCAGTGTCTAGGCCAGCCCACTCCAGGGCGGGAAAAGGCGCGCCCCGGCTACGCCGCTTCGGGCATACCAGCCGAGACGCGCCTCCCGCCCAAGATGGCTTCCCGGGGGGATCGTGGTACTCCACCATACTTTCGGGGGGACCGAATGGTCGCCCCTTTCCAATTGTCCGTATCTATGGATAAATAAAGTTGATAACATTTCAGACTTGCATTGAGAACAGACCATATTTTGATGGGCATCTTTAACTAGTTCATTAAAAGGCACTTCTTTGCAGTCTGGTAATGTCAAATATAAAAATCTTTCGCTGGGTATCTCAGTACTACTTAAAAATGAGCAATTATCACACTTATGTTCCCATTTCTAAGAAAGCCCAAAAAGACTATCAATATCTACACCTTCATCTTCCAAAGCTGTAAACATATACATAATAAATTCCTGACAATCTTGCTGTATATTCTGAGAAAACTGATTGACTTCTGCACATATATCTAAAACATTCCTTAATTCCGAAACACTTCCTATTTCATTATCACCACTACTACACGTTTCAAATATAGAATTTAAAGAATGACAAAAGGTATGGTCCTGATTTTCTATAATCTGTTCTTTAACATTTTTCAAAAAGAAAACAACATTAACTACTACATTTGCATAGCAGTTGACACCACACCTATTTTCCAACTTAAATCCAACAATCTCTTCAATACTAACAGTTTTCCTAGAGCTACCAACAACAGCTACATCTTTTTTTCGTCGTTTCTGGACTACTTCAGCACATTTGTCCTCATTTTTCCTTTTCTGACCAACTATACGCCTTTCAATATTGAGGTAAACTTGGAGCATATTCTCTTCTTAACCTATTGTACTCCTTCACACAATTTAAATCTGCACTAATCTTTGTCTCATCATAATCAATTAGATAAAGTCCACATAAAGTTCTAACACGCGACAGAGCAACATACGCCATACCCTCTTTGAATACAGTACTTCCAATATTTACCAAAGCACAATCTACACTTAAACCTTGAGATTTATGTATAGTCACTGCATATGCCAAACAAATTGGAAATTGCTTACAACGGACATATAAGTCTTTCACAAGCAAAAAACGAGTTGAACATCGACTAATTTGTTGAACTTCATCAATCCCATCAAATTTTATCCTCAAAAATTCAATCTCATCTCTATTGGTATAATTCACAAAACCAACAACATTACCCATTGCTCCATTTACCAATCCTCTTTCTACATGTAAATTTCTTCTTAAAATTATCCGACAATTTAAACATACATACAGATTTTTCTCTAAACCAGCAGTTTTAGATATAGTTTTTTGAAGAGAATCCAATTTCAATTTCAACTTTTCAGACAAAACAATAGTACTACCTTCATGCTCTATTCTATCTTTAGCTTCCAGTTTCTTAATTTCTTGCTTTTCTAAATTCAACATTTTCTCATTAAAAACTGAACATTCTTTCAGAGTTGGCATCAAGCATATCACTGACTTATCTACAACCTCTTTACTATATATTCTCTCAGGAACATTATCTTCATTAGGAAACAGCTTGGAAAGTAATCGCGTTCGTAGAGTCTGTTTCGCATCTTCAGTTAATTTTCCAATCCTAATATATTGAAGAATACTTCCATATTTAGTATCCTTTGCCTGTCGCATATTTTGAATCAGTTCAGTATATTTGAAATGTGACCATATATTTACATTTCCAATACTGCCCAGACACTTTCTGGTCTCCTCATGTGTAACAGTTTCAAATACAGGTTGTCCTTTGACAGGAGTCAGCTGGAGTAGATCTCCAAAATCTATGACATGTTTACCTCCAAATAACACATCATACTCTGTCTTAAGTGTCTGTTGCATTCTTAAATGCACAAAAGCAAGCATTAAATTAGAGACCATGCTTACTTCATCAATAATAAGAAGTTTCATCTTTTTTAAGGACTCTAGAAACTTCAAAACAAGCTTCTCCAGAAAGCTTCTGATATTGTAATTTATTTTCATGTTCAACTGGCAGCATATATATATGTATATATATTACCTACTGGCGGTCGCCAGTAGGTAGTTATAGTTGGGATTGTTTTCCATAGGAAATCCTCAACATTCTATTTGGAATAACTTTGGCCCTGGTGGATGAATCTTTGTGAATTTCTCAAAGAAGATGGCTCGGTCCGCTGCGCTCATTTCCTGAAAGTTTGGGGGGGATTGGTCAAGTGGGGGCTGAGATAAAAGGGGGGTCCCAAAACGTGTTTTCTCCATGTTATTTTCCATAGGACCTTTAGACTCGGCTACAGGTCGTACGGCTGAATGGATTTATAAGAAATTTGGCAAAACTGTAGAGTCCTGTTCGCACATTACGCTTTTTTTGGAATGGTGTAAATCCGTTCAGTAGTTGTTGAGAAAATGAAAGTTAAATTCAATTATATATCTATAGGCGCGCACACGTGAGCGCACCCAAGCGCTGCGCGTGAGCGGAATTTTTTTTTGCTGCGTGACGTCTGTTAACGTTCGATTCGAAGGAAATCAGGAAGTTTGGTCCGCCATTTTGTCACTGCGAGTAAATATATTGTTCATTTCAAAGCGTTGAAACATGGAAAGGGGAGAAGGTAGAGATTGTCTTGCTGCGTAGGTTTTCTCGGGGTGTGTAGTAAGGCCCTTAAACGCGAAAAAATATATTTTTTTCGGAAAAAAATAACGGGGTGCGCGCACCCGGTCGCGCACACCTATTCACAAGAGTGTGAAAATGGAGATAAATTAGAAGTTTGAGTGCTTAGATATAAGGTGGCTCTGAAAAGAGCCCTTGTGTTAATTGAGTGTTTTCTGCATTTATAAGTAAGTACCGATGCAGAGCCTGATGTTGCAGAGGAAGATTGTGTTTCCCTCATTCGTGAAATGAAAACCGTCTCTCCTATAGACGTCTTGCATGTGGTATCGCAAGTTGTTGTGGTAAATAGAACCCATGCCATAATCTCTGAGGAAAGCAGATACAGATTTATTTACATGTCTCCTTGCTTTTTCAAATTGTGCAGAATGTTGATTGGACCAATTCCATTTCTGTCTTTGGCATATATTGGAATATACAAAGGCAGATCGAGGAAAAAGTGTCATCAATTGTCGAAAGGTGTCTTTTAGAAGCATTTCCAGACCTACCCCAGTGATTGTGCCTAGATCGTTCCCACCACAGTGCACAATTATACGGTCTGGTTCTGGGAGATGCATAAAAGTTTTCACCAATGGAATCAATTGGTGACATTTCAATCCTCTTTTGCCAATCCATGTTATGTGTACATTTGGTAAGCCGAGGTTGCAAATTCGTCTGCTTACTGCATATTTTTCACTCCAGTGAATATAACTGTGTCCTATTAGCCAGACCTTCATTTTTATTGGATTTGTAGTCGTCGTCCGATCGGTTCTGGAAGTGGAATGGTAGTTACAAGTTGAAATTCTAAATAAAAAAAAGGAAGAGGCTGGGTGTGGTTAATAAAATAAAAATGATTGGTTGATTATAATAAGTGGAGATTGAAGAGTATGTTGCATGTTAATGTTTATGTTAAACGAAAAGTATTATTGGGTGTGAAAAAAAGACATGTAACTGAGTTGTGGATTGGCAGGTGTTTCTGGAGGGAAAACAGTCTTCTTAGTTTGTTGTAGAACGTTGAGATATGAACTTTTGACCTGTGCCTTCAGCAAGGTGCAGAATGAGGTGTTTCCATGGAAACAGCCGGAGATGGCAGTTGGTGATGGGTGTCTCTCACGTGAGTCTGAAAATATTGTGAAGGACAACCAATTGAAATGTAAATTTGATTTTACAATTTTGCGTCAGGAAATGTGATTGGTTGAAGAGAGTTATATGAGTGTGTATTGACTGGATATCTGTGCCATTGAATTTTGGTTGCAGTGATAGAAGCAATATTCAGAGTTCCGCTAACGAATATCTGTTTTGTGACTTTCACTGTTCTACATCGTTCAAAGCATTGGTAAAGGTAAGTGCGTAACTGTTTGTTTTGTCATGTACCGTATAATATAGTTTAATCAGAAACAATCATTGATTTTCCATGTGAAAACTAATTTATGGCTGTCGTAATGTGTTGTATTTGTAAAAGTAATTTCTTCCATTTAAATGTTGAATACGCAGTAAAAAATATTTTTAATATAGAGTCATTATTTTTGTAATTTTGAAGCGTTTATATATAATGAGAGAAGTTGTTGAGGATATGAAGAAATAATATTAGCAGAGACACAGGCAATGCAGAAAGAGAGAGAAATGGTAAATTACTAGTGATACCGTTGTGAAAAAATGGTAATGGTTAATGAATTCGTAAACTTTTTGTCAGTCGACAACATTTCAGGCTAGTTGGTGGCCGTGGCCTGCACTGGTGGGGGTGGGGCGAGAGGGTCAAGGAAGGGGGTTAAAGTGGTAATGATTAAGGTATTCACAAAGTTTCTGTTAGACGTCAAAATTATAGTGCGGTTTCTGGTCGTCGTTTGCACTGGTGGGGTGAGGGAGGTGGTTGAGTGAAATAAAATGAAAGGTTTTGACCATGAGGTTGTATAGAGATTTGTGTAGTAAATGTGTTCGTACATTGAGGTTGGAAATGGAGCATAAAAATATCTCTCTCAGTTCTGCTGTTTGACTCCATCTTCATGTCCCTTCTGTTTTGCATCTCCGTTGCCCTGTGTTATCTTATTGTCTGTGTGTTTGCCTTCAATCCGGCCTGAGGAAGTTTGCTGTGGAGGCACACACAGATAGTCCTATTAAAGTGATTGGAACGTTTTCAAAAAAATAATTATATAATTGCATTGGTATTTTTAAAGCGCTACTGAATGTTTTCGTTCTCAAGTACCGCTTGGTTGCTTTCTCAGAGCAGAGGGTATGTCGTATTTCACTCTTTGGTGCCTCTGCATCTGAGTCTGTTCTCTGGTGGCAGGAGGAGAACTGTTTGTTATTGTGGAGATGAAAGGGTGATGAGGAGAGAAATACGACATAGCGTCTGGCCTGTAGAAGCGTGGGAGCAGTGATTAACTCCGAGTGAAGCGGAACTGTGTCGGTGCTTGGTAACAGTAAAAAAAAAAATGTTAACAGTGGTATAACTGTCTTTACGGTGCGCGACCTACTAAGAAAGAGTCCACGGGCCGTAATTGGCTTGCAGGCTCTAGTATCAGTAAGTGAGGTCGAGAAAAGAAAACATTCAGGACTTTATTTATGAAGACCTTGCGCCACCGGTGCGTCACTTTTTCTTATTTTAAAAAATGAGGCACCGGCGGCGGAAGGTCTTCATAAATAAGGTCCTCCGTGTCTACAGTTAAGGTTATGTGGAACCCATGAATAGTTTTTTAATATGAAATCATTTCAGTTGACATTATGGATTAAAAGAGAAACCGTGAATATTTGAAATGTTTATTTGGAAATGTACTGGTTTAAAGGCAAAACATTATGTAATATGAGTACAGAAATTGCAAAAAACACAGTAATTGGTATTGTCAGTAGTACATGCAATACAAACGCTATAGTTGAAGAAAAATGAACATAGTTGGAAAAAAACATTGTACACTCTTATAAGGAAGTATATTATATTTTAATAAGTGGAAGAAGGTCTCTGGTCTTTTAGTTTAGGAAGGATATATGAAAATGCAAGTTGTTATACATCATTACTTTATGAATCAGCTGTCTACATGCGAAGCACTATCAAGTTTGTGTTATGTTACTGTGTGAGGGGAAAAAAAGGTGCCAAAAGCGGCAAAATGGCGAGAGGTGCATGTATTTGAGGGGAAAAAAAGGCGCCAAAAGCGACAAAATGGCGAGAGGTGAATGTATGTGAGGGGGAAAAAAAAGGCGCCAAAAGCGACAAAATGGCGAGAGGTGCATGTATGTAATCTGTTGGATGCTGCGCAAATCACTATTGAGGAGAACTACTGTATTGAGATATCTTTTGAAGGTTGCAGTATTGCATTTGAAATACAGCACTAGTAATAATGGAAATTTTGTTGAAAGAACATATTTTTCTGTAAAGTTTTTTAAAAATATAATTTTATAGGAAATTAAAGGAGCAGAGGGGTGTGAGGTGGAAATAAGTAGTTGAGATGCGAAATAGCGTTTACAGTTATAAAAAACTCGTTTAAAATGTACACATTAATTAGGGCACATGTAGCATATATTAGCGAGTTTTGCATCGAGTATGTTTGAAATAACCTTAGATAAGATATGCAATAGAATTATTGAGATTACAATGTAAAAAAATAAAGTTGAAAATCGAGTAGCTGAAGAAACAAATGTAGTTCATATAAAAGATCAAAATTTAGCCAGCACGAAATCATAATGTCCACTGTTAGTAAAGCCAATAGGTCTGTTCTTCAAAAGAAAATATGGAAAAGAACGTGAAGAATATAGGGAACCAAAAGGAAATGAGGACGTCAATGGCTTATATAAGAGTTATTGAAGCATTGTTTAGGCAAAATAGGTAGCTTCTGCTTGTAACAGGAAATCACTTTTATCATTTGAAAGTATGTCAGCTATCCAATGGTAAAGAGTGAAGCAGTACTTATGATCTGTTAAAATCGGAGCCTCTTATATTTTCAGAGGGCAGCTCGGTGGGTTTTCGATGTAGCTCGCAGTTAGGAAAGAGTTAACCGTCCATTGTGTAGGCAAAATAGGCAGCAAGTGCTTGTAACAAGAAATCACTGTTATTATCTGAAAACATGTCAGCCATCCAATTGAGAAGAGGAAAGGAGTATTCATGATCTGACATTATTGGAGCGTCTTTTACCATCATAGGGCAGCTCGGTGGGTTTTCGATGTAGCTCTCTGTTAGGAAATATTGCGCCGCTGCGAATATATTCCAATGACCCAGAACTCCTTGTATCGCTGCAAAGGCCATAAACCCTCCGTTGTAACAAAGCTCTTCATGATCAAGTAATGGATTTATGAGGTGATTGTAATTCGCTTCAGGAGGTACCAAATTGCAGAGACATAAATGCAGGGCCCATGTGAAATCACAGCTGAAGCAATGAAATACAGGCTGCACACAAGTGAAATACGAATATGGAAATGATAATCAATATGAAGTATTCAAAGATGAGAGTGTTAAGGTGCCGTAGTACAGAAGCATTCTCTGTCGAAATAGTTGTATGTGGTCTGGCTCATTTGCGAAGGCAGGAGGGATATCCATTTTGAATTTACCAAGGTGGTAAAGGAAACGGCGCAGTATTGTCGGTCGTATAGGAACTCCACAGAATTAGGTTGCCGGCTATGCAGTGGAGAGGAGCATAATGACTTGATAAATTTTCTAGGAGTCTAGTCACTTAAATATTGCTAAGGAGTTTGCCACGGAAATATGTATCCAATCTCAGAGGTTTATTATATTAAGGATATATATTAACATGGTGGCTCTTGGTGTTTTGTGGTTCTGTGCAAGTGTATTGCTTGCATGTGTATAATGCTGGCCCTGTAGTTTTTCTGTATGGACATGGGGCTTTATTTATGACGGCCTTGCGCCACTAGTGTGTCAATTTTCCCATGCTAAAAGTGACGCAGTGGCGGCGCAATGTTTCATTAATAAGGCTTTTTTTGTTTTGTGAGTTGGCCTTTTACTTTTCAAAGCCTACTGTTGTAGGTGCATGAATTTTAACATAAGGAAAAGTGACATATCTGTGGCACAATGCTTTTATAAATGAGAAATTTTGTATTTATTTTTAATGGAGAGTATTTTGGGAATCTTATTACTTATGCTTGTTCAATGCTATAATGATTGTATATTGTGTAGGAAATAAGTTTGTTATAAGTTAATAACATTTTATTTTTTCTATTTTTAGAGTGTTTGGTGCCTGTAAGGATTAACCTGTCGAAGTTATATATTGAGAATATATATTCTTTTTTTCAGGTGAGTTTCTTTTTATGGTTTGGCAATTTCTGTGGGTGGTGATGAAAATAATAAAGAGTAATTTGTAAATGTTTTGAACATGATTTTATCTCAGATTTTTTACATGTGGTTCTATCTGCTTATAGTACATGTGTTTTTTGAGATGTTCTCCATTGACAGTTCAAATTATGTTTTAATGAGCTTGGGATATGTGATCTTTTGCAAGGAGTTGAGATTTAGAAATCATTGGAGTATAATTCTTTCAGGTTTGTTTTAGTAATACTTGTGAAGTGCTCAATATTTTTAAAATCTTGTTGTATTATGTTTGGCAGTGTTCCATTTTTAATTAGAGAGAGGTATTATGATATGGATCGAAATGTAATGCTCATTTTCCTGCATATCTGTGAATATACTATGTATATGCAGTTTTTTAAATATTAATGTAGAGTTTTATTATGAGGTGGTTGTTCATGGTAAGTATGACATTTTGCATATGGTAAGACATTGACATGGTGAGTATACTGTTGTAATATAAATGGAACTGTCTCTGTGGGAAGTAGTAATCTGTAAAGTGAATTAAATGGTTTGTATAGTGTGATTCTTTTCTTTAGAGTGCATATATTGATATTGCACTTTGTAGTGATGAAATAAATGAAATGGGTCTCTAAAAATTATTGTACAGGTAATAAATATTTCAAATATGTAGAAAATCTAAAAATAAATTTTACAGTGAAATGTCTTTTATCAACAGTAATTATTTAATTTTAAAAAAACACAGTGTAAATGTTTAGAGTTATATTGCCAATTTCTTTTTCAAAACAAGAGGAATGTGGTATCTTACAAATTATAGTTAATAAGTTAGAGATTATAAAATTATCTGTAGTTTAAAAATTAGTGAAGGTAGTTTTAGTTATACACTTATGGAAAAGATATAATTTAGTGTCTATATTTTTTTTAAAGGATAAAGAAGAATTTAATCAAAATAACTATGGAGAATTGGTCAGAAGAGAATGAAATTCATTTTGACATCATTAATGAACTGATGGAGGAAATTTTAGACGCGGTTGTTCAAGAGGAAGCTGATGAAAATTATTATTTTATGGACATATCCTTAGATTCAGCCTATTTAGAGCTGATAGAAGAAGATGAGGACAATGGACTTGAAGAAGTCCCTGATGAATTAATGTTGGAAGTTCTTTTAAATTATGAAGTTTTGAATAAATAAAAAAAATGATAGCAAAGCATTCGTGATGACAGTTTTCTTGATATATTCGTCGATGAAGTGCTTCATGAGAGTGATAAGATATGTTCTCATGAAGTGTAAAAGAGATCGTAGAAAAAAAGATTAAAACACTTATCATGACCGATAGTTTTTGAAAAAAGTGTACTGTTTGTATGCTTTTAAAAAAAAAATTCAAAATTGTCTATGAAGTTTAAAGAAATATATAGTGTGATAAAGTTACAAGGAAAATTCACTACAGGATTTACTACTTTGTTCAGAGATTTTCTGTTATTATGTGTATTGTATTAAAAAATGAATGTGTGGTTTTAATTTGTACGGTATATGGTAGTACTGAACTATAATATTTGTTATTTTTGTGTCTTACAGGTTCACAATCTCATCAAAATTTTAAATTAAGATGCCGACTAGAATTGAAAAAAAGAAACTCTACAAACGGACGTACAGTTTAAAGAAGAAAAGTACAGAATTATTTTCAAAGACTGAGAGGACGGATACAAAGAAGAGTGCTCCTGGTAAGCAAACTAAAAAGTTTGTGAAAAGTATTTTGGGAAGGAAAAATGTAAATATTGAAGTTCAGAAGGAGAAAACGATTTCATCATCTAAAAATACATCTGGAGTTAAACAAACTACTATTACTGCAATTAGGAAAGATGAAAGTCAGTACAGTAAAACCCGGACCAATCAATTTAGCCAAATCAGGAAGCGTATGTTTTACAACAGAGTCGTTGCGAATTTATTACAACAGGAAAAAGTTTCCAAAAAAAGATCTGTTTTTCTTAAAAAAAAACTATATATAGAGGCTTTTGTTTAGCGCGCATTTGAGACAAAACAAAAGTTATTTATTTTAATACTTTATAGAATAAATATTTTAAATAAGGCGATTCGAGTTTTCAAAAGTAAAAGTAAATGGAAGAGACATATAAATAGGAGTAATTTTTGTAAAGTGTTTTCTGGGAAGTGGATGCATACTTCAACTTCTGAGCCATTTTTTAATGAAGAGAGTTACTTTCAAAGTAACGATCTGTTGCATGCAGTTGACACCACTGGTCGAGCGTATGAGGTGAAGGATGGTTGTGTTATTGAGAAAGAGAAAATTGTGGTTAGAAATGCAGAAGATGTTATGGTTAGAGAAGCTTTACAGGGACGTCCTAATGGTCCTGTTTACAGTTGGAATTGTAGTAGCATTTGTAGTGTATGACAGGATTCAATTGATTTCTTTCGCAATTTCTTACGTAAGTACACTAAAGAAAGTCTAAAGAAAAAAATTAAAATGTTGCAAGAATTAGATGAATGCAGAGTGCGTGAGAAAATAGGTCTGCAAGGCCATTCTCTGGCTTGTCTCTCTAAAAAAATATGTCAGAGTGTATTTCATCACTTCCGGATGTTAGCAGTGCATCACACTAAAATGAGAAAATTAGTGAGAAAGTTGTACTATGCAAAAAGTCCAGCACTTAAACTTAAACAGTTAAATAGTGCTCATTTGTATGGATGTGAATTAAATGTTAAGAAGATTTGTGCAGAAATTGAGGTAAGTTATTTTGATCCAGAGGAAGATAATGGATAGATAGAAGGAAATGTGTTAGAAAATGTTGGGAATGTAAATATTGAAAACTTTGAACAAGAAATAATAAAGTTTAAGGTAATTGCAGGTGAGAAACCAAATTTTTCTTGTGTCTGTTGTCGACGAATTCATTACAAAAGTCAAACGAGGTTAGTTGATTTATATTTAAAAAGTGAAGATGAAAGTAATGGTCAATGGAAAGATTTTGCAACTTATTTGTTGGTGGAAAACTATTTTGATTTGGGTTTTGAGCAACGTGTTTGTAAATATTGTTATAATAAATTAGATGAAAATAAAATGCCTGCTAGAGCTGTTCACAATAATTTAGAGTTGGTAAATATTCCATCTGAATTGATGAATTTAAATACTTATGAGACGATTCTGATTCAATGTGTACATCCTTTCCAGGCTATTGTTCGAATGGAGCCTAAGACTGGTAAATTAAATCCTTTATACTTACTAAGAGGATTAAAGGGTAGAGTTGTGTATTTGCCTCTTGATCTTAAAAAAAATATGGAAACAATTGGTGTTGAAAATGTAGAAGAGGAACCTCTAGTTATTCTAGTGAATGGTGTACCCACAAAGAGTAAGAAAATCTGGCAAGATTTAGTGGATGTTAGGAAAGTGGAAAAGGCAACATGGTATTTAGTGCAAAATAATAAGTATTACAAAGATATATACGTAGAACAAGAAGATGTAAGTGAAGAAGAGGATAGTGATTTGTGTAGTGGACAAATTGAAAAAGTTGATGTATCTAGATCTGAAGAAATTTATGAACATTACAGTGTTCATCCACTGCATACTAAAGAAGCAATAGGGAATGCTATTGAATTATTTCAGATGAGAAAGGCGAAAGGAAATCCTATTAGTGTCTGGGAAGAAAGTTTGGAAGGTCGTTGTTTCCCACAGTTATTTCCTACAGGTGAAGGTACACGATATGATGATCGACCTATGCAGATTCCTGCATCTGAGTACCGGACAACTAGATTATATGCAGAAGATCCAAGGTTTCGCCAATGTATTCCATATCTGTTTCATCTTTTGTTTGAGAGTGACTTATCTGGTCTGTCTTATGCAGTAAATCATATCTTAAAAAGTGGTGTACATCTGCAAAATATTTCAGCAAAGGAATTTATGGATAGAGTGCATCAGAAAGATAGTGTTTTGGATTCTCATTTAATTAATTTAATGGCTTGTCAGCGGGGTACTAATGAGTATTGGTACCGTCGTCATGGAGATTTAAAGTGTATGCTTAGAAACTTAGGAGCACCAACATGGTTTTTAACTCTAAGCTGTGCAGAGTATGCTTGGGAAGATTTAATTGAATTTCTTCGGGAGGCGAATGCAAATATAGAAAATATAAACTACAAGACACCTGGAGAACTGCGTTCATTAGATCCAGTTAATGTTTGCAGTTATTTTAATCATAGATTTGAAGCTATGATGTCTTTCATTACTAACAAGAAATATCCGCCTCTTGGTGAAGTACTGGATTTCTTTTGGAGAAAAGAATATCAAGCAAGAGGTGCTCCTCATATTCATATGCTACTATGGATCAAGGATGCTCCTAAATTTGGAATAGACTCGGATGAGACTGTACTGTCTTTTATTGAACAGTATGCCACTTGTGACATACCTAATAGTACCACTGATAAGGACTTAAGAGGAAAAGTGTTACGTTTCCAAAGTCATCGCTGTGGAAAATATTGTCGGCGAAAATTCAAATCAAAGAGCAAATTTTATACCAAATGTCGCTTTGGATTTGCGCGACCGGTACTTTCAAAAGGAAGAGTCAACAATTTGATGTCATGTTTGCGACATTATATCAGAAGGAGGTCACCTAAAAATACGTACAATTTAAGAAGAGGTGAAGAATCGAAATATATTAATGACTATAATCCAGTCATTTTGTCCCTGTGGAATGCTAACATGGACATACAATATGTTGCAGACAACTCTATTGCTGTGGCTCGATATGTAACGTCTTACATCACGAAATCTGAAAAGACGGAACTGAAGGAGATGTGGGAAGACATTTCTCATGAAAAGTGCCTGAGCAAGAAATTATATAGGTACAGTTTGAAGATGCTGTCTCATCGAGAAATTGGAGCATATGAATGTTGTGATAGATTATCATCAGCAAGTCTTTATGCGAAGTCAAGGACTATTCTCTGGGTGAGTTTGGGCCTAGCAGAAACACGAAACCGTGTTCTAAAACCTGTGCAAGAAATTGAGTACTTAGCCCAGAAAGAACCAAACAGTACAGACATTTTGAAAACAAATTTTGTTGGATACATCCTATCCAAATAGAAGTACTCTGCTTGAAAACATTTGTCTGTATGAAATTATACTTTTAAGAGAAATGTTACCGAGAATATTGATAAAGGTGTACATGCTGTAATTGGACATGAAGGATGTCTGGTAAAACAGAGAAAAAGACACTTGATAAATCATCGGAAACTGAGTTGCGAAACACCTGATAAAAGAGAATTTTACTATTTTGCTCTTTTGCAACTCTTTAAACCATGGCGTAGAGAAGAGGAACTACGTGGAGACTTTGATAGTTATGAAGATTCATTCAACGCATCTAAAAGTAGTATTGAATGTCCTGTTTTCAGCAATTATCTCCAAATGTTGAATGACGAAATAGAGCAAGAAGCAACAATTGGAAAGGGGCGACCACTCGGTCCCCCCGAACGTATGGTGGAGTACCCCGATCCCCCCGGGAGGCCATTTTGGGCGGGAGGCGAGTCTCGGCTGGTATGCCCGAAGCAGCGTAGCCGGGGCGCGCCTTTTCCCGCCCAAGAGTGGGTTGTCCTAGACACCGAAGCCGCTAGCCACGCCCCGGAGGCAGATTGGAGGTGGGTCCACGCCCACCCGAAGAAGGATAAAAGGAGCGACAAGCCAAGAAAGCATCCTCTTGTTCCTGTGCTCTGAAGCTGCACCTCCCCGTTGCAAGTGAGCTCGAGACGGAACGAAGAGCCAATTTTGAAGGATTTAATTTTGTCTTTGTTCTTTCAGAAAGTCAGCGTTGGACGATGCCGGGCAAGAAGGTCGGAAAATGGGTCGGTACTGATCAGATGCTCCGCATGCTGGTGAAAGACATGGCGAGATGAAGAAGCAGATGGCGGCCATAAATGGTGTGGGGGGACCCAAGCGAGTCGTCGGACCAGCATTGCCGGGAGTAGTCCTGTAGCAGGGTTTCCGTTCTCCCACAGAACTGTGCATAGAGATCTAGAACCTCAGTGAGTCAGGATGATCCAAAAACTCATCTCAGTGTCAGAAATCTCGTTACCTAGCTAGCTACAGTGTCTCATGGATCATTATGGAATGATCCATGTATTAGACAAACCAGAACATGATCTTTAGAATACCTCAGGAGTCGTGGAACACATGAACACTCTTTCGTTATATAATCATTTCAAACCAAAACTGAGAGTCAAAGAACACAAGTGCAAGTTTGAAATATTTATTATTCAATGCAAAGTTCTCAAACGCAGTATCTTGTATAATACCAAAATGCAGATTATAAAAATCAGAGTCAGCAGCATAGTCACTAATCCATAGTAAGCAAAAGGTGCTAGCATGTTATAATGCAATTTCTATAGAAATCTATATCACCTATATTTCGCGCACCCTATCTAGCATATTATATTATATCTAAGAAGGTCTCATTCGGGCTTTAGCAGGGCGGCCCCATACCTCTCAATGTCAGTAGGAGCAGTTCACATCAACCGCTACCAGCTCTCTTCATGCGCAGCACCAAGTGTCTGCTTTCATTCCGTGTAACTCCATCTTAAACCCGCGTAGAGCCCAAAATGTTGGCATCAACATTATTTGTGTTATGTCTAATGTGGTGCGAGGATCAAGCCTCCTAGCAACCTTGTGTTAGGTTAATCTTAGAGTGTGCAGCTCTCAGTGTGCAGACAGTTGTACCAAGTGTACCAGGCAAAGCTGATAGCATAGGAATAACATATTATTCTCAAATAAAGCAACTCGCCGCTTCTAGGGTGAAAGCTACAACAACAAGTTCGTGTCGTGTGCAAAACTGAAGCCGAAGGCAAAACGGCTGTTTAAACATGTAATACACTCATGCTAACTTAACGCAATATATGTAATGAAGTATCCATATGACACCCCCCCATTGGTCCGAGCACCGCCAATCATAAGGGAAAAGGCAATAATAAATCAGATACAAAAATTGAAAGCAAAATTCAATAATCTTGAGCTAAAATAAGCTAAAAATATGTATGAAATGAATATGTATGAATGAATATGTATGAATGCCTACAGTGGCCTCAATTCTAAAAAAAACCACAAAACCCTTGAATCAAAAGTTATCCGCCAGGTCTCAAAATTACGAAATGTAGGACCAGGTCTCATCCTTTCAAATGTTTGTAAGAGAAAAACCAAGGCACCTATCCGATATCCAAAGTCATGTGCCACCTATACGTTATCTCCAGCGACATCACGTGAGTGAACTCTCCATCAGCTGAACATAGTCCATCTCTCCAATTCAGCGAGGGGAAAGTCATATTTCACCACAAAGCATTCCTCCCAGGCATCTCACGATTGGAAAGTATATGCAAAGAAAGTTGCAACAGCCTCCAGTATGAAATCACTGCCATCATCCGAAAATAGTTCAGCCATCCAATTTAGCAATGGGAAAGAACATACGTGCTCCTCAAGCATCGGATCCTCCTGCAACGTCAGAGGACAACTCGGTGGGTTCACCAGATCGCTGTGTGTCAGAAAGGCATTCGCCGCTGCAGAGATCTCCCATTGGCCCAGAACTCCATTTATCGCTGCCAAGGCCATAACTCTTTCGCCAGAACAGATCAGCTCGTGAGCCACAACGGGACGCATTAGCTGATCAAAATCGACGTCAGGAGCAGTCCTCAAGCATAGGCATAAATCAATGGCCCAATCGAACTCGCAGTTCAGGCAGTGAAACACAGGTTGGACACACGTGAAGTCGGTGAACCGAAATGACAATCTATAGGCCGTGCTTAATGCTGCAAACGGCAATGTTCCATAGTAATTGAGCATCCGATTACGGCACAGTGTCAGGAGGCGTTGAACGGCGTCTTGCGTAGGATGGGCATCCATGTTTTATGAAGAAAAACACCAACAGGAAGCCTGCTGCTACAGCCAGCAATACAGGTATTCCACCAAACAAACTCCCAAAAATAGTGTGGAAAAACGTGGGAATGAGACCAAAAACTTTTTCAAACGTAGTCACGAGGCCACTGCTTACTAATTTAAAAAAATGTGCCAGCCCAGTCGTTGAAGAAGCATTAAAAATCTGGTGTACCAGCTCGCAGAAATGAAATGGCAAATCAGTGTTTAAAAGCGCCTGCACCTCTGTGCGGGTGTTAGCTATGTGAAGGACATAAGTTTCCCGGGCCGAACTCAGGGTCACTTGTTTTTGAGACAAAAGAGCCCTTATTCTGCTTAAACCATTGAATTTCGCTTCCAAGGTTGGGATCCGTGGCCAGATGGAGACATCTGAAGAGCCATGCGTGGGTGGGTATAGGACGTTCTTGCAGCACACTACACGCTCTGATACAGTAACTATATAAGCCACACCAATTAATAAACCACAACATAATTCGTTGTTTAAAAGCAAATAACTACCATTAGCTAATAAAGTAAACGTGGGAACTACTGCTGGAACTGGCGTGCCTTTTAAAACACATGCTAAATTTGGGCGGTCCTGATTACAAGAACCGTGTAACTGAATGTGTCTGCATATTAATGAATGGTCAGGTGACTGTGTGCATTCCTCACCATTAAGATTCACTTCTTTTCCATCTTTCAGACATCTGTATGTGTATGGTAATGACCATGCCTCATGTAGGAATGCATTGCCTAGTGGCTCATATCGTCCTATAGCAATATACCGCATACAGTTAGTAAATTTATATAAAGGAAATGGTAATGTAATTAAACCATGAATAAGCCACGTGGCAGTGGTGGTTTCAGCAACAGAGAAAGGTAAGGATTCTAGCTTCTCAATATGTAACATAGAAAACGATGCATCACGCATTGAAAGCATGCGCTGTTTATCAGTAAGATTAAAAGGGGCAAAAAGTGATGAAACGTTCAATGAGGTCCAGGGAACTCGACCAGCCTTAATTGTCTGTAGAGTCCAGGCAAACTGCATTACAGAACGTAATTGATTTTGACCATGGTATAACGTGGACACTTCATCATGTACAATATCAACAACAGAAGAAACAATATTATCCAATGTGTAAATTCTGGAAGAAAGCGTGTTAATACTATTATCGACCACTGCAAGCACTTTTTCCAAATTGGCTTGATCAATAGCCCTCAGGCGTTTAGCTGCTTCGACTCTTGAAAATTTCCAAATTTCATTGTAAATAGCATAAATAAAGCGTTTAGACCTACCCATAGTCTGGCCTTTTATAAAATCATTTAACTCTATGTTCTCATTCAACTGGGACAGATGCAGTTTAACTGCAGCTAAAGTGGAATGTTGTAACCAGTTCTGACACAATTTGCCTACTGAATAAGTTGTAACAGTGTGATCTTGGTCAAACCTGGGATCTGGCCTGATGCGTGTAAAACCCTCAGACAAACCCAAAAAACGACTTTGGCAAGAATCAGAGCTTCTTTGCCATAAAAGCCACCCATCCGGATCAAAACTGGAAATATTAAAGGAGGAATTCTGCAAAAGTGCTTGTATCTCACTAATGGACAATGTAGTGAAATTACTCCAACCTGAATATTCTTCCAAATCAGGGATAGTAGGGGTATTTAATTTTTTAGATGTAGCCAATCCAAAACATGTTGTTTGGGAAATAGTCGAATTTAAAAACAACATGTGATTCGGGATGAGACATGCACGATGCAAAGCCTCAGTGCCTTGTACCTGCCAATCTTTGGTACCCCAAACCGATTTAAGGTCAATAGCATCCTTCCATAACTCATAGCCATCCACAGATAACCTTTCTAGAAAGGACTTTGAATACAATAATTTTGTGTCAGTTAGTCTAACTTTTGGCATGAATTTCTGTTTCACTTTAAAATAAAACGACTCAGGATTAGATTGATTAAAATCTGAAAAGTAAGAGTATTTTCCCAGAAACGTATTTGAGCTCCCCTGTAAAGGAGTAGGGCAATGTTCCCACTGAGTGTAATTCACAGGAACCCGCCTGGAACTTGTCTTGTGCAAGAAATGATTCCCATAATGTTGGTAACAAAACAAATCACCATAATTGACAGAATCTAAATACAAATCCTCATCATCAAAGGCCGCATAATATTTCAAATCAGAGAACAATGCTTCTACGGCCTGAAGATCCCAATCATCCGAACGAATATTTTGCTTAATCACATCTCCCATGTTTACTCTAAGCACATTAGGAACATTAATAACTTCTGTGGGGCCATGTATCTGAAACCTAACCGCATCCCACACAATCCCATCAAGGACAGGCCAAGCAGTAATTTGTACTGAATGTAAGTCTCTCTTTAGTCGGTGTGCTGAATGTGAGGAGGAGTGAGGGGCCAATGTTCCATTAAGGTACCGAATTCCTGTTCTTTCTTTCACATAATGGCCATCAATCAGGCGGAAAAAATAAAACACAAAACCAATTGACATAAAAAGGTAAAATGAAAATAGTATCAGCCAAATGTACGTCCAAGGTGGAACTAAAAAATGTTTTTTAAACAACGTGGCATATTTTGCAATAGTCGATGGTTTCTTTGAAAGTTCCGAATCAGAGTCAAAAGAGAATCTGGACTGGTTAGCCAAACGAGCATGTAAATCGGACATAGATAAATCAGCAGGATCTGCATAGGTCACCTCATCAATGTTAGTAACAGGAATAGTATTTAATAAAGGACTTGATATGGCAGGCATCTCGAGGGACACCTCCTGATCTGCACCAGATGTAATAGCCAGCACAGAGTGCCTCACCATGGAAGGACAGGATACAGCCGGTGTCATGCTATGAAGAATCGGCCACCCTGTGTGTCTTGACATTGTCAATAGAAATAAATCTGTTTTCTTTACGACCTGGAAGTGGTGGTAAAATGACTGTTCTTGTGCCCTTCACTCCAAGGACCCGAACTGGTGCTCGATATGAGGGACCAAACTCCTTTTTGTTATCGATCTTCTCTCGAACCAGTTCTCCAACTTGGGGTAGCCAGCCAACTACCGGGATCTGCAACGCATCATCCGACGTGGAGGGCAAGTGTTCCTTTGCAAGACTGTCTCTGGTCTTTTGTAGATCCTGTAAAACATTGCAATGTTCATCTACGTCAAAGGCCGCGGCCTGGGCCTCGCAGTCTGCACCATCAAGGTCAGGGACGTACATCTTGATACCAAAGAGCATTTCGTATGGGGTCCGCCCACCCAGAGACCTTCTAGGGAGATTATTAAGCGCACGCTGCACGCCATAGAGGTGGGTCAGCCAGTTTCTACCAGTGCCTATAACTCGGGCTGTCAAAGATTGCTTTAAGTCGCGGTTCATTCTTTCTACCACAGAATTGCCCTCAGGCCTGTAGGGGCTTGAAAACTTCACCTGTACTCCCAACGAAACCATAGCATCCTTATACGCCTTAGAGGCGAAAGCCGGACCCTGATCCGAATGGAAAGCACCACAAGCAAAGATTCCCACAAAGACACGCAAATCCTTAATGACAGTCCGTGAATCAGCGCTGCGATGCGGCCATAACCACACAAAGCGTGTGCATGAGTCAACTGCTACTAAGATGTATTTATACGCAGTATCAGAAGAGAAAGGACCGCAGTGATCCAAATAAACACATCCAAGTGGTTTATTAGAGATGTACAACTGTGTCTGAGGCGGACGCGCAGCAGTAGAAGGCTTAATCTGCTGACAAATGTCACACATAAGGACATAATCGCGCGTCTGTTTGTACAGTCCCCGCCACCAGAACCTCTGTTGTAGCTGAGACACAGTGGCTGAGACGCCCGCATGCGCAGACGCCACACCTTCATGAGCCGCTGTAATCAGAGAAGCTCTGCGATCCGAGTTGGGAACTAGACGCTCTCCAACTTCAGGAATTTTCACATAAGGAACCTTATCGGGACTTAAGTGGTAAGTGTACTTCGAAGGGAACCCCGCAGGATATTTACCTCCCTTCGCCGTGGCAGCAACAGCCGCCAAGATGTCATCATCTATTTTGCTTTTGGACCTCGTGACTGCTGCAACTAAGTATTTTGATACCGCTGACTTCGCTGCTTCATCAGCAAGCGGGTTGCCAACAGCGTGGACTCCCACGCGCTGGTGGCCGAGAGTATGAATCACAAACACGAGCGGTAGCTTTTCTTTAAGTTCCGCTACTCGGACCCAGATCATTTTATGTTTTATTGTGCTACCTTTGGAATCATGAAAATCATTCTGAATCCAAAAGAACAAGTTCTCATTGTAAGACTGGACACAGTAGTAAGAATCACTTACGATTAAAGTCGTCACACTAGGATCTGCGTACTCCAATGCAAGCATTAGAGCACGTAGCTCTGCCAATTGTGCAGTGCAGTCCCCAAGTGTCTGCGTGTGCACGACACTGGACTCGAACTCATCGTTCACCATTGCACCGACCACAATGGCGCATGCGGAAACGTAGGCATGTTTAGAGCCATGCGCAACCTGC
This sequence comes from Lissotriton vulgaris, assembly GCF_964263255.1. Taxonomy (NCBI): domain Eukaryota; kingdom Metazoa; phylum Chordata; class Amphibia; order Caudata; family Salamandridae; genus Lissotriton; species Lissotriton vulgaris. The sequence goes on along the minus strand of NC_141691.1, from coordinate 2,026,042,942 downwards.
GCCGAACCATCCGTGTAAATGATACAGTGGAAATCCTCCAACGGCCGCATTGCTAAAGGAGCAGGATGAACAAATTCATACTGTAAATACTCCTGCGACCGTAAAGCGGCGTCAAAAATAAACGTGACATCTTGAGACGTCAAGGAAGTAGCCCACTGAATCCACCGAGGGTGCAAAGCTTTAGAATTTGGTACACTGGCTTTCGTGACCGCCTCCAAGGCAGGACACGGGGTAACAACCAACATGCGCTTTCCCTGCGACAGGGCACGTTCTTTAAGAATTGCCATCTGTACAGCCGTTAACACTTTCTCCACAGTGGAAAAACGCAGTTCAGCCGAAGTGTACAAGTGTGACTTGTAAGCAATAGGTACAGTATCCCCCTCATTAAAAGTCAGGTACGTGAAACCTACCGTCCCAGGGATAATTCTTATCACCAGGTTGGTCCGGTTATCACGGGTCTGTAAGTAGTCAGAAGTGAGCAAATCAGCCTGCAAAGACTGCAGAATAGCTGAATGCTCTGGCAGCCAGCATGATTTGGAAAAAGATGGTTGTACCAAGGCATATAAAGGCTTGATACGCTGGGCATATTCCGGAATGTATGTCCTCCCGAAATTTAAAAAACCCAGTAAAGACTGTAATTTTTTCAGCGTTGTCGGAGAGCGCAACTGCGCGCACTTCTCCAGGAAGTGAGGAGCCAATCCTTTTCCTTCATGGTTAAGTTCATAACCTAGAAACAACACTGTGTACTCCGCAATGTGTGAATGTGTGAATTTGCAAAGTTAAACTTGTAACCCATGTCTGCAAAGTTACAAATTATGCTGTTTACTCGACACAGATGCACCCAAAGCTCGTCGTCTGTGAGATAAATGTCATCCACATACGAACATGCAACTGGATCGAAACTCTCCAAAAGAGAGACTATGCGGGCGGAAAACACTCCAGGACTATTTTTATATCCCATTGGGAGTCGTTTAAACATTTTTTGTACGCCGCCGCACGTAAAACTGGTCCATTGGGAACTTAGACCATCTAATCTATGTGCATAAAAACCATTGGAAATGTCAAGCGTGGTTTTGAACCTTTTACGCTCAAGACTATTCACTAGGGCAGAGCCGTGAGTATTCTGTACTGCACAGTTACGGCAATGCGAGTTCAAATGCCGGTAATCCAAAACCAGACGATATGATCCGTCCGGCTTGTTAACAGTAAAAAGGGGATTATTCATTGGTGACACACACGTTTCAATTACACCTTGATATTCCAATTGTTCAAGGATAGCCGCGACTGAAGCTTTAGCTTCACGCCGTATGGGATACTGGGGTTGTGGCTGAGGCTGTGACCGTAAAGGAATCTCATGGCTAGGGGACAATTTATCCCAGCCACACTGATTTCGGTACACAGCCGGCGCAAGCGCCAGAGCCCACTCTTCTGCAAAATGCAGAGCTTCCACTCTCGGTACAGTGTGCGCGAAACTGGGGAGGATTACCTCCTCCCCTCGCGGAGCTGCGAGAACAAAAGGTGGGGGCCAGTCAGCCTCCGAAAGCAAAATGTCATACGTATCCGAAAGATTCTCCCAAAATACCCCTTTTACAGTTCGCTGCATGTCACCTTCAATTAATAGGACAATTTCAAAAAGTCTTTCAGGGGGAGCAACATGTGTATCAGCTGTTTCGATCACAACAAAAGTGTCAGTCGCTGTCACCTTCAACAGTGGACGGAGGGCCTCTCTCACTATGGTAATCTCCGCCGCGCTGTCCAGCAAGGTCAGAGCCCACGTCAGATTCCGAAGCCGCGTTCTCACTATCTGGGGCATATCGATGCGCCGTCAAGGCAGCGACTTTCTTCTTGGCAAACTGCGGTCTCTTAGGCGTAGAGTCGTCCCGCCGGTCCCCTTCACTTCGTGTGCGGGGCTGGCCACGTCCTTGCTGACCACCCCTGCCCCTGCCGGCCCCTCCACCACCGGTTGACGGAGCCGATGAGTCCTGAAAGGAACGAGGAGAGCGTTGGTCAGATGCCTGATACCTCTCAGGTGATTTAATCGTAGCGCGGTCGCGCAATTCATAAACACGCTCTGACTGCGCAGGCTGTGAAGGCGCCGGACTCGAGACCTTTGTCTGTTGTTGTTGTTGCTTACCCTGATTTTGCTTTTTAGGCCAATTTTGTTTCTTGGACCTGGGCTGTCCACCTGTATCCGAAGACTGCCCCTGGGGTTGCTTCTTTTCTTTTTCAAGAAAAACCTTTGCACCCTTAGAATTGCGGCCAACCATCTTATAAGCCGCCACAATTATTCTTGCCAGCTGACGGGGTTTCTCGGCATCGGGAATTAACGCCAGACCATTGGCCACTTGAAAGTTCACCGCATCCCCTTTTACATTGGCAAGGATAATACCGCAAACTGTCTCAAATGAACCGTTCAGGCGCATACCCAACTCAACCGCCGACTCAGGTCCGTGATCATCCTGAACACGTTTGAGGATTGCAGACAGGTTCGACACTGAAGGTGTGCCAAAGCACCTCGAGTAAACCGCTGCAAATGTCTTACCCCATGTCTCACAGTCAGCAAGTTCCGGGGCTATTTCCTTCGGTAAACTAAGCGTAAGAATCCGGTGTTTTTCACCCGGAGTCGTATTAGGAAACACAGCCTCTAACTGGTCGAATTTCTCGGCAAGCCAGTAAGGAAACTCATCCGTACTATCTGGCTTTCTGCCCATAACGGAATTCACCAAGACAGGACTGATTTTCAAACCAGCCTGTTCTGCCCGAAGCTGCGCACCTGCGGGGGCTGCGCCTTGAATATTACGACTAATGTAATGAACAAGCGCTCTAATCACTCCAACCGAGACCTCATGAAGACATCTCAGGTCGGCCACGTTACACGTGGCTCGATTAGGATGAGGAGTAAATCCACCCAAGGCGGGCCAATTTGTGCCCGGAATGGACAAAGGACCTAACCTCGTAGCGTTCAAAGAATGGGGTAGGGCGCCACCAAACCAAACACCGTGCTGCCAAGCATCAATAGGTACTTCCAGTGCCCTGTACGGAGCATAAGCCGCCGGTACTGCTGAGGCAGTGTATGAATGATAGACACCCGAATTAGCGTCTACTTCCGGAAATGTCACCCAGGAATAAAACAATTCGTACGGGTACGCATGTTCCGCACTCACTACTAGAACCACAGCTAAGCCTTCCGCGGGTACATTATATCCCCGCAAGTGGTCGCGAACCGCGACTCGGCTATGCTGCGCTATTTCCACTGCCATGTTAGCACAGGAAGAATAAAAATGAGACAAAGAACACTTTGTAGCACAACTGGGTAGTGATTCAAAGAAACCTTTTTAGAAGAATTCAAGCTTGAAAAGACCTATTTCAAAAACAGGTAGGTTTTCCGACACCGCCGTTTACCGGAAACGGAAATGAAGGTGTCAAGGTATGAATGATATACTACTCGAGTGTCATGAAATACGGCCAACCAATCCGTTGGGCGCCATGTAGCAGGGTTTCCGTTCTCCCACAGAACTGTGCATAGAGATCTAGAACCTCAGTGAGTCAGGATGATCCAAAAACTCATCTCAGTGTCAGAAATCTCGTTACCTAGCTAGCTACAGTGTCTCATGGATCATTATGGAATGATCCATGTATTAGACAAACCAGAACATGATCTTTAGAATACCTCAGGAGTCGTGGAACACATGAACACTCTTTCGTTATATAATCATTTCAAACCAAAACTGAGAGTCAAAGAACACAAGTGCAAGTTTGAAATATTTATTATTCAATGCAAAGTTCTCAAACGCAGTATCTTGTATAATACCAAAATGCAGATTATAAAAATCAGAGTCAGCAGCATAGTCACTAATCCATAGTAAGCAAAAGGTGCTAGCATGTTATAATGCAATTTCTATAGAAATCTATATCACCTATATTTCGCGCACCCTATCTAGCATATTATATTATATCTAAGAAGGTCTCATTCGGGCTTTAGCAGGGCGGCCCCATACCTCTCAATGTCAGTAGGAGCAGTTCACATCAACCGCTACCAGCTCTCTTCATGCGCAGCACCAAGTGTCTGCTTTCATTCCGTGTAACTCTATCTTAAACCCGCGTAGAGCCCAAAATGTTGGCATCAACATTATTTGTGTTATGTCTAATGTGGTGCGAGGATCAAGCCTCCTAGCAACCTTGTGTTAGGTTAATCTTAGAGTGTGCAGCTCTCAGTGTGCAGACAGTTGTACCAAGTGTACCAGGCAAAGCTGATAGCATAGGAATAACATATTATTCTCAAATAAAGCAACTCGCCGCTTCTAGGGTGAAAGCTACAACAACAAGTTCGTGTCGTGTGCAAAACTGAAGCCGAAGGCAAAACGGCTGTTTAAACATGTAATACACTCATGCTAACTTAACGCAATATATGTAATGAAGTATCCATATGACAGTCCCTAACGGGAGAGGTAGAAGGGCCAAGAAGGGAGCGTCAGGGGGGGAGGCCCCAGTTCCCGAGGCGCCGCCTGCGCACCCAGATACACCGACCGAGGCCCCGATCCCGGTCCCGAACGAGGGGCAACCAATTCCGGTTGTAGTCACCCCCGTGAACGGGGAGGATATGCCTCCCGAACTGGCTGCACAGGTGGCAGCATGGTTGGGGAAAGATAGCGAGGGGGCCACGGCTGATGATGCCAGAGCAGTGATGAAGCAGTTGCGGCAATCGAGAGATGCTGCGAAGGCACCATGTCCTCTTGTTCCCCCGCAGGCTCCCGTGGAACAACCAGTAGCGGGCGTGAGTTCGGCAGCGACTACGGTCACAGCTACCGGTTCAGGTAAGCAGCTATTGCCGTTGGCGGGGGAGGGGTCGGTACCCTCAAGAAGGGAAAAAGTGGCTCAGCATATCCCGATGGAAGTCAAAGAGAGGATATGGGCTGATAAATATATAAACATGTTTTCTTTACTAACTGATCATTATGAGATTGAGCATGTGAAAATTCAAAAGGAGTTTCTGCACCCTAGTGTTTGGCGCGCAAAAATGGCCGCTTTCAGAGTTGACGAAACGATAGGTAATTGGGGCAGAGCGTTTGGGATGTTCACCGCAATTATGGGGGAACGAAGGCCCGAACTGTTGGCTGAACTACCCGTGTATCAGACACGTATCATGGAGTTTTCTCAGACATATGAGGGTAATCAATGGTTTTTGTACGATAGCATATTCCGTAAGTCCAAGGAGTTCGACGCATCTCTGACGTGGGATTGTTTCGACTCCATTTCCTGGCAAAAAATGGAGAAATCAGGCATGGCAAAGTCGCCATTGTTGGGGGGGAACGGGGGCGAGTTTTCCCGCCACTCGTCTGTGGCGCCCTTTCAGGCGGGATCAGGCAATGATCAGCACTCAAGGACTAATGGCAACTCAGGTAAAAAAGGGGCATGCTGGAGTTTTAACAGAGGCAAGTGTACAAGGCCCCAGGGGTCATGCAAGTTTAGGCATGAATGTACAGGGTGCGGGCAGTCCTCGCATCCCGAGACCATGTGCAGAGCCAAAACGGGTGACACGGGAAGTAGAGGGGGCGCCAAACAGGTCTGAAATAGTCCGAGGGACGCCTCTACCTACCCCGGTTGATACCATGGCAATGATTCCTTGGCTCAATGAATACCCGGATCATAGCTCCGCTGGGGTGTTGCGAGATGGTTTTTCGTATGGTTTCCGCATCCCGGCGGGGAATTTTCAGGGTAAAACACAATGTAGGAATTAACTGTTGGTTCTGCAGAATACAACTGTGGTACAAGCAAAGATTGGGAAAGAGGTGACCCGGGGTCGGGTTGCCGGACCATATGACAGACCGCCAGTTCCTGATTTTGTTTGTTCACCCCTGGGAGTAGTCCCCAAAAAGGACCCAGGCGAATTTAGGTTGATACATAACTTGTCGGCTCCGAGGGGTCTTTCGGTGAACGATGCGATTGACCCGGGAGTTTGTTCGGTGCGGTATGCGTCTTTTGATGAGGCCGTCGCCATGTTGAATCGCCTGGGGCCCGGAGCGCTGATGGCCAAATCGGACATCGGGTCGGCGTTCCGGTTGCTCCCGGTACACCCAGACGACCAGCGTCTCCTTGGTTTCATGTTTCAGGGACGCTATTACATGGATAAATGTATGCCAATGGGTTGCTCCATATCTTGTGCGTATTTTGAGAAATTCAGTAGTTTTCTTCAATGGGCGTTCACAAGAATAACGGGGTTTACGCATGTTATGCATTATCTTGACGATTTTCTGTTCCTGGGGGCAGCCGGGGACTCGGAATGTGCACAGGCTTTGAATGAATTTTGTGATCTCATGAGACAATTTGGTGTGCAATTGGCGCCAGGTAAGACTGTGGGACCGTTTACTTCGCTCGAGTTTCTTGGAATAGAGCTCGATTCCGAAGAGGGTTGCTTCCGGTTGCCCAAAGAAAAGGTAACGAAATTCAGGGCCTCGCTGGAAACATGTATTAGCGAGACAAAGGTAAATTTGCATCAATTACAACAGACTGTGGGTCAGCTGAATTTTGCCCTTAGAGTGATACCAATGGCTCGCCCTTTTTCCCGCTCGATTGCACAAGCCATGGTCGGCCTTAAAGAAGGGCACCACCGCACAAGGCTCTCGGCAGAGGTTCGCCAGGACATGCGCATATGGTTGGCATTCCTGGCGGATTTCAATGGTCGTGTGGTCTGGAACAAACCGGCGGTGTCCTCTGAGCAGCTGGGGTTGTGGACAGACTCGGCAGGGAGTATGGGCTTTGGCGCCATATTTGGTAATCACTGGTCAGCCCAAACATGGCCGTCGTGGTGGCATGAGAGTGGGCTTACAGGTAACATTGGGTTTCTCGAATTGTTCCCTATTCTGGTGGCCTTGAAAACATGGCCTGAGGGGTTTCGGGATCACTCTGTGGTGTTCTGGTCTGATAACATGACCGTGGTTGAGTGTATCAATAGTCAGGCAGCACGATGCAAATGGATTTTGAGATTGCTTAAGGAAAGTGTCTTGCTATGTATGCAACTGAACGTCCTTTTTAGGGCAAGACATGTGCCAGGGGTGCTGAATCAAGCAGCTGATGCGCTTTCTCGTTCCCGTATGCAGGCCTTCTGGGATTTTCTGCCCACAGCGGACCCGGTGGCGGCACCATTTCCCGAAGCTCTCTGGTCTCTCGGTGCCCCGAACTACAAAACCTCGTGGGAGAGAGTTTAGCACCCAGGACAAGGAAGGCATACGAAGGGGTGTTCCGTTCCTATTGGTCCTTTTTGGGTTCTGCTAGGGGGGAGCTTTGGGGCCAAGAAGAGTATGTCCTGAAATTTTTGTTGTCGTTACATCAGGCAGGCAAATCAGTAGCTACGGCTCAGAGGCACCGGGCCGCCATTTCTTTTATGGCTCGGGCTCATGGTATCCAGGACCCCACAGCGTCTTTTGTGGTACAGAAGGCGCTGCGTGGGTGGCAACGCCTTGAGGGTCGCAGAGTGGACGAAAGGCACCCGATAGGTCTGGAAAGGTTGGCCCTGTTACTGTCCGTACTCCTTGCAAGATGTTCATCTCAGTCAGAGACAGTGCTATTCCGGGCCGCTTTTGTATTGGCATTCCATGGGGCTATGCGGGTTAGCAAACTGGTAGCAAAGAACAAGCAGGATACGGGGGGAGGTCTGTGCCGAGAGCACATACAAATTAAGGGGGAGACGATGATGGTCTCGTTTGCCAGGTCCAAGACCGATCAGGGTGCGATCGGGGACAGTGTAGTAGTCCAGCGGATTCCCGGATCTCCCATGTGCCCGGTTGCATGCGATGAGGAGTATTTGGCGCATCATGGGGGGGAACCTTGCTGAGGCAAGCAGACGCCACCCCACTGACTAGGTTTCAGTTCCAGCGGGTGCTTGCAATGGCAATTACAGCCGCGGGGTGGAACCCGTGCGAGTTTGGGACCGATTCCTTCCGGATAGGGGCTGCTACAGAGGCTACAGCCAGGGGTCTGAGTGTGGAAAAAGTAAAACAGTTGGGGCGTTGGTCCTCGAATTGTTACAAAAGGTATGTGCGGTTGCACATGTTGTGAAGCTGATATCATGCACTCACGCTTCTTGTTTTTGTTTGGTTTACAGTTTCGCAAGCTTACGAGGCGGGGCGGACTGTGCAGTCGACCCGACACCTGGGAACCAGCGGTCAAAGACCACCGGCTGAGGAGAGAGTGGTGTGGGTCGTGGGCCACTCATACGTGAGGCGTGCCACGGACGTATTCAAAGCAGGTGACATGATTCACATGGCTGGGGCATACGGGTACAGGGTGACCTTCTACGGAAGGGGCGGGCTCTGTATTGACCAGTTTCAAAATTTTATGGAGGGCTTGTTAGGGCGGACAAGGTCACCGCCATCTATAGTCATAGTGCATCTTGGGGGCAATGATTTGGTGACCACTGGTCGACGGGTACTTCTCGAGTTGATGCTATCCACTGTAAGTTGGTTGGCGAGAAGGGTTCCGGGGTGCACGATTGCTTGGTCCCATATGATTCCTCGGAAGGTGTGGCGAGGGGCTAATTCTGTGTCTGCTATAAATCATTCGGTAAAGAAAGTGAATAACAAGCTTGGTAGACTGTTTCGTACAAGTACATTGCATTCGATTACGCATGGATGTATCAGGGGGGACCATATGTATCTAGAGGATGGGGTCCATTTGTCCCGGGTGGGGAATTCTTTACTCATAGGAGACCTTGTAGCCTGGTTAAAGAGTTTACAGCCATGACCTTTAAGTAGGAGTTTTTGTGGGGGGTCCGGATAGCCGGTCAACTATCCGGCCTGTGGCGGTAAGGTCATGATCGGTGAGCAGTAATTGGAAGATCCCTAGAGGTGGGGGCGTCACCCATTACGGATGGGAGCACCCGGGGGGAGGCGGCCATTGGCCCCTCAACGGGGAGGCGGTCCCCTCTAAGGATGGGGACGCCGAAAGGGAAGGCGGCCATAGGCCCCTCCCTGGGGAGGAGGGGCTGCAGGGCCTCTCCTGGGAATTTCCCGGGGCCAGGACATCTGCGACGGCAGATGTGGTAAGTTGTGTGGGATGGGAGGGGGGTCTACGCTACCTTCTAGACACCTCACACGAGTCCTCGGACGACCACTAAGATGGCGTCGAGTTAACATGGGGCCCCCGTCAAGACAAGGGAAATTGGAAATAGGCACAAAGGTGTAGTCCTCTGTGCGACCGCCCCTCACAAGTGAGGGGGGAGTTCTGGGTTAGGGATCTGACACCGGTTACGACCTTGCCGTTGGCCCGTAATGTTAGGATGTACAATTTCAATTTTAGAAATGCATTTGCAGGATGTTTAGTATCGGCTAGGAGAACCTTTGTATTGGAGATGTGTTAAGGTTAGCCAAGAACATCGTAATGTGGAAATGAAATTGTACATGATATGAAACTGTTATTTTAATGTTTTAATTTTGTTTCATATTTTAATAAATACGGCCGGGAGGGTAACTCCCTCCCGCCTTCCAAAAGTTCAGAACCGTTTCCGTATTCCCATTCTTGGGGATTGTGTTGAGAGGGGGTGGCGGGTATCTCAGCCATATGCAGCAGAGATTGCTAGAGATAGTTCACAAAATAGTCAAAGTTCGGCATCATTAAGCCAAGATCCACTGGGACAACCAATTATTCAAAATGAAGCAGCCACCGCCATGGATGAGGTGGAAAGCGCAATGCAGCAAGGTCAAGAGGAAGTAATCGACTTAGAAGAATTAAAGAAGCAGTTTAATGTTGAGCAAAGACAGATATATGATGAAGTGACAGAGCACATTGAGCATGGCTTTCGTCATGAGAGAAAAGATTGCTCATGTATGTCATTTGAGCCTATTCGATTATATGTAAGTGGAGAAGCTGGGACTGGTAAAAGTTTCCTAATTAAAGGAATTACTACATATTTACAGCAAACAACTCAGTCAACACTGTCGTGTGTTGTTACTGCTCCAACTGGATTGGCAGCACATAATATAAAAGGTGTAACTTTACATCGTTTGCTGATGCTGTCAGTTGAACATGAAAATAAATTACAATATCAGAAGCTATCTGGAGAAGTTTGCTTTGAAGTTTCTAGAGTCCTTAAAAAAATGAAACGTCTTATTATTGATGAAGTAAGCATGGTCTCTAATTTAATGCTTGCTTTTGTGCATTTAAGAATGCAACAGACACTTAAGACAGAGTATGATGTGTTAATTTGGAGGTAAACATGTCATAGTTTTTGGAAATCTACTCCAGCTGACTCCTGTCAAAGGACAACCTGTATTTGAAACTGTTACACATGAGGAGACCAGAAAGTGCCTGGGCAGTATTGGAAATGTAAATATATGGTCACATTTCAAATATACTGAACTGATTCAAAATATGCGACAGGCAAAGGATACTAAATATGGAAGTATTCTTCAAGATATTAGGATTGGAAAATTAACTGAAGATGCGAAACAGACTCTACGAACGCAATTACTTTCCAAGCTGTTTCCTAATGAAGATAATGTTCCTGAGAGAATATATAGTAAAGAGGTTGTAGATAAGTCAGTGATATGCTTGATGCCAACTCTGAAAGAATGTTCAGTTTTTAATGAGAAAATGTTGAATTTAGAAAAGCAAGAAATTAAGAAACTGGAAGCTAAAGATAGAATAGAGCATGAAGGTAGTACTATTGTTTTGTCTGAAAAGTTGCAATTGAAATTGGATTCTCTTCAAAAAACTATATCTAAAACTGCTGGTTTAGAGAAAAATCTGTATGTATGTTTAAATTGTCGGCTAATTTTAAGAAGAAATTTACATGTAGAAAGAGGATTGGTAAATGGAGCAATGGGTAATGTTGTTGGTTTTGTGAATTATACCAATAGAGATGAGATTGAATTTTTGAGGATAAAATTTGATGGGATTTAGGAAGTTCAACAAATTAGTCGATGTTCAACTCGTTTTTTGCTTGTGAAAGACTTATATGTCCGTCGTAAGCAATTTCCAATTTGTTTGGCATATGCAGTGACTATACATAAATCTCAAGGTTTAAGTGTAGATTGTGCTTTGGTAAATATTGGAAGTACTGTATTCAAAGAGGGTCTGGCGTATGTTGCTCTGTCGCGTGTTAGAACTTTACCGGTTTTCTAGGGAAGTGGGTGGAGTGTTCCGTGTAAATTGCAGAATAGAAACTAGTAAGAACCAATTGGAAGTGTTGTTTTAAAGTCACATAACTGCATATGCGTGTGTCGCTGCTTCTACGCGATAGGTGGGTGCGCGCACCCGGTCGCGCACTAAAAGAAAGCGGCGAGAAAATATCAGCTAATATGCTCTTGGAGCTCGTTTTGGTACAAAGAGTTAGTTCTGAAAAGAACTTTTTTTTTTTTTTTTTGGAAACAAGTGTTATGATGCTTTTGATTTCTTAAAGTTCCTACGATATTTTTCAGTATGTCATACTATCCAAATAAAGTGAAGAAATTTAAGTTTTCTAGGAGCATTTATGACTCTCAATTTTGTGTTTAATTAGAATAAAGCTTTGTTCTCCATATACAAGAAGTTTTCCACAGTTGTTGCATTTCATGTGCACGTTCACCAGACATGGTTTCAGTCCATTTCGGCACTCAATGGAGATACAGGTCGTCCGTCGGAAGATGTGCTGGTTACTTCTGATGGTAATAGCGTGGCCTCCGTTTTTCTCGGAAGATGAATGCGGAACGGTAGCCATTGCAGCGAAGTTTTCCGGAAGATGCTCGACGTTGTTGTCTCTTCAGAGTAGAAAAGATTGTGAGGAAAATGGGTGGAGTGCTTTGTGTATATTCCAGAACAGAAACTACTAAGAACCAATTGGAAGTCTTGTTTTCAAGTCACATGACTTTACATGCGCTTCTCAGGACGTGTAGGCGGTGACACTATCTAGTTACGAACGTGATTTGGAAGTAGCGATGTTCCTTACTGAAGTTTAAAAACGTGAAAAGAAGTGAATTCAAACACAAACGGATTTCACATATTTTTACAGCTCGATTTAAGTATACAATTAATAAATTATAAAACCTGTTATATTTTTCAAAATAAATATTAAGGTGTGTACAATCAGTCACGCACGAATGATTAAAAAAAATTTGGCTCCATTTAATTAAAAGGTTTATATGAGAAAAAAAAAGCCTAGGTTCAGTGTCTTTAACGTACTATAAGTTTTTTCATTGGACTATGAAGAAATTCATTAGGTTTAAATTGGAAAGCTTCATGAAATAAATAGGTGGGTGCGTGCACTCGGTTGTGCACGTAAGATTGGTATGTCGATATTTATTTCAGGTATATCCTTCATACTTAGGAACTAGCATTCAAAAAACCTATGAAATTCACTGAAAAAACCATAGGTTTTACACACATTATAGTTAGGAAGTAGCATTTGAAAAACCTATGAAATTCACAGAAAAAAACATTGGTTTTACACACGTTATAGTTAGGAAGTAGCATTTGAAAAACCTATGAAATTCACTGAAAAAACCATAGGTTTAACACCAGTTATAGTTAGCTGGAAATTTTACTGACATAAAACCAATGAAATTCCACGTTATAGTTAGTTGGACTCACTATAACTTGCGCGTGTAATGCACTGCTGATGACATCACATATTACATCACTCATGACATCACTGATGACACCATCCAGTGAATGTGTGTCTTTTTAAAAAATAAATATGTTTTATATATGTATATGTAGAGGTCGATGGAAAAATAAATGTTTAAATAAGTGTCTTAATGGATGTGCAGGACTGTATGAATGGCTGAGTGTGTATATGTGTGTGTTAGTGAGTGAATACCTGCCTCACTAGTGTGTTTATTAGTAACCACATATGTTTTAATCTAGTTTATGTAAGTATTGATATATATAGCTGAGTATATGTGACAGTGAGAGATTGAAAGAGTTCCTGTTTAAATAAGTATGTGTATCTATAAGTGATTGTTTAAAAGAGTAAGTAAGTGAAAGTTTACTTAGAAGTAAGGTGGTAGTGTGTGTATATCTGTATATGTAAATAAATGGATGTTTATTAGTTTATTTGCAAGTGTGAATATGTGTGTGATTTACTTTTGGATGTCTGTCGGTATATAACAGGATGTATAGCTGTATCACTATATATAATCAGTAAGTATATATACTAGTGACTATATAGAACTGTTAGTGAATTAGTGGATGTGTATATAAATGTTGGAATTACTGAATTGGTTGTTGTAACTGGCATAGGTATCTCCATTTTTTTGAAAATGTTAGTTTCTATTTTTGAATATGTGTTTCAAGGGTTACATTACACTGAAATGATATCTGTCACTTTCTCACAAGGATGGTGTCATCAGTGATGTCATGAGTGATGTCACTGACCATGTCATGAGTGATGTAATATGTGATGTCATCAGCAGTGCATTACACGCGCAATTTATAGTGAGTCCAACTAACTATAACGTGGAATTTCATTGGTTTTATGTCAGTAAAATTTCCAGCTAACTATAACTGGTGTCAAACCTATGGTTCTTTCAGTGAATTTCATAGGTTTTTCAAATGCTACTTCCTAACTATAACGTGTGTAAAACCTATGGTTTTTTCAGTGAATATATATATATATATATATTACTTATTTAAATATGGAAGCAAACCTCATTCACTGGATGATGTCGTCAGTGATGTCATCAGTGATGTCACTGACCATGTCATGAATGATGTAATATGTGACATCATCAGCAGTGCATTGCGGGCGCGCAAGTTATAGTTAGTACAATTACCTATAACAGAGAAATTTCAATGGTTTTGCATGAGTGAAATGTCCAGCTAACTATAACACCCCTAAAATCTATGGTTTTTCCAGTGAATGTATATATATATATATATATATATATATATATATATATATATATATATTCACTGAAAAAAATATAGGTTATAGACCATATATAGTTAGGAATTCGCATTTACAAAACCTTATTTTACTCACACAAAACCATTGAAATTCCATATATAGTTAGTTGCATTAACTATATATCGCGCACCCGCAATCCACTGCTGATGATGTCACATATTACATCATTCATGACATGGTCAGTGACATCACTGATGACATCTCAAATGACATCACTGATGACATCTCAAATGACATCACTGATGACATCACTGATGACATCTCATTTGACATTACTGATCACATCACTGATGATATAATTCATGTGATAATACGATGAACCTCTTCAGACTCTAATATAACCTTAGATACAATCAGTGTAAACAGACACTCACAGACTGTCACTCATCCATGGAGTTACTCACACACCTAGTCAGTCATGCAAAGAATCAATCACACCTCCATTTCCTCAACTATACAGTTATACAAACTTTACTTATTCAAACATATACTAACACATATTTACTCTCTTATACAATCCCTGATACAAGTTCACAATGATCCATACAGCCACTCACACATTCACTGGCTCCTATGCACAGTTATTTATATATGTCAACTCTCACATGTACTGTGTTTTACATATGTACTTACTTTGACATGTAGCACTGGGATATCCATTCACTCACCAAGACACTCATGCACACAGTCAACCGCCCATACAGCTGTTTCCACATGCACTTTTGAAATCATACATCTAGTGAATCAACTGCTCACACATCTATGCACAGAGTCATACACCTCCCAGCCACCCACACACACACTCAGTCTCCCATACAAATACTTGGGCAACCAATCAATAACCCATATAGTTACTCATATAGCTACTTATCAACACATGCAACAGTTTACAGAACAATAGACATAATGATGCACAAATTAAATAAATGCGAATTCCTAACTATATATGGTCTATAACCTATGGTTTTTTCAGTGAATTTTCAAGGTTTTGTAAATGCTAATTCCTAACTATATATGGTCTATAACCTATGGTTTTTTCAGTGAATTTTCAAGGTTTTGTAAATGCTAATTCCTAACTATATATGGTCTATAGCCTATGGTTTTTTCAGTGAATATATATATATACATACATATATAAACATATATCATCTGTATATCTATATAAATACAAACATAAATGCATGCATACATATACTTATATGCATACAGATGCATGTTATTTACATGAAAGTTGAAAAAACACTAATAAAAGCAAAGCTAAAAAGCCACCTCATTACAAACAGAATGGCTTTAACTTAAACGAGGGCGAGATCTATTGCATTTTCAATGCTTGTTTACTTTGGTTCCATCAAGAAGGCATTCAGATGTGTCACACATTTGCCATAAATTCTGAATGTTAGCACTCTAGTTGCACATTAGATCACTGTAGTAAAGCTACTGCTCACAAGGGACGTCTGCTGCTGGTATTCAAAGTGCATGTTTCAGTCTGCATGTCAGAATTTTTTTAATGAAATAGAAGAGGATTTGAGAAGTCACTCAAAATGATCCCTAATTTTTCTTTCTGAAGCACTAATCATACTTTCTATGGCAAAATTAACCCCCCCATGTTGTTCCTTTTTAAATTGAGTGTTTTCAGACTTACCACTTCATTCCAATCAAGATGGCTTCTGGTGTGCCATACTTTTGTCATAAGTAGGACTGTTAGCGCTCTAGTTGTTCTTTAGAACACTCTGGGACATTCTGTCATTGGGCTATACTTGGGCTACATCTGGGTGATATTTGGGCTACATCTGGGCTCTTTTATCTCTGGTGGCCATTTTGGGAGACTGCATGTCAGAATTTTTTAATGAAATAGAAGAGGATTTGAAAAGTCACTCAAAATGTGCCCTAATTTTTCTTTCTGCAGCACTAATAATACCTTCTATTGCATAATATACCCCCTCATGTTGTTTCTTTTTAAATGAAATGTTTTAAGAGTTACCACTTTATTCCAATCAAGATAGCTTCAGGTGTGCCATACCTTTGTAATAAGTAGGACTGTTAGCGCTCTAGTTGTTCTTTAGAACACTCTGGGACATTCTGTCATTGGGCTATACTTGGGCTACATCTGGGTGATATTTGGGCTACATTTGGGCTCTTTTGTCTCTGGTGGCCATTTTGGAAGACTGCATGTCAGAATGTTTTCATGAAATAGAAAAGGATTTGAGAAGTCACTCAAAATGTGCCCTAATTTTTCATTCTGCAGCACTAATCATACTTTCTATGGCAAAATATACCCCCTCATGTTGTTTCTTTTTAAATGAAATGTTTTAAGAGTTACCACTTTATTCCAATCAAGATAGCTTCAGGTGTGCCATACCTTTGTAATAAGTAGGACTGTTAGCGCTCTAGTTGTTCTTTAGAACACTCTAGGAGGCTGCAGTAGAACACAAAGGAATCAACTAACAGTCTCTGTCCTTGTTGGATGTACATGTTTTACTGAGAATGTCAGACTTCATTTTCACATGACTGAGAAAGATAATGTGAATTTACAGAAAATATGCTTTCAGTTTAAATATAGATCCCCTTCCAAACCACTGTGGGAAAATCATGAGATATTAGTTTTCTTTCAAACAATATTCATGATATCACAGCAGAAGGTTTTTTCACATGGTAAAATCACCTTAGAACCCACCACAATTCCTAAAACGAGTATGGTACCATCAACAAATGATTTATAATGTAACTAAAGTCCTAAAACCCTCTATTAACTACAATGCTTTTTAATGAGGTGCTATCATGTATATTGATCCCAAGATGGCTGCCAACACTTCTTGGATGAAGTGCTGACAGCCAATCAGATCAGATGTGTGGTTAGGCTCCGCCCAGATATGTATCTTTTTTTGAAACTAAATTACTCAAAATCCACTGGAGCACATTTATTGAGACCTAGCAAAGGCACATCGGGCTAACAGTCCCTACAATTTTGCCAAGTTTCGTGCAAATCCATTCAGCCGTTCGAGCTAAAAGTGAGGCCAACCACCCTATGGAAATTAACATGGGAAAAACGCGTTTTGGGACCCCCCTTTTTTCTCGGCCCCCCCTTGATGAAACCCCCCCAAATTGTCAGGGGCTGCTCAGAAACGAAATGTTCCATTTTCCTGAAAATTTCAGCCAATTCCGTCCACAAACGCCAAAGTTATTAGACATAGAATTTTCAAAAATCCCATAGAGAAAAATTCCTAACTATATATACCTACTGGCGACCGCCAGTAGGTAATATATATATATATATATATATAAATATATATCTCCACTCCACGAATGCTGGAAAAGAGAATAAGGCTGTCTAGGCGGTCCGAGTTGCTAAAGCCGGCGCCCTAAACAAATTCACTCTAAAGTTCCTTTCCATAAATCTTACAGATGTACAAACTAATGCACTAATGAATTTGAAAAGTGATTCTAATATTGTCATCCGACAATCAGATAAGGGTGGCAATGTGGTTGTTCTTGACAAACAGAAATACATAACAGAAGGTCTCAGACAATTGAGTGATAAAGACTGCTACTCCAAGTGTACTATGACAGATGTTTTGGGATCATACATTAAGTACAGAAGCTTACTGATAGATTGGCTAGATAGAGGATTAATGGAAGATGAGGAGTACAAATACTTGTATTGTGCTCACCCAAGAATCCTGATCCTCTACCTACTCCCGAAACTTCACAAAAATATGGAAGATCCCCGGGGAGACCTATAGTCTCTTCCATAGGATCATTGTTGGAAAACACCTCGAGGTTTATTGATTACCATCTAAGACCTTATGTCAGTTCACTACCATCTTACCAAAGAGATACAACTCATTTTCTCACTGTAATTGATGGTATACATTGGGAAAAAGATTTCATACTTGTTTCCTTAGATGTGAGCAGCTTGTATTGTTGCGTGTTTATCTAGGTTCCTGATCGATACTGTGACCTTATGCCCCTATTCGGCTATAACTCCATTTATTCCCTATATTGGCATAACCGTTCAAGTGCGATTTTCTGAAAAGTCATCTCTGGCCTCACACGAACAGAGCCACATTCCAGCATAGTTCTCTCTGCCACTTCCTTTGCGACCAATTAGTGCAATGACAGAGCAGTAGTCACTATCTGATATTCCTAGATAACACTCCGAGTTCTTCAACAAGATAAAAACTCAGCAAACCTGGAAATCCCCCTTGCTGTGTTTTGATTAGTAATGGAACTCTAATGAGCAACTGATAACTATCACTTCCTAGTGACATCTTTAATTGACGTCTTATGTCCAGCAAACTTGCGTCAAACCCGGCACCTGTCAGGTATAAATATTACCAACGTTGCCTTAAGCAATTGCTGTTGTACGAGCTACTGTTGCTGATGCAAGCTGTCTGCAAGACCCCGTGTTGGTGAAGCTAGCACCCTGTCGCTGCAGCCTGCTGTCCCTTGGTGGTGAAGCTGCTGATACCATTATCGCTGCTAAAGCGCGAACGATGGTGCAGTACGCTTAGGAGTTGAACAGCCGTCCCTCTGCGAAGACATCCAGCAGATTCCAGCTGCCCGCGGACGCTGTCCCCCCTCCTTCCTCGACGCGCTGAAGAGAGCCGCTGCCTTTCTCGTGCGCGGTCTACCTTCGCGGGTGACTGGGATATCGAGAGTGACCCCTGAAGGAGATACCAATCCTCCATCATTCTATTCAGAGGTATGGTGTTGACTAAACCCTTAAATGAGAATTATTGAAACAAACCTTGGCAAAACCAACTTAACTTAAAGGTACTTACTTACTCCCCTTCCACGTGTTAGGCTTAGGTCAGGCACACTGGGGTAGGCTTAGTTAGAAGCACCAGTTGAGTATGTTAGCCTAATGTATATATGACTGTATATATGTTTTATTACTTTTAAACCATTGTATGGCTAAGAAACCATATCAATGCTTTTACAGTTCTATTTCACAATACTTATCTTACTGTACGTACTTTTTATAGTAACAATTCTTGTAATTGTGGCAATACATTTCTCTTGTACGAGAAGAAAGACTGTTCAATAAATGTTAACCCTTTATTGACAAACGCCCGTCTCTCTATTCTCTACATCTCGTGAAAGTAAACTGCACTAGACTGACTGAGTGAAATACCTGTCTATTGTTTCACACAACCCTAGAGATTGACTCTTGATCTGAGGAGCAAAGTTGTCATGTTGCACGGTTGTTGGAAAGCTGAATCCCTTCTTGTCTGTGCCAAGGAAGCTGATCACTTCCTATGCAGAGAAGAAAGTTTCCAGTGACCTCTGAGCTAGTTGGTAACACAACCCAATTAAGTTTAGCATAGTCAGTGGAGGCCTGGAATATAAGCAGTTCCACGTCGATACTACTGTTTATGTTATTCCAATGCGCAGGGCCTAGTGGGAAACTAGGAACTACACTACAGTATACTTGTATCAAACATGAGCTCGGTCTAGAGGCCATACAACATTTTTTCAAAACTAGATCTATGACATTCTACCATCACTCACAAATGCTAGTGAAAATGATTGAGATCTGCTTAACGGACAATTTCTTTTATTTTGATGATGACATCTATAGACAGTCACAGGGCACAGCCATGGGAACCTGCTTCGCCCCAGATATGCAAATCTTTTTATGGGCTGGTGGGAGGAGCGGGTTGTCATGGGGATGGCTGAATTTTCCAACATTGCCCTGTGGCTGCGCTATATCGATGATATTTTTTTCATTTGGTGTGGGACAGAGGATTCTGTTAGATCTTTCATTGAGAAACTGAATGTGAACAACTTAAATCTTCAGTTCACTAGCAATATCAGTAGAGAATCCATTGAATTCCTAGATGTTCTCTTGGAAGTAAAGAATGAAAAACTGACCTCCAAACTGTTCCGGAAAAGCACAGCCGGTAATAACATACTAAATGCAAACAGTAGTCATCCTTCTAACCTGGTACGCAGTATCCCATATGGGGAGCTACTGAGTGCAAAAAGAAATCGCAGTACCGAAGTGTCCTTTCATAATGAACAAAAAATCATGTGCCAAAGGTTTCTTGAAAGGGGTTATAGCAAAAAGATCATTAAAGAAGCTATACTTAGGGTAGAATCTAAAACCAGGATCGACCTACTATATCCAAAAGTGCAGGACAAGAAAGAGGACTCTATCAGATTCATCACCACGTTTTCAGGCCAAGCCAATACCTTGAAGCATATTTTAAAAAAACACTGGCGTGTGTTATTGACAGATAATCACCTCAGTAAAAACCTTAGCAGTAATCCTCAAATTACTTTTAAGAAAAGTAGATCACTGAGAGACGAACTAAGTCACAACCATGTTCGGTCAAAAAATGTAAATGACACCGGAAAGCCGGCTGGCTTTCGGCGTTGCAAGAAATGCAAAGCTTGCAAGAACAGTAAAGATTGTGACTCTCTAAAGATACCCAATTCCAATAGAGAATTTAAAATCAGGAAAAGTCTCACATGCAATACTACACATTGTGTATATGTGTTAATATGCCCATGTCAGAAATGGTATATTGGTAGCACAAAACACGAAGCTAAAAAACGTGTGTTAGAACACCTGCGAGCTATCAAAAACAAAAACAAGCAGTATCCAGTATCTCGCCATTTTACTGAAAACCATTACAGTGATGAAAATCAGGTACAAATGGTGGTGATTGATAGCGTCAATCTTCGTGTAAGAGGGGGGAACCGTGAACTATCACTACGATAATTTGAGTCGAAATACATTATTGATTTGGAAAGTCTTGCCCCGAATGGTTTGAACATCAGCGAAGAGTTGGCAATCCATTTATATGAATGATATGATTTTATCTGAATACAGTTTTGCTGAATGTAATTGTAATCATGTTTTTATTCCAGATTTTGAGCACCGATGAATTTGTTGGCAACAGACGGCCGGAAGATTAGATCCTGATGTACACAATATGAACTTATAATGAAGGACTTTGTACATATGGACTAAACAAAAGTACTTTGAAACTCACTAGCCCACTTGGGCATAATTGGAAGGACATTCTAGCCCACTGGGGCAAGACAACGAAATGAGGATAATATACTCCAGGAATATATTTGTTAACAGAACCCTGGTGTATTGTTACCCACAATTTGACTCCAATTGAGATTGTCGATCTGTGTTGCATTCAATCGTAATGAGGATCGAAAAATGTGAGTGCTTGAACCCGACCTTATTAATTGCAAATAAGAGCATTTAACAGATGATATGAGAGTTCATATGTACTGATATTGACAACTACCACTTTACAATTGCGTATATAAAATGTGTGTAATAAGATGTGAATTTGCACATTACAAGATGGCCACCAATGTGTTGTTTGCTAGTCACATGTGGTGTTTACCTTTTTACGTAATGTATTTAAACATGGTGGACAGAAGTATACACGAGCGTGATCAAGGGCTAATCCCCGAAACGCATCGTTTTTCCCTTGCTGATTAAATATAGTAACAGCACTTGAGGTGTCCGAGTGGTTCTTTTATGGAAAGGAGCTTTGGAGTGAATATATATATATATATATTTATATATTTTACCTACTGGCGGTCGCCAGTAGGTAGTTATAGTTAGGATTTTTTTCAATGTTAAATCTCAAAATTCTATTTGGAATAACTTTGGCGCTGAATGACGAATCTGGCTGAAAATGTCCTCAAAATGGCCTCGTCGAGCTCCGGTCCTTCCCTGAAAGTTTGGGGGGGGATGCGTCAAGCGGGGGCAGAGATAAAAGGGGGGTCCCAAAACGCGTTTTCCCCATGTTAATTTCCATAGGGCGGTCAACCTCACTTTTAGCCCAAACGGCTGAATGGATTTACACCAAACTTGGCAAAATTGTAGGGACTGGTAGCCCGATGTGCCTTTGCTATGTCTCAAGATATGTGCCCCAGTGGATTTTAAGTATTTTAGGATCAAAAAAAAATATATATCTATGGCAACGCCCCGGTACGCGTACCGGGGAGCACACTGGGCGCGCCACGCGTCTTGCGCATGGAAAGCTCATTGGCTCTCGGGTGTCTGTAAACATTCTAAATAGTCCGGAGCGGCTGCCATCTTGTGTCTCGGTAGGATCGAGACATGAGAGGTGGCCAAAACAAAGGGGGAAATGACCATAAGGGGGCAGAGTAGACCCTCCCTGACCCCCTCGGTTTGATGTGGGGGCTTTAAAAGGGCCCCTCGGGGCAAATCCCTCCAATTTTTTTTTCCGTTTTTTTTGCGGGGGGAGCGCCCGGTACGCGCACCGGGAAGCGGACCGGGGAGCGTACTATGGGGAAAAAAGAATGATAGACTTTTCAAATATTGTATGTTTATTAATTGTTCTTTTTGTTGTTGTTTATTTTTTATTTTTTATTTAAGTACCAACACATAGGTACCAATGCAGAGTCTATAATTTAATATACACTGTCTTCTTTGTAGATATCTTGCATGTTGTTACAGAAGTTATAGTGGACTATGGAATTCATAGCGTAGTCTGTCAGGAAAGCAGAAACAATATGGAGGCAGGAGATGATAAAGAGATGTTAAATACACATTGAAGATAATATAGTGGGAGAAAGGAAGTAACTATGTGCAAACTTATTCTGTAACACAAAAAAATTGCACAGTATATTTTAAGTCTGACTTTATATTATAATCAATTTGGTACTAGTTTAAGAAATACATATAAAAATGAATAATGTCTCAAACAATTTTTGAATTATTAAATATAAATTTATTTTTCAGATTTCTTTTCCAAATTTAACAGAACTTCTAATATTTGATTGTCAGAAATGTCCTCATTTTGAATCAGGAAATCTAGCGATTGTACACATTGAAGTAGTCCAGTGATTCATCCATGAATTCTGTGTCATTGAGTTCAATAACTTTATTATTGTTGCTCTCCAGAACAATTTCGTTGGAATTTTTTTGCTCTCCTTCCATTTTTGTGCTGTAATTTGCATTAAAAAAAAAATATCAGTAGAGATAGGACACTGTTGGGTTTAAGTTCAGACAGGTACTTTGGTTTTTTTAATAGTGATTTTATCTTTGGGCAGTGTGTGGTATCAGACTGGAGGTAGAAATATAAAAAAGTGTATGTGATAAAGCCTAAGTAAATTCATAATTATACAAGACAAGCCTAACTCCATCCATAACTATAACAGAGAAGACTATCTTATTCTATAACTACTACAGAGGGATAGTATATAACTATCAGAAAATGTTTTCCAAATTAATTTAAAGTGCATAACATACTTCAGTTTTTAAAAGAACATCTTACCTTTCAAAAAGAAGTTTAAGTTGTCAGTGAAAATGCTCTTGAAATGTACTTCAGGAAGTAGTAGTCAAAATGGCTGTGTTTCTCTCTCTTTCTTTATATATATTCAGGTACATAACCAATCAAATGTCATGAAATAATAGTAGATAATGAAAGTAACATTTTAATTGGTTGTCAATTCTAACACTTCATATGTGTTTTTGTCATGTAATTTACCTCAGGATATTTAGTCAGGCCTACAGCATAAATGTCGCAATGGAATTCCATCAAATTTGGGTAAATGGTAGGGACTGCTATGTAGTAGGGCCTATTCTATATTTGGTGTAAGTGTCTCCAGTAGTTTTTCTGTAAATTACTTTCCCACCTTTTTTTAGGGAGCGCTTACCGGTGCTTGCCCCGGTACGTGCACCGGCAGCGTTACGGGAATCCTCCATTTTGTGTTTCGGTACAATCGAGACACAAGATGGAGGACAAACAATGTTGGGAATGGGTAGAAGGGGGCACGGTAGACAGCCCCTGACCCCCTAGGTTTTTTGAGGGGGGCTTAGGAGGCTCATAAAGGCTACAAAAAAAAAAATTGGGAATTTTTCGCGGGGGAAGTGCCCGGTACACGCACTGGGGAGCGTACCGGGGAGCGTACTTTGGTGAAAAATAGTGAAAAAAGTTAGAAAAAGATAAACGTTTTGAATGATCAGAGGTAGGGTAGCTCTGAAAAGAGCTTTTGGGTTCTGTGGCTGATTTAGGTACCTACAAGTAGGTTCCAATGCACAGTCTTAAATTCAGGAGGAATATTCTATTCCCCTCATCTGAGAAGTGCACACCATCTCCTCTGTAGATGTCTTGCATGTTGTAACGCAAGTTATTATTGTATATTGAACCCATTCCACAGTCTCTCATGTAAGCAGAAACAGATTTATTCACATGTTTCCATGCTTTCTCAAATTGTGGACGAAATTGGTTAGACCAGTTCCATTTCTGACTTTGGCATATATTGGAATATGCCAAGGCAGTTTGTGGAAAAAGTGTCATCAATTGATCAAAGGTGTCCTTTAAAGGTATTTCCAGACCAACCCCAGTAAGAGTGCCCAAATCATTTCCACCACAGTGCACTATTAAGAGGTCAGGGTTTGGCAGATGCAAAAAGGTTTTCACCAATGGTATCAATTGATGACATCTCAATCCTCTCTGGCCAATCCACTTGATTTCCACATTTGATAAATCAAGGTTGTGATAATTTCTGCTTGCTGCATACCTTTGAGCCCAGTGGATGTAGCTATGTCCAATAATCCATACAGAATACATGATGTGAGAAGGTTTAGGTGCAGTCAGATGAAGTGTGGGAATGAAATGGCAGTTGGAACATTAGGAGTTTACAAAAAAATAATTGTGGAGTTTCCCTGCTGTTGAATCACAAGCAATGATTGGTGGATTCAGTTAGTTGAAAACAGAAAGTTAGGGTGCATGGTTGTGTTGTGTCTAAGAAGCAATTTGAATGGTTAAGAAAAAGTCACTAAAAGCAATAATGCCCTGGATAAGCTGGTGTATCGAGAGGTCAAACATCCTTGCTGACTAAATTTGCAACATTGTAGAATAAACTTTTGAACCTGAGAGTTCAGTTAGGGTGGAGTTGCTATAGTAACAGATATAAAGGTCTGAGAGGGGGAAGGGTGTTGGTTTGAAAATAGTGAGGGAAGACGTTTCATTGGTTGAAATAAGGCATATGTGTGTAAAGTTAGAGATGTTCTATGCCAGTCTTGGTTTCAGTGTATTGAGTGCACACCTTTTGCTTTGCTAAAGAAAAATTGGTGTGTGTGTCTGACACTGTTTTCAATCTCCCAAAGCATTTGTAAAGGTAAGTAATGATTTATTCAATTTAGATAGAGACTTGTTTGCTCTATGGAGAATATTTGGAAGCAGATAGTTAAGTTTCAGTAGTGAAATTGAATGCCTGTACATAGGTCCTGTGTTGTGTTTCTAAAATGTTATTCAAAAAACGATTTTGGGTGCAAATAAATGGTATTTTCATTTGGCCCTTGTTTATGATTGCCTTGTGCAGCCGGTGCATCACTTTAAACATGGGAAATAAGTGACGCTCTTGTGGCGCAAGGCCTTCATAAATAAGGCCCTGAGTTTGTTGGCTGTTGATTTGTTTCTTGCTTTTTGATAATACTTATTATGAACATTTGCAAGATAGTGGATTTGTATTTTGTGAAACAGTGAGGTTTCAAAAGTGATATTGAGTGGTTGTACATAGGTTCTGCGCAGTGTTTCTTAAATGTTATTCAAAACACGATTTTGGGTGCAAATCAATGGTATTTTCATTTGGCCCTTATTTATGATTGGCTTGTGGCACCAGTGCGTCTCTTTTAACATTGGACGCACTCGTGGCGCAAGGCCTTCATAAATAAGGTCCTGGTTTTTTTTGTTGTTGGTTTGTTTTGTGCTTTTTGATAATGCTTGATATTAACATTTGCAAAATAGAGGATTTGTATTTTGAAAAACAGTGAGGTTTCAAAAGTGATATTGAGTGGTTGTACATAGGTTTTGCGCAGTGTTTCTTGAATGTTATTCAAAAAACGATTTTGGGGGAAAATTAATGGTATTTATATTTAGCCCATATGTATGATTGCCTTGTGGCACCAGTGCGTCTCTTTTAACATTGGACGCACTCGTGGCGCAAGGCCTTCATAAATAAGGTCCTGAGTTTTTTTGTTGTTGGTTTGTGTCTTGCTATTTGATAATGCTTGATATCAACATTTGCAAGAGAGAGGATTTGTATTTTGTGAAATAATGAGGGTTCAGTAGTGAAATTGAGTGCTTGTACATAGGATCTTTGCTGTGTTTCTAAAATGTATTCCAAAAACGATTTTGGGTGCAAATCAATGGTATTTTCATTTGGCCCTTATTTATGATTGCCTTGTGCAGCCGGTGCATCACTTTAAACATGGGAAATAAGTGACGCTCTTGTGGCACAAGGCCTTCATAAATAAGGCCCTGATTTTTGTTGTTGTTGGTTTGTGTCTTGCTTTTTGATAATACTTAATATGAACATTTGCAAGATAGAGGATTTGTATTTTGGGATCCAGTGAGGTTTCAAAAGTGATATTGAGTGGTTGTACATAGGTTCTGCGCATTGTTTCTAAAATGTTATTCAAAAAACGATTTTGGGTGCAAATCAATGGTATTTTCGTTTGGCCCTTATTTATGATTGCCTTGTGCAGCTGGTACATCACTTTAAACATGGGAAAAAAGTGACTCTGTTGGCACAAGGCCTTCATAAATAAGGCCCTGAGTTTGTTGGCTGTTGATTTGTTTTTTGCTTTTTGATAATACTTATTATGAACATTTGCAAGATAGAGGATTTGTATTTTGGGAAACAGAGAGGTTTCAAAAGTGATATTGAGTGGTTGTACATAGGTTCTGTGCAGTGTTTCTTAAATGTTATTCAAAAAACGATTATGGGTGCAAATCAATGGTATTTACATTTAGCCCATATTTATGATTGCCTTGTGGCACCAGTGCGTCTCTTTTAACATTGGACGCACTCGTGGCGCAAGGCCTTCATAAGTAAAGTCCTGATTTTTTTTGTTGTTGGTTTGTGTCTTGCTTTTTGATAATGCTTGATATCAACATTTGCAAGATAGAGGATTTGTATTTTGTGAAATAGTGAGGATTCAGTAGTGAAATTGAGTGCTTGTACATAGGATCTTTGCTGTGTTTCTAAAATGTTATTCCAAAAACGATTTTTGTTGCAAATCAATGGTATTTTCATTTGGCCCCTATTTATGATTGCCTTGTGCAGCCGGTGTATCACTTTAAACATGGGAAAAAAGTGACGCTCTTGTGGCGCAAGGCCTTCATAAATAAGGCCCTGAGTTTGTTTGCTGTTGATTTGTTTTTTGCTTTTTGATAATGCTTACTATGAACATTTGCAAGATAGAGGATTTGTATTTTGGAAAACAGTGAGGTTTAAAAAGTGATATTGAGTGGTTGTACATAGGGTCTGCGCATTGTTTCTTAAATGTTATTCAAAAAACGATTTTGGGGGAAAATCAATGGTATTTACATTTAGCCCTCATTTATGATTGCCTTGTGGCACCAGTGCGTCTCTTTTAACATCGGACGCACTCGTGGCGCAAGGCCTTCATAAATAAGGCCCTGAGTTTTTTTGTTGTTGGTTTGTGTCTTGCTTTTTGATATGGCTTGATATCAACATTTGCAAGATAGAGGATTTGTATTTTGTGAAATAGTGAGGGTTCAGTAGTGAAATTGAGTGCTTGTATATAGTGTGTTTCTAAATTGTTATTCCAAAAACGATTTTGGGTGCAAATCAATGGTATTTTCATTTGGCCCTTATTTATGATTGCCTTGTGCAGCCGGTGCATCACTTTAAACATGGGAAATAAGTGACGCTCTTGTGGCGCAAGGCCTTCATAAATAAGGCCCTGAGTTTGTTTGCTGTTGGTTTGTTTTTTGCTTTTTGATAATACTTACTATGAACATTTGCAAGATAGAGGATTTGTATTTTGGAAAACAGGGAGGTTTCAAAAGTGATATTGAGTGGTTGTACATAGATTCTGTGCAGTGTTTCTTAAATGTTATTCAAAAAACGATTTTGGGGGAAAATCAATGGTATTTACATTTAGTCCATATTTATGATTGCATTGTGGCACCAGTGCGTCTCTTTTAACATTGGACGCACTTGTGGCGCAAGGCCTTCATAATTAAGGTCCTGATTTTTTTTGTTCTTGGTTTGTGTCTTGTTTTTTGATAATGCTTGATATCAACATTTGCAAGAGAGAGGATTTGTATTTTGTGAAATAGTGAGGGTTCAGTAGTGAAATTGAGTGCTTGTACATAGGATCTTTGCTGTGTTTCCAAAATGTTATTCAAAAAACGATTTTGGGTGCAAATCAATGGTATTTTCATTTGGCCCTTATTTATGATTGCCTTGTGCAGCTGGTGCATCACTTTAAACATGGGAAATAAGTGACGCTCTTGTGGCGCAAGGCCTTCATAAATAAGGCCCTGAGTTTGTTTGCTGTTGGTTTGTTTTTTGCTTTTTGATAATACTTGCTATGAACATTTGCAAGATAGAGGATTTGTATTTTGGGAAACAGTGAGGTTTCAAAAGTGATATTGAGTGGTTGTACATAGGTTCTGCGCAGTGTTTCTTAAATGCTATTCAAAAAACGATTTTGGGGGAAAATCAATGGTATTTACATTTGGTCCTTATTTATGACTGCCTTGTGGCACCGGTGCGTCTCTTTTAACATGGGACGCACTGGTGGCGCAAGGCCTTCATAAATAAGGCCCTGAATTGCTGAGGTATAAACTTTAATATGTTGCAAATTAGTGTTTATATTGTTATCTTTTGTCATTACTTTGTTGTTTGCTAATAGTTGTCTTTAATGTGTTATTTTTTTCAGAACCACAGATTGAAATCAACATTTTAAAAGCAAGCAAAAACGCCATCAAGGCAAAGGAATAGAAAAAATACCATTCCTAAAAAAACAAAATCATCAAAGGAAATAAAAGAATCCTCTACGACAAGTACTTCAAAAAACACCAGAAAAGCTCCTGGTAAGACAATTAAGTCTTTTCTTCACAATTTATGTAGATCAAAAAGTAATGTTAATGGTAATAAGAAGATTTAGATATTCCTTCTGAATTGATGGATTTAAATACTTATAAATCAATTTAGATTCAATGTGTCCATCCTTTTCAAGCTATTGTTCGAATGGAGCCTAAGATAGGGAAATTACCTCCTACAGATTTACAAAGAGGATTAAAGGGAAGAGTTGTTTATTTGACTCTAGATGTCAAGAAAAATATTGATACAATTGGTGTAGAAAGAGTAGAAGAGGATCCTCTGGTTATTCTAGTTAATGGGGTTCCGACAAAGAGTAAGAAAATCTGGCAAGATTTAGTGGATGTTAGGAAAGTCAAAAAGGCAATGTTGTATTTGGTCAAAAACAATGAGTACTATAAAGATGTAAGTGTTGGAGCAGAGGAAACAGCTACAGAAGAAGACAGTGATTGTTCAGTTGGCCAAATTGAAAAAGTTGATGTGTCTAGAAGTGAAGAAATATATGAACATTATACTGTTCATCCTTTGCATTCCAAATAAGTAATGGGGAATGCAATTGGCTTGTTTCAAATGAAAGCAGCAAAAGGAAGTCCCATTAGTGTATGGGAAGAAAGTTTGATAGCTCGTTGTTTTCCACAGTTATTTCCAACAGGTCGTGGTGGACGATATGACGATCGACCAGTTCAAATTCCTGCAGCTGAATACCGGACTTTAAGATTATATGCTGAAGATCCAAGGTTTCGGCAATGCAATCCGTATTTGTTTCATCTA
The DNA here is from genome assembly GCF_964263255.1 of Lissotriton vulgaris. Lineage (NCBI taxonomy): Eukaryota > Metazoa > Chordata > Amphibia > Caudata > Salamandridae > Lissotriton > Lissotriton vulgaris. The sequence continues at coordinate 2,026,013,427 of NC_141691.1, read as the reverse complement.
CTGTATGAAAGTGATTTGTCTGGGCTTTCTTATGCAGTTAATCATATATTGAAAAGTGGAGCTCATCTGCAAAATGTTTCGGCGAGGGACTTTATGGAGAAAGTCAATCTGCAAGACAGTATTTTGGAATCTCAGCTAATCAATCTCATGGCATGTCAGCGTGGAACAAATGAGTATTGGTTCCGTCGTCATGGGGAATTGAAATGTATGCTAAGAAACGTAGGAACTCCTACATGGTTCCTCACTCTTAGCTGTGCTGAGTATGCATGGGACGACTTACTTCAATTTATACGAGAGGCAAATGGAAACATACAAAATATAGAATTGAAAACACCTGGAGAACTGTGTTCTTTTGATCCAGTAAATGTTTGCAGATATTTTAATCATAGATTTGAAGCTATGATGTCTTTTATTACCAACAAAAAAAATCTTCCCCTTGGAGAGGTTATGGATTTCTTTTGGAGGAAGGAATATCAAGCGAGAGGTGCTCCTCATATACATATGCTGTTATGGATTAAAGATGCACCCAAATTTGGATTAGATTCGGATGAAACAGTGATAAGTTTCATTGAACAGTATTCAACATGTGCTGTTCCAAAAACTACTGAAGAAAACAGTTTAAGGCAACAAGTTTTACGTTTTCAATCTCATCGTTGTGGAAAGTACTGTCGTCGAAAATTTAAAAACAAGGAAAAGTACTACACGAAATGTCGTTTTGCGTTTCCACGACCAGTGATATCGAGGGGAAGTGTAAATAATTTGATGTCATCTCTACAACATACTGTGACGAGGACATTTCCCAAAAATACATATAATTTAAAAAGAAACGAAGAGTTCAATTACATCAACGACTACAACCCAGTGATTTTGTCAATGTGGAATGCTAACATGGATATTCAGTTCGTTGCTGACAACTCTATTGCTGTGGCTCCATATGTGACATCTTACATCACAAAAAAGAAAAGACAGAACTGAAGGAAATGTGGGAGGACATTTCACATGAAAAGAGTCTAAGCAAGAAATTATACAGTTTCAGTCTGAAGATGTTGTCTTATCGAGAAATTGGAGCATATGAATGTTCTGATCGGTTATCATCAGCAAGTCTCTATGCCAAATCAAGAACAATCATTTGGGTGAGTCTAGGTCTTGCTGCAACACGAAACCGAGTTTTGAAATCTGTACAAGAAATTGAATATTTGGCGGAGAAAGAACCAAATAGTACAGATATTTTGAAGACAAATATGTTGGACACATACTATCCAAATAGAAGTACTCACCTTGAGAACACTTGTTTGTATGAAGTCCTGCAAAACTACAGTTATAAGAGGAACATCACAGAAGATATCAATAATGGAAAATATGCTGTCATTGGGTATGAAGGATGTCTAGTGAAGCAGAGAAAAGGACATTTGATTGATCATCGAAAATTGAGTTGCGAAGCTCCAGACAAAAGAGAATTTTACTTTTTAGCTCTTTTGCAACTCTTTAAGCCATGGCGTACAGAAGAGGAACTACTTGGAGATTTTCTGTGTTATGAAGACTCTTTTAGTGCAACTAAGGATTCCATAGAATGTCCTGTTTTTCCAAATTATCTGCAAATGTTGAAGGAAGAAATAGAGCAAGAAACCACAATTGCTGAAGAGATTGCTAGAGACAGTTCTCAAGACAGTCAGAGTTTTACTTCATTGAGTCAGGATCCACTAGGAGGACCAATTATCCAAAATTAAGCGGCAACTGCCATGGATCAGGTGGAAAGAGCTATGGAACAAGCTCAAGAGGATGGAGTTAACTTAGAAGATTTGATAAAGCAACTAAACGTTGAGCAGAAAAATATATATGACAAAGTCACAGAACAGATTGAACATGGATTCACACATGAGAAAAAAGAGTGCTCATGTACATCATTTGAGCCTGTCCGACTGTACGTAAGTGGAGAAGCGGGAACAGGAAAAAGTTTTCTGATTAAAGCCATTTCAACTTATCTGCAGAAAAGGAATGATTCTCTGCTGTCTTGTGTTGTAACTGCTCCAACTGGTCTGGCAGCACATAACATTAAAGGGATTACTCTACATCATTTACTAATGCTGCCAGTTGAGCATGATAATAAATTGCATTACAACAAGTTATCTGGAGATGTGTGTTCTGAAGTTTCAAGAGTCTTGAAGAAAATGAAACTTCTTATCATTGATGAAGTAAGCATGGTCTCAAATCTAATGCTTGCTTTTGTGCATTTGAGAATGCAAGAAATTCTTACAACAGAGTATGATGTGTTATTTGGAGGAAAACACATTATTGTTTTGGAGATCTATTGCAGTTGACTCCAGTAAAAGGACAACCAGTGTTTAAAATGCTCATGCATGAAGATACCAGGAAGTCCCTTGGAAGCATTGGAAAACTTAATATATGGTTACATTTTAAATATGCTGAACTGCTTCAAAATATGCGACAGGCAAAGGATGAAGATTATAAACATTCTACAAGATGTAAGAATCGGAAAAGTAAGTGAGCTTGGAAAGAAGCTTTACATGCTCGATTAATTTCAAATTTGTATCCAAATGAAAACATTCTGCCAGAGAATATTATTAAAAAAATGACTGAGAAGAAATCTGGGATATGTTTGATGCCAACTCTGCAAGAATGTTCCATCTTCAACAACAAAATGTTAAAGTTAGAAAATTAAGAGATTGTGAAACTGGAAACAATAGATAAAATAGAGCATATGGGTGCAACAATTGTTTTGTCAGAAAATATGAAAACATAATTGGATTCTTTAGAGAAAAGTATTTCTAAAACAGCTGGTTTTGAAAAGACTCTGAATGTGTGTTTAAATTGTCGTATCATTTTGAGAAGGAATTTAAATGTTGAAAGAGGTCTGGTAAATGGAGCAATGGGTTATGTTGTTGATTTTGTGAATTATAGAAATAGAGATGGAATTGAATTTTTTTTTAAAAAAATTGATGGTATTTAGAAAGTACAACAAATCAGTCGTTGTTCTGCTAGATTTTAACTTGTAAAAGACTTATATGTTCGCCGAAAACAGTTTCCTGTTTGTTTGGCATATGCAGTAACAATTCATTAATCTCAAGGTTTAAGTGTAGATAGTGCTTTGGTGAACATTGGAAGATCTGTGTTTAAAGAGGGTATGGCATATGTGGCATCATCCCGAGTCAGAACTTTATCAGGATTGTACTTGATTGAGTGTGATGAGACAAAGATTTGTGCAGATCTAGATTGTGTCAAAGAATACAATAGGTTAAGAAGAGAGTATGCTCCACATTTGCCTCAATATCCTCTGTTTGAAAAACGTGTGGTAGGCCGAAAAAGAAGAAATGAGGATAATTGCAGTGAGGTAGTAGCAAAAAGACAAAAAGTAGATGAAACTGTAATTCAAAACAGAAAGAAAAAGGATTGTGATGTAAATGTTGTTGGATTTCAGTTTGAAAATAGTTCTGGTGTCAACTGCTATGCTAATGTAGTGGTTAATGTTGTTTCTTTTCTTCAAACTTTACAAGAACAGATTGTTGAAAATCGGGATAAAGGATTGTGTGGTTTATTGAATTCTGGGTTTGAGAAATGTAGCAGTGATAGAGCAAAAATAGAAAGTGTAACAGAAATTCGAAATATTTTAGATATGTGTTCTGGTCAAGATAAATTTTCACAGAACATTCACCAGGATTGTCAGGAATTTTTAATGTATATGTTTGGTGTTTTGGGAGATGAAGGTGTAGATGTAGATAATCTTTTCAGCCTTTCTTATCAATGGCAGCATGACTGCCACAATTGTAGTTCATAAAGTAATACTAGAATAGACACTGAAAGATTTATATATTTGATTTGACTTTACCAGACTGTAAATCAGTGTCATTTAAAAATCTAGTTAAAGCAGCAGATCATAATATGTGTGTACCCAATGTAAGTGTCCAATGCTATCCACATTATTTATACAAAGTTATGGTCAGTATATCATTTTAGTTTTCCAACGATGTAGACCTGATGGAACTAAATTGACAATTTGTATCAAAAATGTTGTGGCTTCTCAGTTATCAATTTCAGGAAGAACCTTTACAACTGAAGCTATTATTTATCATGACGGTCCTTCGACAACACGACATTATACATGCTACTTAAAATGTAATAAAGGTTGGACCTACTGCAATGATTCTCATTTGACTTATAAACAACGTTTGCCTTATGACTTTAAAAATTCTTACCTAGTGTTTTTGAAACCAATGTTTTAGTAAAGGGAATTGGCCTTTGAAGACGAGAATAGTTAATAAAAGTTAGTTAGTTAGTTAATCTAATGTTTAAAATTATTTATCTCATATAGGTACTGTAAGTGGATCTCATAGTAAAAAATACTCATATATCTGACACAATTTGGCCGTAAGGAAAGTGTAAGGTATGATGTTCTTAGATCTTTTTTCATAGGAAGTCGATGAAATGGAAGTTAAAGAGCACAGCAGACTTTTTTTCCACCAAAAAGACCTTCACTAACTTCTATTTGGCCTCACGGAAAAGTAAGTGAATCAAAGATTAGTGTACATATATGAGTTGTAAGTTTGTATGGGTTTTTTTAAACACAATCTTTTAGATTGTGTTTTTTTTCCCGCTGTTATATGATGAAGAGTTTGAACTCACTAATTTAAGTGAAATTCAATATATTCTGAGAACAGCAAAAATAAACAATGTAACATATTGTAGAAGTTATTTTATAGTTTGCATTGTGTAATTTATATTGTATTCACATTGTCTCACACTCATTTTCCTTTTTCACCCTTATTTAGCTCTCTTTACTCATTTACACTGCCTTTTATTAAGTTTGTTTCATCGCTGTTCCTTTACTCCACTTCATTCACAACTCCTCAATCCAATTTGAACTGTCTGAATTTCCTCTCTCCCTTCCACCACTTTTTATCTTTCTCACATTCTCTCAGTACCACTGCTTTAGTTTTCTTCCCCACTCTTTTTTTCTTTTTCTCCTTTACTCTTTTTCCTTTCTCACTCATTGTACTGTAGTTCACTCAGTCCTTCCCTTTGTTTTTCTGTGTACTTACTCTCTCACTCCTTTTTCCTCCATCGTTCTATATTAACCTCATTCCCTTCATCCCTTCACTCTGTGACTCCCCTTCACTCACTCTCAGTCATCTTCTATTCCTCTTTCTTAATAATAGTTCCTCATTTAGACTCCTCTCCTTTTCACTCATTTTCCATTTACTTTCTTATCTTTCCTGATTTCGTTTTGGTATCTCACATTCTTTTAGTATCTTACTTACATTCAGTAATTTGTTCTCTTTCTATTTCTTTTCCCTTTTTTTTCTCTTTTACATTACTTCATTTCTGTTTTTGTAACCTTCACTATTGCTTTATTTCTTAGTAAACCTTTTTAGATTTTTTACCTCTTGACCTGTTTCTTCTATTTTTAAATGTATATTTTACTAATTATAACTTGTTTTTTCTTTTGTCTTTCACAGATACAAGTAAGTTTTCATTAATTATATGGTAAGTGTGTCTACAAAATGTAGTTTGTCATCACCCTTTGCTTTAACCTCACTACTTTTCTTTCACCCTACCTCACCCCTGTTTCCTTACTCTGCTTCCCTCACTTATTCTTATCCTCCATGTTTACTTCTCTTTTCCTTACTTTCCTACCACATTCAACTTCTTACAGTGCCCCTGCTCATCCACACTCCTTCACTTATCTTTTTTACTGGTTCACTTAGTCCCTTTTTGACACTCCTTCCTTTACTCTCTCTCTTCTTTCTCTCTGTCACTCCCCATGTCTTACCCTTATTCACTTTTATCCACCCTCTTTCACTCCTCTTTACTTACACTCACTGCTATTTTCTTTCCCTCCATCACTATTGTTGCTTTTGTCTGGTTCTGTCACTACCTGTCATTCTCCATTCTTAACTCTCCTTCCTTTTACTTTCATCACCCATTCACATTCTCCGAGAACCTCTGCATTAGTTTTCTTCCTCTTTCTTCTCTGCTTTTGCTCCCTTATTCATTTTCCTTTTCTCAGTTACTTCCTCTTACACCTTTTCTCTGTTTTACTATCTATTACACAGTCCCTCTGTCTTTCTTCCTCTAGCTCTCTTTCTCTTTACACCTCTCTCTTTGTCCCCATTCCTCATGCTCACTCCTTCATTATTTTTTTTTCTTTTTTTTTTTAAAGTGCGCTGGCGGAACGCGCCCCGGTACGCGCACCGGGGCGCTCACCGGTACGCGCACCGGGAGCGCTCCAGAGTGAAATATAAAAAAAAATGAATATACTTTAAAAAACATATATATTATATTAATATACAATATAGGGTTAATTTTTAGAAAAACATACCTTTCTCAGCTATAGACATTTGCGAAAAAATAACCTTAGAAATTCACTAAAAAATACATAGGTATGAAGCCCTATAAAAAGTTAGGAATTAGCAGTTAAAAAACCTATGAAATTCACAGAAAAAAACAAAGGTTTCACATCAGTTATAGTTAGGAATTATCATTTAAAAAACCTTTTAAATTCACTGAAAAAACCATAGGTTTCACACCAGTTATAGTTAGGAATTATCATTTAAAAAACCTTTCAAATTCACTGAAAAAAACCATAGGTTTCACACCAGTTATAGTTAATTGGAAATTTTACTGACATAAAACCATTGAAATTCCCACGTTATAGTTAGTTGGACTCACTATAACTTGCGCGTGTAATGCACTACTGATGACATCACATATTACATCACTCATGACATGGTCAGTGACATCACTCACCTATTCGCCAGTTATAGTTAGTTGAGCTAGCTATAACTTGCGCGCCCACAATGGAAGGCTGATGACGTCACATATTACATCACTCATGACATGGTCAGTAACATCACTGATGACATCACTGATGACATCTCAAATTACATCACTGATGACATTATCCAGTAAATGTGTGTTTCTGTAAAGTTTAAATATTGTTCATATATATCTATGCCAAGGTGTATTGAAGAATGAGGGTATTTACAAGTGCCTGAAGGGATTATTTTGTAGGCACATGACTGACTGTATAAGTGAGTGATTGAATGTGTCTTACTGAATGCATGGGCTAGTGCAAAAAAACAATTGATTTTGGCCCAGATCCTTGTTCTGGGGTGAATGTATGACATTGTTCTACATTCTGTCCATCAACTGTGTTTTTTGCAATTTTCACCCCGAGTGGGCTGGGTATGCTCGGACGTGAGCCCCAGGCTCTCCACACCACTGGAGTCAAGCTATCCAGGCTGAATGAAGACTGATAGCCAGAAACCGGTCCTTGGATACTTGATTCCGGTCTGGGAAAGACATGGCTTGGTAGTTCGGACTGGACTGTTCCCATGAGGCACAGGGTCAGAGCTGATTTGCATATAGCCAGTGTCTAAACCAGGGTGGTGTGGAGTGCAAAAAAACGATGGATTTAAGCCTGGATCCTTGTACTGGGGTGAATGTATGACATTGTTCTATATTCTGTCCATCAACTGTGTTTTTTGCAATGTTCACCCCGAGTGGGCTGGGTATGCTCAGACGTGAGCCCCAGGCTCTCCACACCACTGGAGTCAAGCTATCCAGGCTGAATGAAGGCTGATAGCCAGAAACCGGTCCTTGGATGCTTGATTCAGGTCTGGGAAAGACATGGCTTGGTAGTTCGGACTGGACTGTTCCCATGAGGCACAGTGTCAGAGCTGATTTGCATATAGCCAGTGTCTAACCCAGGGTGGTGTGGAGTGCAAAAAAATGATTGATTTAGGCCCAGATCCTTGTACTGGGGTGAATGTATGACATTGTACAACATTCTGTCCATCAACTGTGTTTTATGCAATTTTCACCCAGAGTGGGCTGGGTATGCTCAGACGTGAGCCCCAGGCTCTCCACACCACTGGAGTCAAGCTATCCAGGCTGAATGATAGCTAATAGCTAGAAACCGGTCCTTGGATGCTTGATTCCAGTCTGGGAAAGACAGGGCTTGGTAGTTCGGACTGTAATGTAATGTAATGTAATGTATAGGCATTTATATAGCGCACTACTTACCCGTAGGGTCCCAAGGCGCTTCGACCGCTGCGAAACCCTTCCTGGTTTCCCTGAGAGATGGTCTCTTAATGGGTATCTCCAGGGTGAGACCAGGCATCCCCGGCGGTCTGGTGGGGCCGTTAGTGAAGATGAGGCAAGCTAATGCCCAGAGTTGCCGAGTGTGATCGCTGATCAGAGTGGGCACCGAGGCGAGAGAATTATCGAGTCCGCTGACCCTGGTCCAGAAACCTGCCGCGCCGGGAATCGAACCCTGGTCCCGGGCAGTCCTCTGCTCTCGGGTCTGCCGCCTCTAACCAGTGAGCCACACTACTTCACTGTTCCCATGAGGCACAGAGTCAGAGCTGATTTGCATATAGCCAGTGTCTAACCCAGGGTGGTGTGGAGTGCAAAAAAATGATCGATTTAGGCCCAGATCCTTGTACTGGGGTGAATGTATGACATTGTTCTACATTCTGTCCATCAACTGTGTTTTTTGCAATTTTCACCCCGAGTGGGCTGGGTATGCTAAGACGTGAGCCCCAGGCTCTCCACACCACTGGAGTCAAGCTATCCAGGCTGAATGAAGGCTGATAGCCAGAAACCGGTCCTTGGATGCTTGAATCCGGTCTGGGAAAGACATGGCTTGGTAGTTCGGACTGGACTGTTCCCATGAGGCACAGGGTCGAAGCTGATTTGCATATAGCCAGTGTCTGTTTGTGCCAATATGGGAAAGGGATGAGTGGTGAAGGAGGTGGAATTCGATTCTGCTAGAACTACATTGTTAAATTTGTTTATCTGTAATATCAATGTTAATGGAAAGGGGCGACCACTCGGTCCCCCCGAACGTATGGTGGAGTACCCCGATCCCCCCAGGAAACCATCTTGGGCGGGAGGCGAGTCTCGGCTGGTATGCCCGAAGCGGCGTAGCCGGGGCGCGCTTTTTCCCGCCCTAGAGTGGGTTGTCCTAGACACTGACGCCGCCAGCCACGCCCCCGGAGGCGGGCGGAGGCGGGTTTACGCCCGCCCGAAGAAGGATAAAAGGAGCGACAAGCCAAAGAAGCATCCTCTTGTTCCTGTGCTCTGAAGCTGCACCTCCCCGCTGCACGTGAGCTCGAGACGGAACGAAGAGCCATTTTTGAGCGTTGTAATTTTGTTCTTGTTTTTCAGATATCTTCGTTGGAGAATGCCGGGCAAGAAGGTCGGAAAGCGGGTCGGTACCGATCAGATGCTCCGCATGCTCGTAAAGGACATGGCCGAGATGAAGAAGCAGATGGCGGCAATGAACGGGGTAGGAGGCCCGAAGCGAGTCGTCGGACCAGCATTGCCGGGAGTAGTCCCCAGCGGGAGAGGCAAGAGGTCCAAGAGAGGGGCATCGGGGGGAGAGGCCCCAGTTCCCGATACACCGATCGAGGAGCCAATCCCGGTTCCGAAGGAGGGGCAACCGATCCCCGTTGTAGTCACCCCTGTGAACGGGGGGGATATGCCTCCCGAGTTGGCTGCACAACTGGCAGCGTGGTTGGGAAAAGATAGTGAGGGCACCACGGCGGACGACGCCAGGGTAGTAATGAGGCAATTGCGAGAATCTAGAGAGGCTGCGAAGGCACCCTCTTCTGTTCCCCCACAGGTTCCGGTGGGTGAAACCGGAGCGGGCACGAGTTCGGCAGCAACTACAGCTCCTAATTCAGGTAAGCGGCTACTGCCGATTGCGGGGGAGGGGTCTGTACCCTCATGAAGGGAGAAAGTGGCCCAGAATGTTCCAATTGAAGTTAAGGAAAAGATTTGGGCTGATAAGTATGTAAACATGTTCTCTTTGCTTACCGACCACTACGAGATCGAGCATGTGAAGGGTCAAAAAGAGTTTCTGCATCCGAGTGTTTGGCGCGCCAAAATGGCCGCCTTTAAGGTTGATGAGAACATAGGTAACTGGGGCAGAGCGTTTGGCATATTCACTTCAATTATGGGGGAACGAAGGCCTGAGTTGTTGCCCGAGTTGCCCATATATCAGACACGTATCATGGAGTATTCTCAATCATATGAGTGCAATCAGTGGTTTTGCTATGACAATGTGTTTAGGAAGGCCAAGGAGCACGACCCAGCTCTGACCTGGGATTGTTACGACTCCATTTCTTGGCAAAAAATGGAGAATTCAGGCATGTTAAAGGCACCATTGTCGGGGGGCAAAGGGGGTGAGTTTTCCCGCCCTTCGTCTGGGACACCCTTTCGGACGGGTGCAGGTAACGAGCATCACTCGAAGTCGAGTGGCAAAGCAGGTAAAAAGGGGATCTGTTGGAATTTTAACAGGGGAAAATGTACAAGGCCCCAGGGGTCATGCAAGTTTAGACACGACTGTGGGGGGTGTGGACAGTCCTCGCATCCCGAGACCATGTGCAGAGCCAAAACGGGTGATAACGGTGGTAGGGGAAGCGCCAAACAGGTCTGAAATAGTCTGAGGGGCGCCTTTACCTACCCCGGTTGACACCATGGCAATGATTCCTTGGCTCAATGAATACCCGGATCATGTCTCCGCTGGGGTGTTGCGAGACGGGTTTTCGTATGGTTTCCGCATTCCAGTGGGGAATTTTCAGGGTAAGGCACGTTGTAAGAACCAACTGTCGGTCTTGCAGAATACGGCGGTGGTACAGGTAAAGATTGGGAAAGAGGTGACTCGAGGGCGGGTTGCCGGACCATTCGATATACCACCAGTTGCTAACTTTGTTTGTTCCCCCTTAGGAGTGGTCCCCAAGAAGGACCCGGGTGAGTTTAGACTAATACATAATTTGTCAGCCCCACGAGGTCTTTCCGTGAATGATGCGATAGACCCGGAAGTGTGTTCGGTGCGGTACGCATCTTTCGATGAGGCCGTCGCCATGTTGAATCGCCTGGGGCCCGGAGCGCTGATGGCAAAATCAGACATCGAGTCAGCGTTCTGGTTGCTCCCGGTACACCCAGACGATCAGCGTCTCCTTGGTTTTATGTTTCAGGGTCGCTATTACATGGATAAATGTATGCCAATGGGATGCTACATATCTTGTGCTTATTTTGAAAAATTCTGTTGTTTTCTGCAATGGGCATTCACAAGAATGACGGGGTTTCAGCATGTTATGCATTATCTCGATGATTTTCTGTTCCTGGGGGCAGCCGGGAATCCAGAATGTGGACAGGCTTTAAAAGAATTTTGTGGCCTGATGAGTCATTTTGGTGTGCCATTGGCACCAGGTAAGACTGTGGGGCCATCAACTTCGCTCGAGTTTCTTGGAATAGAGCTCGATTCAGAAGAAGGTTGCTTTCGGCTACCCAAGGAAAAGGTGGTGAAATTCAGGGCCTCCCTTGAAACATGTATTCGGGAGATTAAGGTGAACTTGCATCAATTGCAGCAAACTGTGGGTCAGTTGAATTTTGCCCTTAGAGTAATGCCAATGGCCCGCCCCTTTTCCCGCTCGATTGCACAAGCCATGGTCGGTCTTAAAGAGGGACACCACCGCACGAGGCTCTCGGCAGAGATTCGCCAGGACATGCGCATTGGGTTGGCATTCCTGGCGGATTTCAATGGTCGAATTGTTTGGAACAAGCCGGCGGTGTCCTCCGAGGAGCTGGGGCTGTGGACAGATTCGGCGGGGAGTATAGGTTTTGGCGCCATATTCGGAAAGCAATGGTCGGCTCAAAAATGGCCGTCATGGTGGCACGAGTGCGGGCTGACGAGTAACATTGCTTTTCTCGAACTTTTCCCTATTTTGGTGGCCCTGAAAACATGGCCTGAGGGGTTTCGGGATCACTCTGTGGTGTTCTGGTCCGATAACATGACCGTGGTTGAGTGTATCAATAGTCAGGCAGCACGATGCAAATGGATTCTGAGATTGCTCAAAGAAATTGTGTTATTGTGTATGCAATTTAATGTGCTCTTTAGGGCAAGACATGTGCCGGGGGTACTGAACCAAGCGGCTGATGCGCTTTCTCGTTTCCGTATGCAGGCCTTCTGGGGTTTTCTGCCCACAGCGGACCCGGTGGCGGCACCCTTTCCCGAAGCTCTCTGGTCTCTCGGTGCCCCGAACTACAAAACCTCGTGGGAGAGAGTTTAGCACCCAGGACAAGGAAGGCATATGAAGGGGCGTTCCGTTCCTATTTGTCCTTTTTGGGTGCTGTTAGGGGGGAGCTTTGGGGCCAGGAAGAATTTGTCGTAAAATTTTTTGCTGTCTTTACATCAAGCAGGCAAATCAGTAGCTACGGCCCAGAGGCATCGGGCCGCCATTTCCTTTATGGCAAGGGCTCATGGGATCCAGGACCGGACAGCGTCTTTCGTTGTGCAGAAAGCCCTACGCGGGTGGCAACGCCTTGAGGGTCGCAGAGTAGATGAGAGGCACCCGATAGGTCTGGATAGGTTGGCCCTGTTATTATCTGTACTCCCTGCGACATGTTCATCCCAGTATGAAACTGTGTTGTTCCGGGCCGCTTTTGCGTTAGCATTCCATGGGGCGATGCGGGTAAGCGAACTGGTGGCGAAGAACAAGCGGGATACGGTGGGGGGACTGTGCCGAGAACACATTCAGGTTAAGGGGGAGACGATGATTGTCTCGTTTGTCAGGTCCAAGGCCGATCAGGGTGCGATTGGGGATTGCGTAGTCATACATCGGATTCTCGGATCTCCCATGTGCCCTGTTGTTTGCGTAGAGGAATATTTAGCGCAGAGTGCTGCATCATGGGGAGGGACCTTGTTGAGACACGCTGATGCCACCCCACTGACGAGGTTCCAGTTCCAGCGGGTGCTTACAATGGCGATTTCGGCCGCGGGCTTGAACCCCGGCGAGTTTGGGACCCATTCCTTTCGGATAGGGGCTGCTACTGAGGCTACAGCCAGGGGTCTGAGTGTGGAAAAAGTGAAACGTTTGGGGTGTTGGTCCTCGAAATTGTTACAAAAGGTATGTGCGGTTACACATGTTGTGAAGCTGTTATCAAGTACTCACGCTTCTTGTTTTTGTTTGGTTTACAGTTTCGCAAGCTTACGAGGCGGGGCGGACTGTGCAGTCGACCCGACACCTGGGAACCAGAGGTCAAACATCACCGGCTGCGGAAAAAGTGGTGTGGGTCGTGGGCCACTCATACGTGAGGCGTGCCGCGGACGTATTCAAAGCAGGTGACATGATTCACATGGCTGGGGAATACGGGTACAGGGTGACCTTCTACGGAAGGGGCGGGCTCTGTATTGACCAGTTTCATTCCTTTTTCGAGGGTTTGTTAGGGCGGACAAGGTCACCGCCATCTATAATCATAGTGCATCTTGGGGGCAATGATTTGGTGACCACTGGTAGATGACTTCTTCTCGAGGCAATACTTTCCACAGTAAGTTGGTTGGCAAGAAGGGTTCCAGGGTGCACAATTGCATGGTCCCATATGATTCCACGTAAGGTGTGGCGGGGGGCGAATTCGGTGTCTGCTATAAATCATTCGGTGAAGAAAGTGAACAACAAATTGGGTAGACTGTTCCGTTCAAATGCATTGCATTCTATTCCTCATGGTTGTATCAAGGGAGACAGTATGTATTTAGACGATGGGGTCCATTTGTCCCGGGTGGGGAATGCGTTACTCATAGGAGACCTCGTAGCCTGGCTAAAGTGTTTACAGCATGACCTTTAGGTAGGAGTTTTGTGGGGGGTCCGGATAGCCGGTCAACTATCCGGCCTGTGGCGGTAAGGTCATGATCGGTGAGCAGTAATTGGAAGATCCCTATGGGGGGGCGTCACCCATTACGGATGGGAGCACCCGGGGGGAGGTGGCCATTGGCCTCTCTACGGGGAGGCGGTCCCTTCTAAGGAGGGGACGCCGAAAGGAAAGGGAAGGCGGTCAAGGCCCCTCCCTGGATAGGAGGGGCTACGGGCCCCTCCTGGGAATTTCCCGGGGCCAGGACATCTGCGATGGCAGATGTGGTAAGTAGTGTGGGGTGGGGAGGGGGGTCTACGCTACCTTCTAGACACCTCACACGAGTCCTCGGACGACCAGAAAATGGCGTTGAGTTAATTGGGGCCCCGTCAAGACAAGGGAAATTGGTATGTGCACATGAGGTACAGCCCTCTGTGCGGTCGCCCCTCGCAAGTGGGGGGGTATTTCTGGTTTAGGGATCTGACACCGGTTACGACCTTGCCGTTGGCCCTTAACGTTAGGATGTACAATTTCAAGTTAAAATGTATTTGTAGGATGTTAGTTTCGGCTAGGAGAACCTTTGTATTAGAAATATGTTAAGGTTAGCCAAACATCGTAATGTGGAAATGAAATTGTACATGATATGAAACTGTTATTTTTAATGTTTTGATTTTGTTTCATATTTTAATAAATACGGCCGGGAGGGTAACTCCCTCCCGCCTTCCAAAAGCTCAGAACTGTTTCCGGTTTCCCATCCTTGGGGATTGTGTTGAGAGGGGGTGGCGGGTATCTCAGCCATATGGAAAGGGGCGACCACTCGGTCCCCCCGAACGTATGGTGGAGTACCCCGATCCCCCCGGGAAACCATCTTGGGCGGGAGGCGAGTCTCGGCTGGTATGCCCGAAGCGGCGTAGCCGGGGCGCGCTTTTTCCCGCCCTAGAGTGGGTTGTCCTAGACACTGACGCCGCCAGCCACGCCCCCGGAGGCGGGCGGAGGCAGGTTTACGCCCGCCCGAAGAAGGATAAAAGGAGCGACAAGCCAAAGAAGCATCCTCTTGTTCCTGTGCTCTGAAGCTGCACCTCCCCGCTGCACGTGAGCTCGAGACGGAACGAAGAGCCATTTTTGACCCACCCACCAGCCCCTGGAGACAGCAAGTGGTTTGGAAATAAAGTTTTGATGTGGTAACTCTAATTTTCTTACAGGTTGTTGTGATTAAAGTTTTGACTCAGTATGCAATAAAGCGGATGATTCCTTACAGTATATGTTATTCGAATAAAGTCTTTTCATCGGTGTTGATCAGTGATGTTTCAATAGTCATACTTTGAACATCTATTGTTTTTTAGTTTTAGTAATTTTAGTTAATGTCGTATTTATTTTCGGTCGGGCGGTAAGGTCATGATCGGTGAGCAGTAATTGGAAGATCCCTATGGGGGGGGCGTCACCCATTACGGATGGGAGCGCCCGGGGGGAGGTGGCCATTGGCCCCTCTACGGGGAGGCGGTCCCTTCTAAGGAGGGGACGCCAAAAGGAAAGGGAAGGCGGTCAAGGCCCCTCCCTGGATAGGAGGGGCTACGGGCCCCTCCTGGGAATTTCCCGGGGCCAGGACATCTGCGACGGCAGATGTGGTAAGTAATGTGGGGTGGGGAGGGGGGTCTACGCTACCTTCTAGACACCTCACACGATTTCTCGGACGACCAGAAAATGGCGTCGAGTTAATTGGGGCCCCCGTCAAGACAAGGGAAATTGGTATGTGCACATGAGGTACAGCCCTCTGTGCGGTCGCCCCTCGCAAGTGGGGGGGTATTTCTGGTTTAGGGATCTGACACCGGTTACGACCTTGCCGTTGGCCCTTAACGTTAGGATGTACAATTTCAAGTTAAAATGTATTTGTAGGATGTTAGTTTCGGCTAGGAGAACCTTTGTATTAGAAATATGTTAAGGTTAGCCAAACATCATAATGTGGAAATGAAATTGTACATGATATGAAACTGTAATTTTTAATGTTTTGATTTTGTTTCATATTTTAATAAATACGGCTGGGAGGGTAACTCCCTCCCGCCTTCCAAAAGTTCAGAACTGTTTCCGGTTTCCCATCCTTGGGGATTGTGTTGAGAGGGGGTGGCGGGTATCTCAGGCATATGGGTATGGACATGATAGCGGACGTTCGCCATTTTTTGAATGACACTGTATTATGTAATTGGCGCTTGACAATATGCGATCTGGACACTTACTATTTGTATTGTTGACACCTGCTAGTAAAAATCCCAAAAAAGAGTTCTGACAAAAAAAATCTAAACATAACAAAAGAATAAATAATATTATAAGAAAATAGTTTTATAGGCTCTTTTAATTTATAAAATTATGTTTGACTTTAAATTGAAAAATAATCAAATTATGTGAAATAATTCTATATGAAATGAGTTGTCATTTTTAATACATGATAAATCCATCTGAACCTTTCAATGTAGATGTTTTTTAAAATAAATCTAGTGTTAGCTATATGTAATATATTTAATTACATTAAAACGTTAATTTAAAATTAGGGTCATAATGCTGTAGCATTTTTTATTTTGTTCTACATTTAAAATAAATACTACTAATCTAGGGCTCTCCCAATGGTGGCCTGTCCCTTGTGGGTACAGGCATCAACATAAAGCTCCATCCGTGTACCCCTAGAAATATATATAAATATATTTTTCACAGTTTTTGGGGAGGGGTCTTGTTTGTGCCAATATGGGAAAGGGATGAGTGGTGAAGGAGGTGGAATTAGATTCTGCTAGAGCTACATTGTTAGATGTGTTTATCTGTAATATCAATGTTAATGGGTATGGACATGATAGCGGATGTTCGCCATTTTTTGAATGACACTGTATTATGTAATTGGCGCTTGACAATATGCGATCTGGACACTTACTATTTGTATTGTTGACACCTGCTAGTAAAAATCCCAAAAAAGAGTTCTGACAAAAAAAATCTAAACATAACAAAAGAATAAATAATATTATAAGAAAATAGTTTTATAGGCTCTTTTAATTTATAAAATTATGTTTGACTTCAAATTGAAAAATAATCAAATGATGTGAAATAATTCTATATGAAATGAGTTGTCATTTTTAATACATGATAAATCCATATGAACCTTTCAATGTAGATGTTTTTTAAAATAAATCTAGTGTTAGCTATATGTAACATATTTAATTACATTAAAACGTTAATTTAAAATTAGGGTCATAATGCTGTAGCATTTTTTATTTTGTTCTACATTTAAAATAAATACATAACATTATTTTACGCCAATATTTAACAAAAAATATTTGTACATTTCTTATAAGTTTGACAATCACTATACCGAAGGGATATTTCCACCCCTATGGCAGAGATAATCCCATGGTAGAGTAAAGGTTAAAGTAAAATGTTTTTAAACTTGAAAATAAAGAAACACAACTATGTTTATACATATCAATGTAAATTTGATTCAAACATTTATTTTAAGTATGGAAGGAGTGAAAATGTCACAGCACTAGTAACTTCATTTTGCATTAAATTAGTATTTAACTTAAAAATAAAAAATGTAATTCAACTTAATTTTCAGAAGGTTAAATAAAAAAAAACTCACCTAAGGTAAAACATATTAAAATATGTTATTCTGTTACAATTATTAAAAGTGATGTATAGAATTGATAAGAATTAATTTAGTTATATTTCAATAAAACATTATGTTAAAATAATCTTTAAATTCAAATCAGTTTAGAATTTTCTTTAAAATACAATTTTGTTCATATTTTTTTTATTAAATTAGATTTTCTAATATTGTTTGATAGTTTAAATACTTAAATTTAATCTAACATTATTTCCACATTCGGAAAACAGACAAGGGCTGCACCTGGAGGGAGACAAGCCTAGTAAATTGACTGCTTGGCTACTTAAGCAGGAGATGAAAAGAAGCCCTCCAAATGGTGCTACGTCATTGAGATGAGACCATAGCCACCTCCCAAAGGACTGTTAATGATACCATGGGAACACATATCTGATCTCTACTGTGGGGGCGGGGGGCAGTCATCAATGTGCGGGTAGCTGGGTATCTGGGTGGGTGTGGTCCAGCAGATGCTGTGGCCCATGTTGCAAGATGAGCTGAAGGCGGTTAATTTTCTGGTAGAGGTCAGTGAAGCCAAGGGAAAAATTAACAGGAACACCGGGGCGGATGACGGCCTCCTGTGGAGTTTTACCAGGCATACACAGCAAACCTGGGGGAGATGCAACTGACCTGTCTTTCTACAGACCTCTCACCCTGCTCATTGTAGACACTAAAGTATTGTGTAAGATCCTAGTGGGAAGATTGAAGGGTGTAGGTTGAAATGCTGGTGCATGAAGACCGGTGCTGTTTTTTGCCCGGACAAAGCACTGCTCTTAATTTTGCAGAGACTTGCCCATGTGATACATTCCATTCAGGGAACTGGCCCTGAGCTCAGCAGACATTGCTAAAGCCTTTGATACGATGCTGTGGCACTAATTGCAGATCATACTCTGCAAGATGGGATTTGGTCTGATCTTCTGTAAATGGGTAAGAATATTTTACCCGATGCCTTGCGCTAGGGTGCAAAGTGGGAAAGTGCAGCACTGCCTGCTTTCACAGCTCCTCTTTGCCCTGGTTAAGAAACCATTGGAACAAAAGCCTCATAATGACATGGGGGCTTCGGTATCAGATCAATACACCTAATATCTTTTTAAGCTGATGATGTGGTGTTTTGCTTGAAGGACGCCCAGCAGAGTTAATACTGTTGCTCTTGAGAAGCCTAGAGACTTTTGGGGAGATAGTGGGCCTATGCAGTAATAGGGAAAAAGGTATGTTGTTTCCCCTGGGAGCCCTGGTGAAGGTATCTGAGGTGAACCTGCCCCCCCCCCGGCTAAGATGGGTGACCACCACTTTCTAATATCTTGGTACCATAGAAGGGCACAACATTGGAGGACCAGTGACATTACTGCATAGGGTATGCCCAGAAGTGGGTCCCTTGCTCACTTTTCCATTGGATTCAAGCAAGCCTGGCTGATCAGGGGTGTTAATCAGAAATCAGTCCCAGTATGCTTGTGTCCGGACCAGGGAAGAACTGGCTTGGCAGTTCAGTCTGGACTGTTCCCATGAGGCACAGGGTTGCATATAGCTGGGTCTGAACTGGGTTGGTGAGGTGAGCTGAAGAACAATGATGGATTCAACCCAGATCTGTGACTGAGCTGAGTGTCTGAGAAGTTTCAGTGCTACGTCCATCATCTCCTTGTGTTTGCATTGTTCGCCCAAAGTTGGCAGAATGTGCCCAGACGTGGGTCTCCTGTTCACTTTGCCACTTGATTCAAGCTAGCCTGTCTGATGAAGGTGTTACCTGAACCCGGTCCCAGGATGCTTGTTTCCAATCCAGAGAAGACCTGGCTTGGCAGTTTGGGGTTGACTGTTCCCATGAGGCACAGGGGCAAGACTGATTTGCATAGCTGGGTCTGAAGTGGGGTATG
This sequence comes from Lissotriton vulgaris, assembly GCF_964263255.1. NCBI lineage: Eukaryota > Metazoa > Chordata > Amphibia > Caudata > Salamandridae > Lissotriton > Lissotriton vulgaris. Next base: position 2,025,994,275 of record NC_141691.1, on the reverse strand, counting down.
GAAGTGAGCTAAAGAAAGATGATGAATTCAACCCAGATCTGTGACTGGAGCTGAGTGTATGAAAAGTTTTAGCGCTCTATCCATCATATCCTTGTGTTTGCTTTGTTTGCCCTAAGTTGGCAGGGTATGCCGAGACATGGGTCTCTTGCTTACTTTGCCACTGGATGCAAGCTAGCATGGCTAATGAGGGGTGTTACCCTGAAACCGGTCCCATGATGCTTGTTTCCGGTACAGGGAAGACCTGGCTTTGCAGTATGGGCTAGACTGTTCCCATGAGGCACAGAGTCAAGACTGATTTGCATATAGTTGGGTCTGAACAGGGTGGCAAAGTGAGCTAAAGAACGATGATGGATTCAACCCAGATCTGTGACTGAGGGTGAGTGTGAGTGTCTGAAACCTTTCAGCACTCTGTCCATCCCCTCCTCATGTTTGCTTTTAACTGCTGGTGAGCAGACTGACAAATGGTCACGGTGGCGAAAATGGCGTTCCATCCCAGGTGTCTGTACACATAATACAAAATGCACTTTACATGCTGCTGTGCAGTCTCTTTAACACCTTAGCTGCTTCGCAAATATCCCTCCCCAGTGCTGCGCTGTCCATTGGAACTAGTGCTGAATGGACGTCCAATGGTCGTGCGCAGCACTGGGGAGGTAGCGCTCGTGACGACCGTTGGCCGTCAGCAGCGCTTAAGAGGTTAAGACATTGGATAGTTCAACGACTTCACTGGTGTCGGCTGAGAGACAGAGGAGGGTGGTGCTGTTGCAAGTCAAACGTAACATATTGAAAGGGGGTATGGTCAGGTACATGACTGGGGATGACAAATGGGAGACAAAACTGCAACACAGCACTTATGCTGAACAATCCTTGATGGCGCTACTCATGCATGACTTGCAGGTACTGCCTTACACCCCTTACTTGATCCGACAAGTGGCAGTATTTAAGAGGCTGCCCCCCACCAGGGAGATGGACATATGGACGCTACTTCCATTTAGTTGTATTGTGGAATACATGTTGGTGGCGAGATGGAGGGAGGGGGGTGCAAGACACTTGGAGAATTGTACCCAGAAGAGGTGTGCCTTTCATGCTACATCAATTCACTTTTTTCCTTTCCTTCAGCTGCTGAAATTAATCTAAGGTATATGCAATACAGGCAAAAACAGCATTACTGAACATAACAAGTACAGTGTTCAGGACACGCTTGTATTCAGATCAAAAAGCAAGCTTTGCACATATTTGCTTTCACGCTTTAACTGAACGATTCTATCTTAAGCCCGATGTAGGCTTGACACTTATATATGCTGTATGTAACACTGTTTATCAAAAGATGCATTAACAAATCTCTCATTACAACTATGCTGCCAAGACCTTTTGTTACAATTTGGTATGGAGGAATATTTTATATAAATGGTTAACTATTCATTTCTGAGAGGTAATTTTATTCTACTACACCTACTTCCTGAATTCTAACAGGATACTGACAGCCTCTGTCACTCAACCCAACCAATGTATTCTTCAATTTCAGGCAGTTTGTTTTCCAGATGCAGCTTGAATTGTGGAATCCTGACAGTCACATGAGGAAATAATTATCCCAGGTCCCACTCTCATTCTTCACCTGTTCTACTGAGGGAGGTAGCTTTGTTCATTGAATCCCACTTGTGGTCTCAGAAAACTGTAATAACTCTGGTTACTCAGGAGGTACCTGAAGGTATCTCAAACTAGTCCAAGTTTAACTTTCTTTATTTGTGTAAGTACATAAAACCAGCAGGACGAGATACCAGGAGGAACTGACACCAAGCTTGGTAAGTTCAACTAATAAGTACATTCAATAATACAATTCCATAAAGATATAAAATACCAAGATACCCAAACATTCCTCCCTCTACAAAAAACAAAATAGAAAACAATCAAGCCCAAACCGAAATACAAGCAAACACCTCAAAAATCTAACAGAATCAGAACTGGAAAATGAACATACTCAATAAACTTCCATGGAAACCTCTGTTGCTCTGGAACATCTTCGTGCCAGCATATATCTTAATTGCCTCACACCTCTCCAACCTCTGCTCAAGTTTGGTTGTGTGCTCATCTTCCCCACATGTGTCATCCATTTAGGTCAATCTTTCTAACTCATAGCTTCAGTAGTTTTCTCCAAAACTACGACTATTCCCATTTTTCCACCATTTACTGTCATCTCTTTTGAAACTAAATAACTTAATTTCCCTAATTCTCCTTGTATTGCAAAACCTAGAAAGCTCTTTGGGAATGAGACCAGTGAGCTTTACTCTCACTCAATCCCCCACCTTGGCACACAAACAGTGACCCTATCCTGTAACATAATTGAGTTGAGCATTCCTTCTTTACCTCCATGACTTTATCATTAGAAAACTTTGGCTCACCCAGCCAAGGACAGGATCTGTGCAGGTCTGGTTGTATGCTCATCTTCTCTATCTATTTCATCCAATTCAAACAATGTTTATAAACTCAAGGCTCCAGCATTTGTCTCTAGACCTACCGCTATTCCCTCCTTGTTACACCATTTACTGTCATCCAATCTGAAAAAAAAATACTTAATTTCCCTTACTTTCATTGGCTTGCAAAACATAAACACTCATTTGGGAATGACACCAAGGAACACTACTCTCACCCAATCCCCCACCTTGACATACAAATAGCTACCCTTCCCAGTAACATAATAAAATTGAGAATTCCTTCTCTTGCTACCTCCGTGACTTTCTCAACAGAAGATGTTGGCTCAGCCATCCAAGGACAACTTGGTGATCAGAATCCTTCCCCTTAACATGTTAAAAGGATACACCTTAGTCCCTCTCATTGTTAGCTACCCTTCTACTTTTTCACCTTCCTTTCTGTTTTGTTTTACTTGTTTTGCTCTAAAAACAGAAGAAACTTGCCATATTAAGAAAGGGAAACTTAGACTTAAGTCTAAGTTTACTACTTTTTAGTATTCACAAGGTTAAGTTACTACTAGTGACATTACTAGTAGTAAAGAAATTAAGTTATTACTAGTAAGTGTAGTCGTAGAGACCTTACCAGTAGGAATTTACCTGTGTGAATACCAAAAAAGTAATACATTTCAAATCAAGTTCAAGTTTAATACCTAAGTCTAATTTTACTATTTTTTGACAGTGGCGGCTGGTGGATTTTGAAAGTGGTGGCCTTATAATCCTTCTTTGCTTTGTCAAGGGTGTAACACTGCTTCTACTTTCCGACGTGGGAAACACCTCTCTACATTTTATGCAGCCTATCCTCTCATCTCTTTAACATATGCTGGGTTTTTATGTAGGCATGCACCGTAACTTCAACCAAATGCCTCAAATAATTTTTGTTGCAGTTTGATACTATTTCTTGGCATTTTGACTGTTTCTTGAATGTGAGCTCACCCTTATTGTGCTTTCTCCCACAATTGCTTTCTGCTGTATGCTGTTGTGGTTGACCTGATTTTTGCGCAACGATTTGGGCTGCGCTATTTTCAACTCTACATCAGAAAGTCTTATTTTTTGGCACAGTGACATAGCTCACAATGATTTTGGATGCAGATTGATATAATTTGTCGCAATGGTTTTTTGATGCAGATTGATGTCTCCCACAATCTCCTCATGCTATATACTATTTTCAGATAACGTGATTTCTGCACAACGATTTGGGCTGCGCTGCTCTCAGCTATACTTTGGATAACCTTATTTTTCTTTTTCTGTTTGACAAGGGACGGGGCCGCCGCCTCTGTTGGTAGCTGAGCTCACTTTCCCATATTATATCTTTTTACAGCAAATTGTTGATCTGTTATTTTTTATATACCTACTTACTTCACTGTCCTCACTGACTGAATGCAATTTTTTTCTCTTCTGAGGAATACATTTTGCTCATACTCAGTTCTTTCCTATTTTCTTTATTAATATGGCCATGGATCTCCATTCTGCTAGGTCCTCTACCAAAGGCCCGACAACAAAAGGGCACAAGAATGATCCACCGTCACCTATTCAATCCTCACAGAATCCTGTCCTGGACTCTATTCTGGATGAGGTGTGAGGCCTTCAACTCTTCATGACTGCCACAAATAAAAAGCTGAAACAAAAAGAAGATAGATGGATAGTTATAGAGAATAAAGTGGTGGAGTTGGAACAACGTGTTAGTGATTTACAAGATGTTTCTACAAAAATTCCAACACATGAGCAGGAAATTCATAAACTGAAACTTCACACTGAGGACTTGGAAAATCGAAATCTTCGTAACAACCTACGCCTGTATGGCCTTCCGAAAAATGTTGAAGGCCCCAAAATGGTTGTGTTCCTCCAGAAATTTCTTTCTGAGCTCCTTAATCTTCCTGCTACTGGATCTCCCCGCAACATACTGGGTCGTCTCGCTCTCAATCCTGCTAAACTTGTGATATCATCATGCTCTTTTTGGAATTCACTGAACTTATGACTGTTCTGAAGGCTGTTAAACTCAAATGCCGCCTCATCTGGTCCGGTCATAACATCTTTATTTCCCAAGACATCTCCAATGCAACCAATGCTCGCCGGAAAGAATTCCTTGCTTTACGTCCTCAGATGAGACACCTCAACATTCAATATGGCATACTCCATTCATGCCTCTGCAAGATCACTCACGATGGACGGTCTCGTTCCTTTGATGATCCTAGAAAACTTAAACTCTTTCTTCAATCTTTTTCTTCCAATTGAATGCACACTAATACTTGATTTTCTTTTTCGTTTGTATTTCTTTGTATATATCTATTTGTCATATCCAGAGTTCTTTTCTTAATTACGATGCTTCAATTTTTGTAATATAAATTTTAATTTCTTGCCTTTAACTTTGATCTATTGCTCTATCTTTTTCTTATTTTTCTTTTCTAAAAATGTGCTCCTTCTATGGCTCTCTTTTCATCTTATCTTAGTTATCTTCCTGTGCTCCGCCTTGCTTCGCGCCAATATGATCCATCTTCATTGTCTTTTTCATCTTTCTCAGATCTGTCAGTTTTTCTTTGATCTGTATCTTTGTTTACCTTTTCTTATTCTATTTCCTCTCTCTTCTCTCTTTTCCTTTTTTGATCTATTTCCATCATATGTAGTGTCTTTCACATGTAATTATCTGTTGTGGTGTGCTTTCCCTTACAGTCATGCCCTTGAGATGTGTCTTCACCAACTATGTTCTACCCCTCCTTACCTCCATTATGTGTAATTTCGTTACTTAGAACGTGCGTGGTCTTGGGAATACTATCAAACGAGAAAAGGTACTGTCTCATTTATCAAAACTTAACTCGCAAATTTGTTTTATTCAAGAAATTCACTGTAATGATGTTGAATCTCTTAAACTAAAAAGGCAATGGGTGGGCCAAGTTGTTTTCTCTTCTGCTATCCACAAAAAAGGGGGTGTTGCAATATTGTTCCATAAGGCTTTAGCAGTACAGATTTTATCTTCACAATGTGACTCTGGTGGATGATGGGTAATGGCAAAAATTGTGATACAAAATCAAACGTTGGTTCTTTTGAATATTTATGGTCCTGTTAAGCCTGATCCCAAATTTTGGAATGATATTAAAGTCCTCCTTTCTTCAATTGATTTTCCCAATATTATTGTTGCAGGTGACTTCAACCAATGGATAGACTATCCAAATGTAAATTTCAACCTGATAGTTCCCACAAAGCAGTCTGCCATTGCCTCTCATCCATTATATGATGTTTGGAAGACTTGTAATCCTGACTTAATTTACTTTTTTTTGTAATGTGCATCACACTCGTTCAAGAATTGATTATATCTTGGCCAGTAAATCTTTGCTACCCTCTATCCAAAAATCTGAAATTGGTTCTATTTTTATATCAGACCATGCCCCTGTTTATGCTGTTTTGGATCTTACACATATTTCCCCTCAATTTAGTTGATGGAAGCTTAATACCTTTTTGTTGAATAATACAACAGAAAGAAATTTGAAGAACAACTACGATACCTCAAAAGTTTAGAACATAGATATTTTACTTCCCGTTCTTCCGGTTCTTCTAATGCCCTTCGAGATTTAATTACGGCTAAATCTGAGCTTAAAAAACAGGCAACAACTGACGCATGTCATATTTAGATTAAAATTAAATCTAAATACCATGGTGGGCAAAATAAAGCATGGAAAATGTTAGTTAATTATTTAAAGATTAAATCTGAGCGTAAGACTATTGGCCCTGTACTCAATTAATTTACTAATAAACTAGTATCATCGGATAAGGACATAGCTGAGGTTTACCATGATTACTATGAATCTCTTTACTCAGATGCTACTTTTCCCACTGATTTAAACCTAAAAACTTTCTTTTCGGGTCTTCCCTCCCCTCAACCTTTACCTGATGAATTTAGTGCATTAGAAAATGACATCACGTCTCAAGAGATAACGAATGCTATTAAAGCCCTAAAGAAATCCAAATCCCCTGGACCCGATGGCTTAGCTGTTGAAATATACAATTCCTTTAACTTCATTTTGGTCCCTAAAATTCTTCTCCTTTTTAATTCATGTATTGCTGACGCAAAAGCTTCTGGCTCTTTCATGGATGCTTTAATTGTTATTATACCCAAACCAGATAAAGATCATTCTTATTGTAAAAATGTTCGTACTATATCATTAATTAATTATGACTGTAAAATCTTCTTGCAACTTGAATTGACACTATTATTCCTCTATTAATTAAGACTGATCAAGTCGGATTGGTTAAGGGCAGGTTAGCTTCTGATGATGCTCAGATTTTTACTAATATCATTTCCTATGCTGAAAAATATAAATCTCCACTTGCAGCGATGTCCTTGGATGCCGAAAAGGCCTTTGATCGTATTAATTGGCAGTTTATGTTTCACACTCTCAAATGGTTTGGTTTTGGACCCTCTTTTATTTCCTATATTAAGCTCTTATACTCATGTCCCAAAGCCAGTATTTTTGTTAACAATTACTTTTCTAGTTCATTTTCCCTATCCAGAGGAACGAGGCAGGGTTGCCCCCTCTCTCTTTTACTTTTTATCCTATGCCTTGAACCCTTCCTAGAGCGTATTCGTATTAATTCCCAGATTGCTAGTTTTAAACATACCTCTATAGAAACTAAATTGTCTGCTTATGCAAATGACATCCTTATTTATATGTCCAATCCCACTGACTCCCTTCCTCATTTTTTAAATGAGGTTCAACTGTATGCCAGTATCTCCGGCTACAAACTTCACCTCTCCAAAACTGAAGTGTTACGCCTAAATTCTTCATGTTATCAATTTATGTTCAGTGATACTAGTTTTGACACACTTAAGTTCACTCTGGATTCACTACTAAATAAAATGAATTCACTCCTCTTTATTTGGTCTCCCCTATGTCTCTCCTGATGCGGCAGATTAGATACTATTAAAATGAAGAATGTGCCTCATGTTTTATATACATTATCTATGCTTCCTATTAAAATTCTTAATTCATATTTTTCTAAAATAAATTCTATATGCGTTACATTTTTGTGGAATAATAAACACCCACAAATTGCCTTACACAAACTTATACGTCCAAAAAATGAGGGTGGTGTGCATTTTCCAAATTGTACTGCTTACCATTCTGCTTTTTTGATTAAACAATCTTTTTCATTAGCGTATGATTTTGAGGATAGCCCCGTTCCGTAATGGGATAATTTTGAACGCTCCCTCATGAAAGATTTTTCCTTTCAACAAGTACTTTTTAAGTCAAATTGTATCTTTTTGTCTACAAATCCTATTTTAAAATACTCCCGAACTTTGCTCCCCAATACTTTCTCTAAGGATATTACTCCTCTTCAATGTTTTTTGTCCTCTAGTGTATAGTACAATAAATGACTCAAGTATAAAGGTAAATCATTTTACTACAAATACTGGAAAGAAAATGGTATTATTTATGTTCACCAATTATTAAATTACTTTTCTATTACCCCCTTCACTACCCTACAGACACAATATCACTTCTCTGATTCCTCTCTTATTGAGTACAATATTATTGTTAATGCCATACAATCTCATCTAATTACTTTTTCTCTCCCACCACACGTACCGTCTCTATCCCCTTCCACACCTTTATATTCTTTATTATCTATTCACAGACCGAAAGCCGCTATTGTATGTAAGTTATTAATGTCAATTGCTATTCAATGTCCTAAGTCTCCAATTGAGTTTGCTTGGGAAACAGATTTATCCATTTCTCTATCTGTTACCACCTGGGATACAATATGGTCCAAATTCTTTAAAACCTCTGCTGCTGCTTGTATAACTCAATCCTTGTATTTTCTCTATCAAAGAGCATGTATTACTCCTGTTAGCATTTGTAAATTCTTGCCTTCCTCATCTCCATTGTGTTGGTCATGTTCCACTGAAAGGGGCACGTTGATACATTTACTTTATGAATGTTCTAATGTTTTATCCTTTTGGAATTCTGTTTGGAATATGTGCATGTTAGAGTTTAACTTTACTACTGTTTTAACTTTACAAAATGTGTTAATGGGTTATTATCTCCTGATATAGATGTAACACTTTCTTCTCCTAGATTATTAGATCTTTTTATTGCATTAGCTTTTAAAGTTATTTTGTCATCCTGGAAGGATAACTCAAAGATTTCTTTACTCACTTGGTGGAATTTTATTTGTGATGAACATCGAATTGCCTCTGTTTCCTCTTCTTCTGTTTCCCCAAAAATTAAATAAGATCTTCTTTGGCTTTCTTTCACTACTTATCTTTCTACACATCCTCGGCTCGTTAATTCTCTCTATCTTTGCCCTTTCTCTGTTCTGCTCTTTCTTTTTCTCCTCCTCTTTTAATTCTCGTGTTCTTATTTTGGTTATTTGTTATTTTGCCTGCTTATTTATCTTATTTATGTTTTATATGATATTTGATGGCTTTTATATGTATTTGAAAACTAATAAAACTTTCTTAAACAAAACAAAAAAAAATAATCATTTTGAAGAACAAAAAGACAAAACGGTTAAGTGGTCAGACACACACCCTGAAAGGTAAACGGATTCCCCAGTATGAACAGTTCCAAGAGTACTTTTCAAAGAATCCTATCTAAACACTTCAATTGCAGCACAAATCACATTTGCAACTCCGATGGAGATGGGTAATATTCTCATTGCTCATTGAGTCTAAAAAGCGACATGTTTTCCGAAAAAGAATACAGTTCGATTTGACATGCATACCATTAGAATTTCAGCTTTCAACAGCCATTTGAGTTAATCTTCAGCATAGTTTCAGGATACAGACAATCCAAGCACACAGGTTCTCTCTTTCAATCTTACCTGAGGAAATGGTGTGCACATTCCAAGCTTTTGTAAGCAGCCCAGCACAGCAAGAGGAAGATGACGATGCCTACAAACCTCTGCGCAGTCACTTCCGTGGACGCCATTTTACATGGATGCAGAATGGGCTGCACAGAGAGCAATAACAAAATCCTGTTGTGTACAGGACCAGAAGGATCCAGAGGTAGAGAATCTGATGAAGGGGTGAAATCCCTGGGAGAGTCTGTCAGAGGCAAGTCAAGGAGCGATGCTAGGTGATCAGCTTGGGGTCATCGAGTCAATGAACTCTGAGCCAACTCCCAATACCAATCCAGATGCTGCTCCTATTCTGGTAACTAGCATGAGAGCAGCACCAGAATTGGTTGGAGCAGGCTGTCTCAGCTCTCCTATAGGTGCCGGAGGCCTGTTGCTGCTCTCAACCAGAGCTGTTTAAGACAGCTCGTGTAGGGAGTTTAAAAGTGTGCTTATCACAAGACACTCAGTCAAAGTGACATGCCCACTTTAAATGTTATGTGTTTACCATTCCTTTTCTCCTGCTGCCAGTCAGCAAGCATAGGTGGCCCCGCCCCAACACCTTGCTCAGGCTGGATGGTTATACTAATAAATAAAGCAGTAATAACATCATTTTATCACTGTTTCATGTTGCTATGCTAGCATGAGTGAGGGTGACGCTCCTCTTCCCTAGTGGATGTACAGCTGCTTTTCTTTTGGTATTCACAAAGGTAAGTTACTACTAGTAGCTTTAATTTGAGTAAAATTATTAGCAGTAATGTTACTACTTGTAAGTACCTTTGAGAGTACCAGAGAGTACTAAACTTACACTTCAGGGAAGGAGGAACCCAATGGAGGGAAAACATTTTGAAAAATAAAAGCATGTGCCAATGGACAAAGGCATAATGAAACGGTAAATGATAGAATGCACACCTTGTTTACTTCATGTGCAAACAGTTGTAGATCATGCTCTAAGGCAAAAATGTCTGGCATGAAACCCTGGATGCATGTTTTTTCCTAAAGCACGCATAAACTTGAAACAAAGTAGAGGACCGACTTTATGGAACACCAATCCCAAATTGCACAATCCTTGAACAGATCGCTACGCTAATCCAGTAACTAGTTTTTTTTTTAAAAAAGCATATTCATCCATTTCTTATCATATTTTAAACCAGTTCATGATGAAGAAACGTGATATTCTGATTTTCCGTGTTTTATTAGCCATACGATGATTCCAACATGTAACAAATCACCATGATTTTTGCCATATTATAATCCACAATTTCATCCATGATGTAATACACCTAATGCATATTAAGAACAAAATCTCTTCTTCAGGGGTTAAATGAAACGGTATAATTAGAAACAAAATGGAAAACCCATACACACAGCAACTCATTGATACTTGATACTGTGTGTACACCATTCAGTTATACATCTGCTGACCACCGACAAAAAATGTATCATGTTTAGAAATGTAAAGACCTCTAAACACCTTATAATGAAATCAAACTCAAGTGCAACCTTCAAGCTAATAAGGCTATCACAATGTCTAACATTTGCCTCGGTATTGCCCAAAAAAACATTTCAAAAGATTTGCGGGAGTATTCCCAAAAAACCTGTGACTATTGCAGCATTGGGGGCATTTTTTTGTAAAAGTTTTGTGAATGAAACTAGTCATGAATCTATACCCATGCATTATCTAAATCTAGATTTGCCACTTACACTATGAGTTGAGCCCTGTGTGTCAAGAGGAGACTTGCACTAAGGTGCAGGAATAGATTTGCACATGATTTTCCTTTATGAATACACCACTAGGAGTACAGAGGAGAGAGGAGGATGTAGTGTGCTCCTTACCGCTTATGCTCAGTTTCGAGTGGGTGCAGAATGACAAGACTCCCTTGTTTAGCGCTTCATCTTCCTGTGCCCAGATTTGAGCGATCTGTTACAAAGGTTTTTTCTGCAACACAAAACTGCAACATCACGGACTGTGGGTTGTGAACAAGTAGTCGAGCACGTCTTGTCGGTATTCCTAAAACCTGTCAAATAAAAAGAAAAGTGTTTTATGGAGATAAACATTGTTTCTCTGTCTCCATTCCATAGCCTGGGTTAGTACGAGACATTCTATGTTGATAAATGTGCCTTCTCACTTGATTGATGTCATTTTTTTACTCATTGCTGTCACTTTTACTATTACTTTTCACGCATTGCTGATGGTGTTTGTGACCTGTAGGGGATAGATTTATAAAACATGGAGCAACTCAGAGAAGCAACCTATTAGTAGAAAAGAACTGCACGGAGCATTTTCTACTAAATATATCCTCCTGCTGCTCTCCTCCCATGTGCAAAGGTGTGTGCATGGAATCTAGCATAGATTTAGTACAGGAAGTATACACTTCCAGAACAGAAGCCTATTTCTGGGAAAACGTGAATACATGTCCTACATTTGATGTGTGCTGTACAGTGCAGCTCAAACAGAATAGCTGAAATACTAGGAAAAATATATATATTTCTCCAACTAACTCACAATCTTTTTAGATTTGGCTTTGCATCTAAATCCATGGGTGGCAGCATTGATAGGAATGACAAAGTACCACCCAAATAATGCCCACCATGACACGAACTATAGTAGAACAACACAAAGCATCATTTATTTTGAAGGTTTTATATAGCGCTAGCTCCAATCGAGGGTATCAGAGCGCTTTACATCAGCAATGGCATTACACAATAACAAACAATGATAGAAAATTGATCACATACAAGTTACACAGATGTTACAATCAATACAAAATACAGGTAATAATAATATAGGCAGAACAAAAATGATTAAAGGCACAAATAGGTAGGGAAAGAATAGCAGGTTGCAGGAACCTGAGTGCGGTTGTAGGTAGGAAAATTTATAGAATGTCAGGGAGGGTTCAAAGGACAATAGTAGGTAGTGGAAGGTAAAGGAAGGGGAAGGGAAGTGAGAAAAAGGAAAACGGGAGGGGTGGAAAGAGGGAAAGGGGAGAAGTCTAAGGAGGGAGGAGGAGAGGTTGTCAGGAAGGAGATCAGGGATTTAGTTTCCCCAGAATTTGGCGAGTAGATGCATTTTCAGGTATTTTTTTAATCTGGGGTAGGAGGGGTTGCTTCAAAGGTCTTTGGGTAGGGCATTCCGAATGGCTAGGGCCTTACCTGAGAAGGAGCGGGATTTGGAAGCAGTTTTTATGAGTAGGGGAATGAGAAGGAGCTTCTAAGTGTTCGGGCACAGCCAGCTTTTTTATGTTTATTGGAGAGGTAGGATGGGGTCTTCTGGTAAATTTTGAAGGAGGATCTACCTTCAATGGGAAGCCACTTTAGGGATTTGAGGGCAGGAGAGATATAGTCCATGTATTTACAGTTTGTTGTTAACCTGGCGGCTAGGTTGAGAACGGACTTGAAGGGGGCCAGGTGAATTTTGGGGGTGCCAGAGATAAGGGCATTGCCATAGTCTATTTTGGATGGAACAAGAGACTGGATAATTAATTTGAAGTCTTCAGCTGGGAGAAAGGGTTTGATTTTTTTTGAGAGGGTGGAGAGTGAAGATAGCACTTTTTGCAGAATTCTTGATGTGGGAATTAAGTGTGAGTTTATTGTTGACGGTGATGCCTAGTGATTTAACTGAGTCAGCGAAGGAGAGAGAGCAGTTCAGTGGATTAAGGACAGCAATCCATGTTTGGATGGGGAGTGGGTTGTTTTTGGGAGAGAAGAGGATGATCTCAGTTTTATTAGGGTTGAGTTTCAGATGATTTATATGGAACCAGGATTGGATCTTGGCTAAGCCTGAGTTAAGGTGTAGGATATCCGCATGGGATTTGATTTTATAGTACAATTGGGTATCATCAGCATATAGGTGGTAGTTGATTTTTTATTGTTTGAGTATCCAGGTAAGGGGTTCCATAAAGAGGTTAAAGAGAGCGGGAGAGAGGATGGATCCTTGAAGGACGCCGAGGGAGACCGAGGTTGGGTTAGAGAGGCAGTTTTGAATTGTTATTTGTTGTGTTCTATGTTGAAAGTAGGAAGTGAACCAGTTAAGGACAGTGCCACTGAGGCCAAAGCGATTTTTGAGTGTGTTTAGTAGGGTTGGGTGGAAAACAGTTTCAAATGCCTCGGAAAGTTCGAGAAGGATGAGTAGGTAGGTATCACCCTTATCCAAGGCTAGGTGAATATCATCGACTATGTTGAGAAGTGCCGTTTCCGTGCTGCACCCTTTGCAGAAGCCATATGGGAGGGGGTCCAGCAGGTTAAATGTATCAATGTGTTTGTCCACTTGGAGGAGGGCAAATTTCTTCCAGGGCTTTGGAGAGGAGGGGAAAGTTGGAGATGGGGTGGAGATTATTAGGGACGTAGGGGTCATCTTTGGGGTTTTTGGGGATGGGAGTGATTTGTCCGAGTTAAAGGGAGACGGGTACATTCCCTGTTGAAAGGGAGGAGTTGATGATGTTGGTCCAGTAGGGGACGATGACATGTTTGAGATCTTGTATGAGTGCAGAAGGGAGAGGTTCTTTTGTGTGGGAGGACGGTTTTATTTTGGCTAAAATGTTGAAGACCTCCTGTTCTGATACAGGGTGGAAATTATGCCATAAGGCGTTATTTTTAAGCGGAAGGGAGATGGGTTCGGGCAGGGTGAAGGGAGGGAGGGGGGGAGAGGGGGTCAGGGTGGTATTCAAAGGGGGAGGTAAAAGAGGTGTGGAGATTAAGGGCCGTTGGGGGTGGACGATGGTAGAATATTGAGGAATGAGCGGTCTATTTTGTCGATTTTTTCACAGAAAAAGTTGGCAATTTCTTCGCATTTGTTAGTGGAGGCAATCAGGTTAAGGGGTGCCGGAGTGGTTTGGTTTCTAATGATGTTGAACAGTTCTCAAGCCCATTTTTGGCACTTGAGAGTTGGAGACGAAAGAATGACGCTTTCTCTGAGACGATGTGTTTTTTGTAAGAAGCTCTCGCTGTTCTAAGGAGAGTGAGGTGGAATGGGGAGGGGTGTTTCCTCCATGTTCTTTCCGCCAGTCTCAGCGAGCGTAGTTCTCTGTTAAGGTCTAGTGTGAACCAAGATATGGAGGGGGCATATTTTAAGGTTTTAGTTTTCAAAGGGGCAAGTTGATCTAACACCTCTGTTACAGTTTTGTTGAAATGCTCCGTGAGGTCATTACCATTAGAGGAGGGGGGGGTGAGACTAAGTTGGGATTGGAGTTGATGCTCCTGTGCGCCAGGAGGGATTTGTTTAAAGTTTCTGACTACGACTATAGCTTTATTTATTTTTTTAGGGGTAGGAGGGGCAGGGGGTGATATTGTGAACCGAATGAGATGATGGTCAGACCAGTCGATGGGCATGATGTTAGATAGGGATGTTAGATCTGGGTTGGAGATGATTATGTTAGGATGGCTCCTTTAGCATGGGTAGGGGAGTGGCACAGTTGCTTGAGGTCACTGATCTCGAGGAGATTATTTGGAAGGCTGATTGCCGGGCCATTAGGTTCGTTCCAGTGGAGGTTGAGATCTCCTAGGAAAAGGTTTTTGGAGCTGAAGAGTAACAATGTATAGAGGAGGTCGGATAATTCTTCTACAAAGGGAAGGGGTTCATTCGGGTGGTGATAGATGGTATGCATTCGTATAGGGGGGGAGCATTTCATTTTGAGTTTGGCACCTAAGTATTCAAAGGTTGTGTAGTCAGTGTTATTAATAAGGGAGCGTTACAATTTTTCTTTAAAAATGATCGCTAGGCCACCCCCAGTTTTTTTAGGTCTATCTCTTTTGAGAATTGAGTAGCCAGGGGGGGAAAGAAGGTCGATGATGGGTGTCGAATGGTCTTTGAGCCAGTTTTCGGTAAGGAAGGCGATATTGATATCTTCATTAAGGATAGTTTCTGAGATATCAGTTGAATGTCGGACAGCTGAATGGCAGTTGACGAGCATGCAGGTCAGGGGTTTGGGTTTGACTGCAAGGGGGGGTGAGTAGTTGAATACTAGTGAGTTTGGGGGGTCTCGGGGAGCTAGGAGGCTCAGGATTTCTGCTGGTTCTCAAAATAACAGTGATACCTGAGTGGAAGGGGGGAAATCCTTTAGGTGGGAGGAGGTTGTTAAGGTAGAGAGGCAGAGGGTAGAGAGGTCCATGGCAGAGTAGGTGTTAGAGGTTCGTATGGGTGTGTGATAGCGGGAGAGGAGTGGCATAGTTGACCCATGTTTGGGACCGAGGTGTTTTCGTGGGTTAGCATAAGGGGGGGCAGGAGGGGCGGAAAGCGGGTTTGTAGGAGTTGAATCGATTGAAATCTTTCCTGAGTAGGGTAAGTTCGGTAGCTAGGTTAATGAGACTGTCGTCAAACTTACGCAGTGTCTGGCTGAGGTTAAGAAGGAAGGATGTATAGCGGGTTGGAGTGGACCGGAGTGCAGCAGGGGAAGGTACGGGGAGGATGACATAGGAGTGTCAATAGAGGAGGTAGTGGGCAGGGCATGGATGTGTGGGGTTTTAGTCATTGTAGACCTGATTGGAGGGGCGGTGTACTGGGGAAGAAGTTCGGTGTGGGAGGTTGACAGTCGTTGTGGGGTGTGGGAATATGGACGAGTGTATTAGAGGAGTGGTGAGGTGGTAATGTTGGAGTGGGGGGTGGGCTAGGAGTTAAAGTGGAGGGTGAGTCAAAGCTGGAAGGATTGTCATAGTGCGGTAGGGTGATTATCTGGGAGGTGGGGGAGATTTGGTTGTGGATGGGTGATGGGGCTGGTCTCGGGAGAGGGGATAGTATTACAGCAGGAGAGTGTTCTAGTATGGGAGCCAGAGAGGTAGTAGCTGCAGGGGAGATATTGTTAGGGAGGTTGTTAGTAGTTGTGGCGTTAGAGGGGGTGAACTGAGCGGTTGGGGGATTGAGGGGGTTTTTGGGGGGAGGTTAATGTAAGATGGTATGAAAGAGTGCTAAAGAGGAGTTCAAAAATTTAGAGGTGTTGTTCAGAGGCTTGGATTAAGATATTTCCAGTTTTGTAGATGGAGATGGTTATATCACCAGGGACGAGTGAGGAAGGAGAAGTGGTAAGTTTAAAACCATGGGGGATTTTGATTGCGCTAGATACTGGGAGGTGGTGTAGGAAGGTGCTCTTCCATTTGGAGGGGCGTTTGTTGTAGAAAATGTAGTTAGTTTTAATGGGGGATGTGGGGCTGTGATAGTTGTCTTCGATAAGGGTTTCAGGGTGTTGTTTTAAATATGCATGTTTAAGATTCTTTTTGGCATTTTTTGAAAGTCTGGGAGGGTATGGGATGGTCCAGGAGTTTGGTCCGTGTTTGTTGAGGGTGGTCTGTGTATCGGTGGGGTTCCGAGGTGGGGGTGGTGTGTGTGTGATATTGGGGCGGGCATGGTGGTGAGGTTAGGCTACTAGAGAGAAGGGGCGTGAGCAAAGGGGGGGAGAAATAAAAAGATAAGGGGGCAGAAGGAGGGGGAGTGGTGGGGAGAGAGGGGTTGAATTTAGGGAGTTACGGCATCAGATCAGGGGGGGTGTGAGGGAGAGAGGAGGATGGGATGATGGGAGTAGGGGAGGGAGAAATTGTGGGCCGTGGTAGGGTTGTACAGGAGAATGTTTAACATATTACAAAGGTTGTCCATATAGAGCGGCGAAAGGAAGAGGAAGGAAATTAGGCTAATAGCATTAAATCACACAATACATTCAAGTTAATGCTAAAATACACAAACTAGATTGGACAAACTAGGCAAGTGATCACACAATATACACTAATTGATACTGAAATACACAAAATAAATTGGTTGAACCAGGCAAGTGGAGCGAGCGGAGAGAGGTCGAGGTAGGTGAACAGGCTAGCGGAAGACAATACATCACCGATTAAATATTGATAGACACAGATTCACATATCTTTGAACATGTTGTGGAAATCGAGGTTAGTGGTTCCTTGAAGAAAATTAATCACGCTTATTGTAGAGCCAGTCAATCAAGTGTTGCTGCTCAGCTGTACTTCTTAGGGACCAGTAAGGTAGAAAGTAGTAGTATGGCTACCACTGGAGTGCAAGATAATGTAGTCTAAATCCTCTGGGATATAGCAAAACAAATGTACAGAACAGGAAAGGAAAGACAAGTGTAACGTTATGTAGGGGGTGAAAGTATATCGCTAGGTTGTCAACCGGGGAGGGAATCCTGTGAAGACAGTAACAACAAGCTATTCTGGAATTTATGAAGATCAACAGGTAATTGAAGTAAAAAGCACATATGGGAAGGTTTGGACAGAGGGTTAAAGGAAATAAGTTACATAAGGGAAATCCGTGGAACAGTGTACATGATGGGTCCACCAGATGGAGCTCCAGGATAAGGTAGGATGAGAGAGCACTATTAGTTAGCCGTGGAGGGAAAGATGCGCTACTTTAAGTAAAACCATACACTGAGGATTTGTGCTGGAAAGTAAATAGTTTATCAAGTCTTTGTGCCACTTTGCGGCAATGCAAAACCTTGAAAATTCTGTCCTATGAGTATTATCAATGTCATGAATTTGAATAATACTTACCTCCTTTCTCCTCTTTATTTCTTACCTTATTCTTATAATAACGAGGCAATATCCTCCTGACCTCTCTTAGCAATTATTTGTCTTTTGACATGTGCCCACGTGCTATGTTCAAATGATCTGTTCCACCCACTTGCTTAATCATTTAAAAGTAGCGGACTGTCGCCCTGCCTGTTTGGTTATTTATATACACAAATACATATGTAACCCCATCCATGCCTTCACTGTTTTTCCACATACTGTTGCTGTACATGGCTGGAATGCCTCACTCTTGTTGTTGGAAATCCCAAACTCGTGGAAACACGCAAAGGCGACCCCCTATTGAAAAATCCCACATTGGATCCATCTTTATCAGAGAACTTCCAGCCCATTTCACTGCTTCCGTATCCGGCTAAGATTATAGAATCTCATGTTAACATCACCTTGACTCGCGATTTGGAGGTCAATGAGTTCTCAAAATGGTTTCTGCTCCAAACATAGCACTGAGTCTGCTCTTATGGCAGTCACCGAGCAACTGTGGGACATGCTGGATGAGGGGAACACTTCAGCACGGATTCTGCTCGATCTAAGTGCTGCCTTTGACACCGTCTCTCATGAAATTCTGCTTCAAAGGGTAAGGGCAATTGGTGTCAAAGACATAGCACTGGCCTGATTTTCATCTTTTGTGAGGTACATGCCCCCGATGCATCCAGTATTCACCCTTTGGGATGTGGAGTTCCTCAGGACTCTGCCCTGAGCCTGACGTTATTTAACGTATATGTCCGCCCACTGGCCCTGCTGACCACAGCACGTAACATCAACATGGTATCATAAGCCGATGATACACAATTCGTTTTCACTTTTTTTTAATAATATTGATCAAGACCAACTGAAATTTCATCACGATCTTCTAGTCATTTCTGACTGGATGGCAGACAATTATTTACAACTCAACGCCTTCAAAACTGAGGTGCTCCTGTCGGGCACAATAGACATCAATGGGATAGCCAATGGTGAACCACAGCTTTGGACTCCCCCCTACCTAAAATTGTTGTCAAGAACCTGGGGTGCTGATAGATGGGGTCCTTTCATTCGAGCCACATGCAAAAAAAGTGGCCGGGTTATGCTTTGGTCTTCTCCGTGGCCTCAAACCCATTCTGGGGATTATGGAAGCCCCAATTTGGCAAACAATTGTTCAATCTGTATGTGCAGATGCACGTGTGTGTGTGTGCACCTGTGCGTGTATGATAGACTATGTTCACATTTGTAAGCAAAGTCAAGCGCACACAACCTGAGTTAGTTCATAGGTGAGGTCTTGTATCATTCAATGAAAGGATAAGATCAAACTCCAATGTTTTTATCTTATTTGTTTTTTATTTATCCGGTGAGAGTATTTGTTTCACAAGAAACCAGCCGACACGTGTTTCATCAATAATGGGGTAGACCCGTGACTCTTCAGGGCTGTCGAAGTTAGGCTGAAGGCAGTATCGTGGGACCGGTGATAATTCCAACCCGGTCCTAATCGGGTGTAAACAATAACAGACGCGAGAAGGGAGTGCTTCAAAAGCATCAAGGAAACGTGTTAGGGGTAGAATGATCCCGTCGCCGGGTACGCGGTCCGTCAAAAGCAGGCAAGCCAATTCACTTGCCCTTACTTGTAGGCTTGTTGCCGTGTTGAGGAGATGAAATGTAGTCTGTAGGTTCTCCGGGTGTGTTCGCATGTGTGTGTACTTGTGCTTGTCTGTGCGTGTGATGGTGTGGACATGTATTTGGGTGTTTTTGTATTAGAGCATAGGATTGTATGTGTGCTTGTGTGTGTGGATGTTTCTGTATGCATGCTTGTATCCGCCCTCTGTTCGTGTATGAGAGTGTGTGTGCACATTTGTGTGTGCTTGTGGATGTCTGTGCGTGTGATGGTGTGTTTGTGTATGCATGTATTTGTGTGTACGTCCTTGGGTATTGTATGTGTGCTTGTGTTTTTGATAGTTTCTGTATGTGTGCTTGTATGAGTGGGCGTGTCTGCATGTTTGAGAGTGTGAGCGCATCTGTGTGTGCTTGTGCATGTCTGTGCATGTGATGGTGTTTGTGTGTGGATGTATCTGGGTGTTTTTGTATTAGAGCATGGCATTTTATGTGTGCTTGTGTTCTTGGATGGTTTCTGTCAATGGGCTTGTGTGTGTGCATCAGTGTGCATATGAGAGTGTTTGCTCACATTTTTGTGTGCTTGTGCATTTCTGTGCGTGTAATGGTGTGTGCATGCTGGATTTGTTATTCTCTGGCGGCCACTGTCCTGGATATTGACTTTAACTGCCAGATGCCTGACCTTAGGATGGCCACCAGTGTACCAGTGTACAGTACAGTCCCCTGCCTGACCCAAATGATGGCTTCCATAGTGGTCCCCTACACGTTTTTAGTTCCCTGGGACAACAATTGGACATTGACCAGACCTTGAACCTATCCCCTAACCTGCCTACACATCAGGACTTGGAACCTGCAGATCTTTCCCCAGACTGTGGAGACCTATCGATTTGGCTGATGCCTGGTGAAGCTACCATACAGCTAAAGAGGAGATGGGTTGTGGATTCCCCCCCCCTGCCGTCACCTACCCAGCTGGACCTTGGGCATATTTTTCCCTTGTCTCTATGTCCTATCTTCCTCCTACCCCTTTACCCTATCCCCTTATCCTTCCTTGCTCCATTCACCTTGTCCCCTATGTTCTTTAAATGCTTTTCTTGATACTTATGTAACTTTTAACTGATGTAAATTGCAACTTTATTGTTCCTCATGTAGAGCGGTCAGATTCCTTCGGGTCTAGCCAGCGCTAGTCTGGCCCCTTGTCCTTTTTGCCCTTTGACTAGGCACTCCTTCTCCCCTTGTTGGGGAAAGATCCAATATTTACACTCTGGAGTCTCAGCGAACCCGTTGAGAGAGTCCACTGCGCCAAGGGAGCCACTCACAGCTGAGGTATGGTATGGCACCCCTTGCCAAAGCACTCCCTCTCCCCTTTTTAGGGAAGGATCCAATATGTAGGCCTTGGAGTCTCATAGACCTCTCTGAGAGAGTCCACTGCATAAAGGGAACCTTCCGCAACTGAGATAGGGAAGTGATACCACTTCCGCTGGGATCACAGCTTACTGGACTTTGGACGTTGATTTGACTCATCTACCTGTTTGTATGCCAGTCACCCTTCTTCGCCTCTTTCCATGAGGCGTCCTTCACCCTCCGCTCCTCTTTCCCGCCTTCATTACCTGTCTACTTCCCCAGCTCTTTCCCCCTCCCCTGAATCTTTCCCCTTGCTTGCTTTTCCCCTTACGTATTTGTGCTTATTGTTTATCTCGACCTTACAAGTAACTATGTTGCCATTCTCTAATAACTCTGTAACCTTTGTAACAATGTAACCTCTAACTATTATCTGATGCTCCTGTAAAGCGCTCTGATACCTCCGGGTCTAGCCAGCGCTATATAAAACCTTCAAAAAATAAATAAATAAAATAGATTACTGCAATGGACTGTTACTAGGTGCAAAAAAAACTGTGACCAAACAACTCCAACAAATACACAATGCGGCTGCATGTACCCTTTTTGGCTAACCTAACCACTGCCATACCTCCAACCTTCTTCGTCGTTTGCACTAGTTACCGATCGAACAAAGAGTTAAGTTCAAAACTCTCTGCACCACTCATAAGATTATTCATGGTCAGGGCCCCCAAATTTCCCTGGGCTTGTGTATTATTTATGTTCCCTCTCCGGCCCTATGCTCTGCTAACCTACATCTGGCCCGCACTACCCGAGTGCGTAGGCGTAGAGCAGGGGGGTGCTCCTTTAGGGCTTGTGCCCCTATCTTTTGGAACTCTTCCCCTCTTGCCGACCGAAGTACACAGGATCACTGGACTTTCAGAAAACTGATCAAAACGTGGCTCTTTTCAACCATTTAGCTCCCCTCTCTACCTCCCATCTAATTGTGCTGGGACACCCCATTGCTGGGGCAGCCATAAGCATTATAAGTATATTTAAAATTGCATAACTGTGGAAAATAAATACAAACTTGGTGAACATTATCGGCGCCATCTTGCCCCTTTTCAAGCCCATTCGTGCGCGTAAGCGGCAGCCATTTTGAGCACCATGGCCTCCCTGCCCCTCGCTGATAGCCAGCGCGTCTCTCTCTCTCCCTTAACCTCGCAAGCATCCCCCCGCACACTGACAACCCCCGCTCTCTCATGCCTTGGGTCATAAACCCCTCTTCAGCGCAGCTTCATCACGGAATCCCATCCTGTTCCCAGCGCGACACCTCCCCTCATTCCTTTCATGGCCTCAGATCCTTTTGATGCAAACCCCCTTTTCCTGTGTCCCCGTTTGTCTTCCTTGTTCCCAGGCCGCCACCTGGCCCTGCGGATACTGTTTATTACCCCGTACAGTAGGAAACTTCCCCTCCCCATCAAAAGACCCTCGAGCCGATCAAAGCCCCCCACCCTATGAGATCCGATCAACCCCATGCATTCCGTGAATCGGCGGAATGCCCTGCTGTGCGGCAACCATCACCTGTTGTGACCGGGGTGGGGAATCCAACTGTAAATGTATGTGGGAACGAGCCTGAAGGGGAGATTCCGAGGATGTTCTTTCAACTATCAACGTGTTGCGAGAATGTGTTATGTGCAATAAAGGTCATAAACCCTAGTATAAGAGGCCAGGCCTCAGAGATGTGGCTAGAGCACCTCGTGACGATACTTGCTGTCTGAATTGATGTGTTCTCCTCCGGAGAGAATAAAATCCTCGTTTCCTGCCTTCCAGTCTCCAGCGCCTGCTTCTTCATTGATTATCATTGGTGGGTCATAGAGGCGATACCGCCGGGCAACAAAAAAGGGTCTTTGGTTACTGGTTGTCTTTGAAACCCTTTTTAACAATTGGCGTCCCAAACGTGGGGCCCATCAGCGACTCGTGGATCCAGTGGGAGAGGTCCTGACGACAGAGTGAACGACTGCAACGATCGGAAGGTACCCTGTCCGATAGACCCTCGTCTGACAGCCGATCATCCGAACTTCACTGGTTCCGAACAGACCTCTCTCGAGTGATCTGCGGTCCTGACTGGGAACCATCAGGAGTGCCACGAGAAGTACGAAGAGAAGAGGACGATCGGGCGATGGATTCGGAAGACAAGAAACTGTCCATGCGGTCCGGGTAAGGTCGTGTAAACACGACTAATTGCGAAAGTGATTGATAATTGAAAGTGATTGATAATTGATGAGAAAATACTAGTATTACTTTTTGTTAATTTATTGGAGATTCACTGTCTGCAAACGGAGAAACAACAGGCTCTCCCTTTATAAACAGCGAAGGATAGGTACGCACCCGTCGGACCTATCTTTCTCCCCCACTGAACAATTGCCCCCCCCCCCCCACATTGATTAACTGTTATAGATTGTTTTCTGGAGATTCTCTGTCTGCAAACAGGGAAGAATAGGTCCCCTCTTTACAGATAGTGAAAGGGTAGGTGACGCGAACCTTTGCGAGCCTACTTATTCTCCCCATTGACCATATTGATTTTTTATTTTTGACCTAACATTGATTGCTCAAGATTGGTTCATGAGGTATTCACTATGTGCAAACAACGTAGAATAGAAATATTCTGTCTAGTCTTTGCACGCAGCGATAAGATAGGTAGTGCTGACTATTATCCCATTGTGATCCGTCATGCCTGTCTTCTCCCCACTGGTTAGTAGCCTGTTTAGCCCGGACCGCTTATTAGAGATGAACCATCCGGCTCCACTGGAAGGCACCCCTAATAAGGACATGTTCATGAAGCATGGATTGATCGCTATAGCCTATAGTGAGCTGTGGCATAAATATACGAAAAAGGATCGAGAAAGTCAGTGGCCACTGAGAGGATCCTTTGATCTTGACAAAATAGAAACGGTAGAAATAGCCCTTCGTAGGAATGAAACAACACCTATTATGCTCGATAGTCTCGGTATGTGGCGCAAAGAAGCCACACGACGAAGGGAAGGCGACGAATTTAGAAAGGGTGAAGGGACACGACGGACAACCCTCCAAACGTCTAGTAGGCAAAGGGAAGGGCCAGCGATGGCACAGTCCCGAGGAGTAGACATGGAAAGAGAACGGTGTAGAGGGATGTGCCGACAAGTCAACCCCGGGACACAACGACCCGAAGGTAACCCCCCGACACCGCGCACAGGACGTATAGATTTAAAACAGAACCAATGTGCTTTCTGTAAATGCCTCGGGCACTGGAAAGCCCAATGCCCGACTTTGCGGAGCATAGGTAAGAACGGAGGGTCGACAGAAAGGACAGGCCGACAGAAAGGGAAAAGGCGCGAGATAAAAACCAATCAGACTAGTGCAGACAGGACAGACAGAACCACCCCGTTTGATTATGCTCGATGGCACAGATTTCGTCAGACCAATTTTAACGACATGTTAGAGTTCTGGGACTGATTGCTCTCTGTTGCTCCCCCCACTCTGAAAACCAAACACAATTACAGACCAGTGTAAACAACCCCCGTTAGAGAAAGGACTCAAGGAAGCCAAGCGTCTATTATATAACTTAGGATTTAATTACGGTAAAGAAAACACACAACCAACGGCAAATAGCATAACTAGTAGAACACTCTCTAAAACAAACTGTACTAATAGGAGAAATATAAAACGTATTATGCTCACTCCGGAAGTCCTCGAAATGTAACAGTTCGATGGTCCCGCCCATCCGAAACACATAGCACGTGTGGGGCGGGGCCTGCCAGCAACCATGGGCCAAAAAGAGATCGCCGGCGAGAAGGTCCTGGAGGCTCCACCAAGCAGGCAATGAAATGGTCTTCCCATACTACCCTTCCAGGGATGGCGTCCCCCGGGCCGCGAGTAGGGAGGGGGCGGCTGCAAATGACCCCCTCCCTCGTATCTCCTGGTCCGGCCATCACGAATTCCTCCATCGAACGGATGCAAGGTGGG
This sequence comes from Lissotriton vulgaris, assembly GCF_964263255.1. Taxonomy (NCBI): domain Eukaryota; kingdom Metazoa; phylum Chordata; class Amphibia; order Caudata; family Salamandridae; genus Lissotriton; species Lissotriton vulgaris. The sequence goes on along the minus strand of NC_141691.1, from coordinate 2,025,969,556 downwards.
CAGGGAGGAAGAGGCGACGCGGACGAGCCTCTTCCACCTCCACAGGTAGGAGGCTTCCCTGCCCTGGTCCGGCACCGATGTCCTCCAGCCGGGCGACGGCCATATACCTACGCTGCACAGGAAATATAATGCCCGACTGGTATATTTCCGCAACACAGGACATACAATGCCCGACTGGTATACTTGCATAGTACAGGACATACAATGTCCGACGGGCATATTTACGGAGCACCGGATGTACAATGGTCCCCCAAGAGTCGGAATCAGGGGTGTAGGGTGGTCATCATGTGCACCCCTGATTCAAAAGGGACGGCGTAGGATGCACCGGGAGAGGAAGGCGGCACGGACGAGCCTCCCTCACCTCCCCAGACGAAGGCTCCACTGCTGCAACCTGGCGCCCTGAACCAAAATGTCCTGCTCCAGCAGCATGATGCTCTGTCTTTCGCCATCACAAAGAAGTTTCTTCCACTCCTGATGGGTACGGCGAAGGGTGGCTACCGCAGGGTCTCAAAATGGCGTCTGGGCCCTCGGAAGGCGGGTCTAGGCCGCTGGAGTAACTTTGTCCGAAATTGCAACTCAGGCACTTGCCCACCTGGGCGCAAGCCCCCACCATCGACAAACATCCCCTCGACTTTGAAGATTCTACCAAAGTCCTAAGAGCCCTCAGCCCCTTCAGACTTCCGGTGAAGAACAGCTGCATTGATCTCAAATGAAATAACCACGGCACAGCAACAAGATGGCGGTGCTCTCGTGTCTGCATCAGCTTCCGTCTGAACCACCCAGGAACATTATGGGCTAACGAACTCGAGTAAGTTCCGGCTGAACATCAACATGACCCGGTAAGAATGACTCTACCCCCTCCCTCTCTTGATTGACGGTCCACACCACCAGCCCCTCTGTTAGCACAGTTTTCTTTTGAACTGCCGAAAGGGACCCTGGTCCAACCGCCAATCGTCGGGGATATTTTTTTCCTCTGGTGCTACTTCCGGACTAAACCGGCCTCGCCCAAAATGGCGCCGGTATCAATGGAAACTAACGGACGCCTCGTGGTGTTCCTTAACTAATGAAACTTGATGTACTAAGATATATATACGAACCATTGTACACTCGATGGGAAAGGGAGGAGGGTTCACTTGGCGAACGTTTGAGAGGGGTTCCGTAAAAATGTTGATTTCAATGAACGATTTATTTTTGATATTTATTGTAACTGGTACATAACGTCGCTTATGATGCACACCCACGGTTTACATCTAGGAAATGTGATTCCGATGAGCTTGACTGTGTTTCCATTTATGAACTAAAATGCCCCTGATTCCCTCGTCACGCAATGAAATGTTTTTAGTTACTTGCAAATAATAAATTAGGCCTTTTTACATGTTCTTGTGCTACAAAATAACCCCCTACTGTATGTGCTTCCATCGACGACATGTCAGGCCAAATTATGATTGTGCTCTCACATTTTACGTACTGAATGATTATACAAATAAAGGTCTTGAAAACTATGAATAGGCATCGCATACTTTTGTAAATACGGGTATCGGAGGGAGGGTTTTTCTGTGCGCAACCGTTCTGCTCTTCTTTTAAGGTTATCCGAGAAATGGTTGTTCGGCCCCGGATTGATGATCGGATCCCAGGTATGATACGTTGCCTCCAAAATATGCGACTAAGCTCAGGAACTAACGTATGAAGAAGGACCTCGACTTCTGAGAATGGGTAAAGTAAAGCGGGGTGATTGATAAAATGTTGTTAAGATATGGTGGTCGAAGGTACTAAGATACCGGGTTAAACGAAGAACTGATATGCCTTAGAACCTCACAGCTTTGGGAATGATTTAAGGATCCCGAAGGCCGGATACATCTACAAAACCGGGTACCTCATGCTAGGCACCTCTGATTCCTTTTTAAGCGTTTCTCTACACACGATCCTTAATGCCATCCTCGAACCTCCCCATGAACCACCTATCACATTGCCCGCCCCCTTGACTTCGGAGACCAAGACCCTAAGGATTATATCCCGAAGAGATAAGTACGAGTATGCGGTAAGTAAAGGACTTTCGTGCCCGTACATTTGATGTGTTCGAATGTTGTCCCCCCACCTCCCCCTTTCCCTCCTTTTTCCCTCTGCAGGTTACATTAGAATCCCGATTAGAGTATCGTAAGGGATCTGGAGCCACGTCACGCCCGATGCATGAAAACGGACTAACGCTGCAAGACGACACAAAAAGACGCCCTACCCAATGCACGACCTTTTTTGTACCTGATCTAATGCTCTTCTGTCCCAAAACTGCATGCTTTCTACATCCTAACACAGACCCGAAACGTCTAACGTTGGGTAACGCACTGAATAGCCCAAACAATACACGGTCATTCTCCATGTCCCACGTGTACTGTTTGGCCTATTGTCTGTCTCTCTCTCTCTCTCTCTCTCTCTCTCTCTCTCTCTCTCTCCTCTCTCTCTCTCTCTCTTTTTCTCTCTCTCTCTCTCTCACTCTTTCACCCCTCCACACTTTCCCTCTCCCTAGTGACTGGCACCTAATTGACGGACCTGGTGCACCTCCTGATTGGCCCCAAATACCACAAGTATTTGCACAAATTTGTCCTAAATAAAATTGTATCGGTACCACGTTACTACCTCTCCTTTTCTACTAAAATATGGATGAAATTTAAATTGACCAGTAGGAAAGGGACAGGTAAGACGACTGAGGTTCCCTAAATTTGACCCACAGTCAGGGAACTATTTGTCAGTGGCTTCTATGATAAAATACGTCTGTGGTAATGCGACCATCCCCATTCCAAATTGTCTCTACACCCCAAACAGTAAGAAGTGATTGAGACACCCCCGTCTTTCCAAAATGTCCCCAGTTTTGGTATCTGCTGCCCTGAACGAGAACCTGAAAAACGCCCCCTGCTCCAATTCACTGTGTTCCTAATTGTTTTCCATAAGATCCCGCCTTCCCCGAGGATAAGTTTAATAATTATTGCAAACCACCCCCCCCGAGTTTTTTTTGTAGTAACCAGGTTGCGAGGATTTATATAGAAAGTTAGAAAGATGGGTGCAAAGTAAAAAATTAGATCGAAAATCGAAAAAACTTGTTGCAGTAAGCCTTGTTGAAAATAAGATGTTTTTATGTAATGAAGACTTGTTTAGCCTATGTTCACCCCTCAGAAGGATGCCTATCAGACTGTGGTGAATAGCACGTTGCACTTTTTTTTTGTAAAATACAAGGCCCTGAAGACCAGCCTAGCCTTGCAAGACTCGTACTAGGGAAATGGGTCTCTACCAGAAGAACTGACATCTACTATAATAGACGTATGCAATAAATGAGTACCAGGCCTCGTACCTATTACAAATGAACGTAATAATCATCAAAGCGCCAAAGAATTAGCCAACAAAAGGAAGTTGTAAGGAATCCAGCAAACCCATCATCAATCGTTTATACGTTAGCCGCAAAAATCTCAAATGTAGCGAGTGCTTACCCCAGTTGCTTGGTGTTGGGAGAGAAATAGATTTATGTAATTACCTTCTTCTGCAATATCTCTAAAGACTGTCTTTTCAAAACTCATTTAAGGGTATCACTGTCGGAGGAGAAAGAGACCGGATGTGGGAGCACGCGGCCTGACTGCGGATTGTGGAACATCAGCGACGGAGGCCGAGGCGAGACCACAGCAGTAAGGAGTCGCAGGACGGGGCACTGTTTCAGACAAAGCTAAGGAAAGGGCTGACCTGAAGCCCCTGCTCTATGATCAACGTGTGCCAAAAAGTCCCCGCTCTCTGAACATGGTTACGGACCCGCCTGTCGCAAACTCTCCGCCCCCCTGAATCTGTTCCCGACTTGGCCCTGCTCCATCCCCTCCTCCTCCGACCTACCATAAGGACTGTTCACACCCACACCTTTCCACCTAAACTTCCAAGTTCCTCCAAATCCTACTGAGCTACCCAGAGAAGAGTACTCCCTGCGTCAGAAGGGAGGGAGCTCCGACTAAGTAGACCACGAACTATGTTAATCTTAGAACGGTGACCTAGAACACCACCAAGGGTCGCCTCTAAAGAGAAGATGAACGAAGTATGTGGTTCTACCCGCTGCTGAACGCCTCGAAGATGATGGAAGCAACAGGAAATGCCCACCACAGAGACTCAAGAAACAAACAGATCTCACAATTCAGGAACAATCGCATTTTTCATTGCAAATCTATGCTCTGCGTTACGAAAGAAAGTGCACCTGCTCCAAAACCGTAACGCATTTCTCCTATGAGGTCTGGCGAAACAAAACAAAATGTACCCCTGCCTGCAGACCTCCAACGACTCAATCCACATGAACATTCCTGTTGACAGACCGAATTGTAATCCAGGTGCTTAACAGTGCCAACAGAAGACGGCATAGACACTGAGAACTCTGATTTTTTATTTTTTATTATATCTCATTTCTCTCCCAACCACCATTGGACTGACTATGCTCCCGCCGAGTACAAAAAGGACTTACTTATATGATAACTTATCAGTTCTTATTCCAAACGACTATAAGTATCTATGATCTGTACCCAACGCCCTCGCTACGTAATTCTAGTCTGATATTGCATTACGATGACTTTTTCTGCAACCAACTTAACGATGAACCCGCCTACTAGATGATGAGATTTTTCAATATGATGTTTATAATGTGATGTTTATGTACAGTTCTTTTGCCTAAGTCCCCTCTCCCTTACTTATGATCGCTGCATATAGGTGTAGATAGGAAATAGGCCAGCAAGATGTCTTGGAAATGTTAAAGGGAGGACTGTGGAAAATAAATACAAACTTGGTGAACATTATCGGCGCCATCTTGCCCCTTTTCAAGCCCATTCGTGCGCGTAAGCGGCAGCCATTTTGAGCACCATGGCCTCCCTGCCCCTCGCTGATAGCCAGCGCGTCTCTCTCTCTCCCTTAACCTCGCAAGCATCCCCCCGCACACTGACAACCCCCGCTCTCTCATGCCTTGGGTCATAAACCCCTCTTCAGCGCAGCTTCATCACGGAATCCCATCCTGTTCCCAGCGCGACACCTCCCCTCATTCCTTTCATGGCCTCAGATCCTTTTGATGCAAACCCCCTTTTCCTGTGTCCCCGTTTGTCTTCCTTGTTCCCAGGCCGCCACCTGGCCCTGCGGATACTGTTTATTACCCCGTACAGTAGGAAACTTCCCCTCCCCATCAAAAGACCCTCGAGCCGATCAAAGCCCCCCACCCTATGAGATCCGATCAACCCCATGCATTCCGTGAATCGGCGGAATGCCCTGCTGTGCGGCAACCATCACCTGTTGTGACCGGGGTGGGGAATCCAACTGTAAATGTATGTGGGAACGAGCCTGAAGGGGAGATTCCGAGGATGTTCTTTCAACTATCAACGTGTTGCGAGAATGTGTTATGTGCAATAAAGGTCATAAACCCTAGTATAAGAGGCCAGGCCTCAGAGATGTGGCTAGAGCACCTCGTGACGATACTTGCTGTCTGAATTGATGTGTTCTCCTCCGGAGAGAATAAAATCCTCGTTTCCTGCCTTCCAGTCTCCAGCGCCTGCTTCTTCATTGATTATCATTGGTGGGTCATAGAGGCGATACCGCCGGGCAACAAAAAAGGGTCTTTGGTTACTGGTTGTCTTTGAAACCCTTTTTAACATAACAAAACTCCTCAGTAAGGGAGGTGATATTCAAACTGGCTCCAATGTCCTCTAGCAGTCCTGCCACTTATGATCGCAGTTTCACTTAATTTTCCAGTTTTCCCTAGTCCACAGTTTTATTGTGTCTTTTGTGTTGAATAACATTTCCTCTGCATGCATAGTGAATGTCATATTTTAGAGACTATGGCCTGGATTTACTGCAATTCAGCATCAGTGCGCTTGCAACAATATGGCGTTTTGTGATGCAAAGCAGTGATGATTAGTTTTCCTCCTCAAAACATGCTTTGTACTGAAAAGTTGATGCAGGTGCAAAACAAAATACCTTTGCAACGAAGAACGCAAACACCTCTCATGATGTATGGAAACGGGGCAGACCAGGGTGGCTGCAATGCAAACACCCATACGATTTCACACAGAGCCAGATCTATCAAAATAGCAATCATCAAATCAAATTTAAAAAAACCAATAAAAAACACTAGCAGAATAGGCATGAGATTGGTAAGAGGAAAATGTTTAATTACTGCAAAATAACATATTTTAAAGGGCTAAGGGCCACATGTATCAGAAAAAGATTTTGCATTCCCTAAATAGCGAATTTCAGATGATCACTATTTAAGGAATGCAAAATGGTGTGTAAGAAAAATAGCTATTACCTAATAACAATTTCTACAGAGCCGTAATCACTATTAGGTAATACTACTCCATTTGTTCCTGTGGGCCTAAAAGTCAATTGTTTTGCATCACCTAGTCTGTGATTATATAATTGGTAATTGCAAATTAGGTAATGCAAAGTACTGGGTACCCAGAGGCCTAAGGCCCACCCTGAAGCACCCAAAAAAAAAGAAAGCACACATAAATGGCACTTTGAAAAGGGATTTTTTGTGCAATCTCAAAAATTGCACATGGTTACCATTGACTTGGAGTTGATGGTAATAGCATTTCCTAAATGCACTGGTTGCATTTATAAAATGCTTGGCACATGTGCTTAGAGAATAGCAAGTTGTAATTCCATATTTGCAGTCGCAATTTTAGCTAATCACAAAGAATAGTGATTACTTAAAATGCATTGCCTAAGCCTTTCATACATCTTGGAGGTCTATTTTGCATTTGCAAATGGTCAAAGGTAGCAATTCACACTGTTTGCGAAAGAAAAATAGGTTGATACATGTGGTCCTTAGCCTTGCATGGTTGGCCTTGCATTTCAATTTGTCCTGGAGGATGTACCTTGAATACAAATCTCTAACAAAAAGCTGTGTCCCAGATTTACAAAGGTTTTGCACTGTGGTTGAATCCTTTTTTTGATGCAGCACAAGGCAACATTTATTTTGGTAATTACTAAGCCACACAAGGCCTGAAGTGCATGGCTTTGCACTGCACTGTAACAAAAACATAAAGAATGAACACAATGGATTCTCATTGCAATAAAGCTGAAAGGATTAGCTCAATGTTTCAGAATTGAAAAAAGGTGCATGTTGTGTTGAATAACACACAAACACAGGGACACTGCACAATTTCTTGACCTGTTTCTCCCACTAGCCAACCCCCTAATTACACGCAAATTGAAATCACCTGCCCCCACTCTGTTCACTGCCTAAGAACAATCCATGTCCATGTGGGCTCAGGTGGAAAGTATTACTCTATACAAGGAAGACATATTGAGATTGAGCAAGTAGTCCCTTAAAGCCACCTGTGACACTTTGCTGACTGGTCTGCAAGCTGCCATACTACACACATGGTTGAGTACCCTAGCCAATCATTAGGCACTACTGCAGACATAGGCTCCATAGCCATGCACTGTTTGCAGCATATACGGTATGGACACATGTCCTGTATTCTGTGGAAGGCACTGACTATCAAACCAACACATGCTATGTTGTATTTACCTGCCTCTCAATACTGAATTTTGATTTTAGTATTGTATGGATGTTGACAAAGTGAATAAATGAAAATGGTCATCAGATTTAAAGAAAAAAACACACAAGTAATGCATTCTGGAAACCGAAGAGCTTCACTCCACAACCGCTTGCATCATGTCAGCCCTATTTGAATTTTGCCCCATATTCCACACCATGTCAACACATTATCTAAGGCAGAATCACCACTTACCTACAAGAGTTACTGTAAAACAAGATTGCGTGCGCGCATGACCACTTGGTCCCTAACAAAGCAGTCATGCAAGATGCTGAATTTTCAAAATGTATCTGGTAATGCATATACAGCCTTTGAGTACAAGGTAATGCTCTGATATGGCAGAATTTAAAACTTCAAAACCTTCCACAGTAGTCACCTTAGCCGTTTGATTGTACATCTTCAATCCCTGTGGATGCAGAGAATGTAACAACACCCTCTTTTTCTGCTCAGGAGACAAACTGCCTTTTTCATCAATGGAACTTGAATACTTCAAAAAATATTATTTTAATTCTACACATATCAGGGACAGTTCCACTCTAGCCAGCTGGAAGGCTTGAGGTAGACTGATAATAATGTTTTGATTGCTCATGTTTGTACACACAACTGTCCAGTTTCCATACTTTACTAGTGTATTGATCTAGTTCACTGCCCACTCTTTGTCATGAATGTCTTGCTACTTACCGGTAATCTTCATTACCCAGATTGGGGTACATCCCGTCCCAGTCCTTACAACGTGAGGCAGTCTTGCCTCCACCCAGCCAATCAAAACTCTAGAAAGCAAGAAGGCTAAAGGTTACATAAGCCCCTCCCACACACCTCCATGTTTGTTATTGACAAGACCCAGACAGTTGGTAGTGAACTAGATCACTGGAGGTAAACTTGAAGAGCCCTGCAAACATCCAAATAATAGGGAACAAGGGAACCCCCCCTCAGTAGGCAAATCAGGAAAAATTCTGCTGCAAATGGAAATTTTTAAAAACTTTAAACAGAAAAGCTGAATCAAGCTGCAAAACAATCTAATCCTGCAGGAACTGTAAATAAGGAAAAGAAATGAGCAAGGCACCCAACTCACCCAACCGACGACCGGAGGTGATGGCCAGCAAAAGATCCACCTTAGTGGACAACCACAACAAGTCTGCCTCCAACAAGGGCTCAAAAGGGGGTACCTGCAGACCCCGTAACAAAGTAGGCAAATCCCACGAAGGTACGATCACAGGAGAGACTGGTCGACAAAGCCGAAAGCTCTGAAGAAGCCGACTCACCAAAGGGGCAACAACCTCCACGGAGGCCCCAGGAGGCCCCAGGACCCAAACAAGCACGAACTAACGAACACTGAGCAGACAAAATGGAAGGGGAAAGGCCCTTTAAAAAACCATAACAGAGAAATTCCAACATAGAAACAGGTTTCCCCCCAACACAGGATCCACCCCATGGAAAGAACACCAAGAGACAAAATGCCCCAATGACGACAATAGCATTTAAGGGTCGAAGGTGGATGTGACAACTGGATGTCACAAGCCACCACAGAGGAACAGCCCAAGGACTCCAACGTCTTCCACTCAAGAGCCAACCCATCAGCTGCAAACGACGAAGACAAGGCAGAGATAGGAGCATAAACTGAAGAGGAGCTGGAACCAAAGGAAGGTGGACAAACTGACACTCCGCCAGACGCAAAAGGAGAGGAAACCAAAGGCGGCGAGGCCAGAAAGGAGCAATCAACAGGACTGACACTCTCTCCCCCCAATTCTTCTGCAGCACCCTTGGGAGGAGGAGACTAGGAGGGAAGGCATACAGAATGCCAGGGAATCGAGAGAGAATCCACCGCCAAAGCCTGAGGACACATCACCTATGAACAAATCTGGGGCAGAAGATCGTTGTGACCTTTAAACAGCTACATACTATTGATACACTCATCTAAATATCCAGTTAGTACCTATGCAGTGTAGGAATCCTCCTGTCTGTCCTATGCATTTCTCCAATCACCCATCCAGCGCTAGCTACTTATCCTATTACTCCACCATTACCTAAGAAGTTATAAGAGCTAAAAAAAATGTTTAGCATTATTTAATATCTACTACTGTCAAGGCAAGATTAAGTAATCCAATCAGTGTATAAGTACATTCAGCTGTGCACTATATATATATAAACCTCTAACCACTTACTTAGTAAAGTACTACCCATACTGCCTAGGAATCTTCCCGACTGTCCCATGCACTTCTCCAATCACCCAACCAGCACTATTTATATGTGCTATCACTCCGCAATATGTAAGCACTTATAAATTCAACATGTACTCTCTTTGCAGTACTGAAATTATTCTAGTTACTAGTCATGTACATAAGGAATGGCCTAGCCAGTAAAACTAGTACAGCTATAATATTCTGTGTACTATGCATGCAGACCTCTATTCAGCTAAATAGCATTGATACAGTCTTTTAAATACTCAGTTAGAACCTATGCAGTCTAGGAAACCTTCTGTTGTCCCATACACTTCTCCATTCTACCATCCAGCACTATCTACGTATCCTATCACCCTACCATGACCTAAGCACTTATAAATTCCCTATACACTTTGTCTGTAATACTGTAATTATTCTAGTTACTAGTCTTGAACTTATGGAATGGCCTAGCGGCTAACACAAGCGCAGGTACAATATTTTGTACTCTATGCATGCAGACCTCTAACCAGCTACATACTATCGATACACTCTTCTAAATACCCAGTTAGTACCTATGTAGTCTAGGAATCCTTCTGTCTGTCCCACAGAATCCTTTTGTCAGTCCCATGCACTTCTCCATTCACCCATCCAGCACTATCTACGTATCCTATTACTCCACCAAAACCTAAGCACTTATAAATTCACTATACAATCTGTTTGTAATACGGTAATTATTCTAGTTACTAGTCATGAACTTATGGAATGGCCTAGCTACTGACACAAGTACAGCTATAATATTTTGTGCACTATCCAAGCAGTCCTCCAACTAGCTACGTATTATTGATATACTCTTCTAAATACCCAGTTAGTATTTATACAGTGTAGGAATCGTCCAGTCTGTCCCATGCACTTCTTTAATCAGTTTTCTTCCAGTATCTACTTATCCTATCACTCCACCAATACGTAAGAACTTATTAATCAAGTGTTCACTCTGTTTGCAACACTGTCATCATTCCAGTTACTAGTGGTACTCTTATAAAATAACTTAGGCAACAACACAAGTACACATACAATATAATGTGCATAATCCCTACAAATCTCCAAGCAGATATATACTATTGGTCCAGTCCATTAAATTCTGAAGTAGTTCTCATGCAGCGTAGGACTCCTTCTGTCACTCTCATGCAATTCTTTAATCACCCATCCAGCACTATGTTCTTATAGTATCAGTCTGCCAATACCTAAGCACTTATGGGGCAGATTTACAAGCACCCTGCACCACCTGTACATCATTTTTGTAACGTATTGATTGCACCAGGCACTCCTTCATATTTAAAAGGAGAGGAAAAGCCACCCTGCATAGATTTTCTTCTCCTTGTAAATACGTCCCTTTCATACACAGCAGTTTGCGTTGAACGGGAGTTCCATAAATGTTGTTGTGGGTGTTCCCACGCAACACTCATAGAACAAGACACATCTCCAGATTTATGAGAAATGGTAAATCTGGAGATGTTTGTGAATGCTGCGGCATCCTAGAGTTGGTGTAGCAAGGCACAACGTGGAGAATTGTTTTCATTTCTCCTCATTCTTTTCTCTTTCAATGCATGCTGTATTCCACTGCATACATACACATTGAAAGATGAAAATACCTTTACTGATTGTTTTTGGTGCATGAAAGTGTCCCTTCCTGCGCAAAAACAAACTCCCATGACACAGACATCCTTGCACCATAGTGTAAGAATGCCTGTGTCACCGAATGGCTGCACTTTCTGCAGCAGTACAGAGGGAAGCACAGAGCTGCAACATATTCATGTACATATGTCACATCCCTTTGCTTCGGAAGTGCCACTGTGCAGTGCAGCTAACGAGCTTGCAGTGTCACGCTGCAGTACTTCCTCATAACCTTGTTTTCTTCTGTTTTCTTTTGTATTTTTTTTAAAGAAATTTGTATTTTTTGTTTTTTTTCAAAAAATAAACAAATACATGAAAAAAACTGGAAACTTTTAGAATTACTTTTCATTCCAAAGAACAAACAAACCAAAAAATTAACAATGATGTTTCCATTGTGCAGCACAAATTGCATCCACCGACTGCTCTCCAAAGCATATTAGTTTCTTGCACTTCACGCAGTACTATTAAAAAGAGGCGAATTCTGGCCTACTGTCCGATGTAGTTTCTGAGGACGCTCTAGATGTACTTGCAACAGCAGGTGAGGGGTTCAACGCAGCTCGACTCATTTCTTCCTGAGCAAGATTGGGAGGATTATTGGTCCGCAGACATTGTACATTGAAGTAGTGACACAAGAATATTTCTTTTCACTGCCTCTTGACAGGACTCGGTCACACATTTTGCACGTCACCTTTCTTGCATTCTGGCCTCTGTGAACGTGGTGCCTCCTGCAAACATTCTTTTACAGAAGATACTTCCTCCTGCTGCTGTCCAGAAGCCATTTTGTTGATATTTTTTGAGAAACACCCAAAAAACCAAGCAAAACGGATTCTTGAAGGAAAGAGATATCTCAATAAAGATGCTCCAACAAGAATGTAAAACTTTATTGTTGGTAATTTAAAAACCTTACAATGTAAAAGCCTGCATTGTGTTCATAAAATGGATACAATTCTTAAAACTGTTGGGATAACATTTTGGTTAAAACTCTACTTGGCTTCTTAACTGCTGTTATAAGTCTTGCGGACCAGGTTCGAATCAACAATTTATTAGTAGCCAACAAGGCGTTGGTGTGTCCAATAATAGAGTTTCCTTCTGCTCTAGTGGGGCAGGGTTGGCGGCCCGATAACTTCCAACTGGCTTAATACTTTAGTTACAAATTTTGTTAACCCGATATTCAGCTTTGTGTTATCCGAGTTGAAGGCTGCTATTATGGCTTGGCGGCAAGATCAAGTTCAAAGTCTTATCTATTCTTCTTGCAATAATAAGCATCTAGAAGTAAGCTTTGGACATAAGTAGACTATGTGTTCCAACCCCTCAGTGTGGTAATCACACAGCCTGCATCTGGTGTGGCTGTCTTTCCGGTGCCATTCTGGAACATTTTTCAATTAAGGCCATTCACCCAACCTTAGCGCCAGGATATTTTGTTTCAGGTAAAGTGGCATGGTGCTTGATAGATGAAGGGATTATACTCCTGGGTTAAAGTTAGTGATTACTGCCCAGGCATGTTTCCTTATTGATAGCGTTGCCCTGTCTGAGTGAAAGGACCAGAACCTGAGACTCTTCTTGATAGATAGCTTTAACGCAGATTGTAGGCTGTGGTCCAGGTGGAGCTAATATTTGTGGCTGGCAAGACTTTTCAGAATTTCTTGCCAGAGTCTGGCCGCCAGTGAGTCTTCCAGGGCTGGACGCAGTCTATTGCAAAACTTTATAAATGCTCCAGCCTCTACGCCATGGTGTTTCAAGTAAGCCAAATTCCAGGTGGAATAATTGAAATGGGTGGGGACCTTCAATAGTTACAGTGGAAAATGTTACGAACCAATCAAATCTTTTTTTTTGAGGTCACATGGCATCCCCGCACCGTGCGGTCACAAAGCACGCACCCGACGTGACTTCTAATAAAAGTAATAATATAAAAGTAATATAACTTTATTATAAGTACAAATATATTATTTTTATGAGTATCTTAGAAAATCTCATGCCCTAATATGTATATTAAAGACACATGCATATCATTTTAGACATAAAAATATTTCGCGGGAGTCGCGCAACCAGCGAGCCCCAGCGCGTATATGATGAGACGCGGGACCGCCACTGCGCAAGCGACATGTACCATAATGCGCATGTGCAGCAGATGCGTGGGAGCAGGAGTCACAGACCGGTCGCATACCAATCGCGCACATCACGTAATATTAAATGTATTAGAAGTAACTGAAAAATACCAAGCCGACGCACACCGTATGTGGATCCTTCACGACTTTTCTAAAATGGCAGCTAGAATCCGCGCACCCATCAGAATGGGTATGCTTTGGGTGCACGACTCCCAAATAAACTTGGGGAAATAATTCATAAAGAAAATAATATAAATGTATTAGAATAGAAAAATTAAACAAAAAAATTAAACAATATTTCAGTTTGATTTTTTTGTTCATTTTCATAAAAAAATATATAATGTTATTTAATGAATAAAATATTTATATTAGGCACAAAATCTTAAAGTAAAAAAATGCCCACTTTCTAAAAGCTGAATTTTCAAACATACTATTTAAAAACATCTTCAAATGATGAGGGAGATCACCCTGGCTAAAGCCTGGCAAACCTACTGTATAGGCGTCATGCCTCCTCACATATAACAGAATTAGTGGACGATACTGTGGGACGGACCAGGTCCCCCAGTGAAAATATTACTAGAGCTTCGTCATTCTACTCCCAACTGCACACCGCCAGGGCTGAGACACTTCATGATGTCATAGAACAATACTTTGACTCAATCAAGCTGCTATGGCTCAGCACTGGCCACCAAGACTATTTAGATGCCTCATTCACTTCCGAGGAGATTGCACTGGTCATAGCTGGCCTTCTGGGTGATAAAGCACCAGGATTGGATGGGTTTACACCTGTGCTCTATAAAGAATATGCTTCCATCTCCAGTCCCTACCTTGCCGACATGTACAGTGAAATTAAAATTCCAAGCATTCCTCCCCCTACCTTTTGCCTGTTTGATGTATGTGGCGAAGGTTATGCCCAGATGTGGGTTCCTTGCTCACTGTGACACTGGAACTAAGCTGGACCTGACTGAAGAGCACTAATCAGTCTTTGGTTGCTTGTGTTTGGGTTGAGAGAAGAACTGGATTGGCAATTTGAGTGGTACTGTTCTATTGGAGTGGGATAAAGCTTCATTTGCATATGGCTGGGTCCAATTGGAGGCGGCATGGTGGGCAAAATAAGGATGGTCTGGAATACTACCACAAGTGAATACCAGTGTTTAGACAAATTGCAAGCCTTTCTTCCATCACCTTTTGTGTGTTTGGTATAAACCCTAAGTAGTGAAGGGAATGCCCCCACGTGTGACTTTTGAGCACTGTCCTAGTAGAACTAAGCCATATGCAACTGAAGAGCCCCAATCAGGTCGAAACTGGTCCCAGGTTGCTTGTATTCTGGTTCAGAGAGCACTTGGCTTGGTATTTCAAGCTGGACTGTTCCTATTTATTCTCATATGGCTGTGTCCAATCTTAGCTGGCATTGTGGGAAAAAGAACAATGGGTTTAAATGGTACTTCAAGCGTCTGTCAGTGGTTAGATAAATTGCAAGCATTCCACCAATCACGTTATGTGTCTTTGATGTAAGTCCAGTACCACTCATGCTTACTGAGAGGTACTGCAACACCCTCCCATAGAAAATAATGGAGGCAGGCAATGAACCTAAAACCCCATAGGAAATACTGTTCCAATAAATTAAAAGATATATAACGTTATTTAAATGTTAAAAATATCAATACAAGCTATTAATAATATTATATTATTCATCATCAAAGCTTTATTTCGATATGTAAAATATCATAAAAGCACAATGAAATATAAAAACACAATTCATTGACAATTCATTTAAAAAGGATTGGTATTAAAAAAACCTTTTATATTACAATAAACAATTAAAAATATAATACACTTTTACAGCTTTGTGAATATTTAAACTTATAAAAAGAAATTCAGCTAAAACTTAAATCATCTAATAGCCTTCAGCCTAATCAGCCAAGCCCAACTAAGGAATTTGGCCACCCCCACACACTAAGGTTGTGCTAGCATCAGCCTTAAGGACTGGTCCCTGGTTCCAAGCAACAGGCACACAGGTTTGAGCCATTTCTGTCCAGGTTTTGCATAGGCTGGGCATAAAAAGAAGACATGAGCAATGTTTTCAGTCACATCTATCTCTAGGTTTCTTTATAAAATCTAAGTAAGGCTCCAAGAGAGGCTTTAACTTGTGCTGTCGGAATGCCTCAGTCAGCCTGCCTAGGTTTGGGTCCCTTTGCTCGCGATCATCAACCCATGTCCAGTAGGCTCGCTTAATTACAGCCTTGGGTAGTGATACCCCAGGCTCCCAACCAGTTGCAAGGCCTGCTACAAGTAGGAGCTTCTTTATATTAGTTATCCAGCTAATTTTATGGGCTCCATGAAAGTTAATAACCTCTCTTAGACCATCGGCATACAGACAACAATAACGATTCTGAGACCGTAGACTGGCTATCAAGGGAAGCCTGCGATAAATCACAAGAGGGTAGCAGTGGGGTGGGGAGTTCTAAGATTGGCGAGGCACCAATACCACCATTAGCACCTAGATTAACAGGAGTCCGCACATTCGCAATGTATCCCATTGAAGACCTTCTTGCAATTGCGAGTTCTTGGGAAACACGTCGCTCCATTATCGTGATCCCCTCATCAACGACACAGTTCATTCTCGTTATGAACTGGTCCATGGCTCCCGAAAAGTTGGCAGGGTCCACTCTCCTCGGTGGCTTCATTAGGAGGCATAACTAAGAACCCAAAGAGTCAGTAATGATGAAATAAAACAGAGTACTCACAAGACAAAGCCACGTATTAGCTGGAAAGGGGGTGGCCCGACCCAGCCTTTTCCGGTCTTGTACGGGCTTAAACGGGCCCGCCCTTGGCCCGGGCTTTGCCCGGGTGCTCCTGCGCGCGACTTGCGGGGCGAGAGGCATTCCTCTCTTTTGACGTGCCTCCTGGCGTTCTGCTGGCGTTGCTCGCGTGCCACAACCGCCGGGGCACCTGGGGATTGAAGTCCCTGCCCTCGCGGCGGGGATGGTGCTAGCGCTGCAAGCCGTTCCCCTCACGGCGATGGAATATGGGCCCTAGTGCAGCAACGGCCTGCCGTTCCCCTCACGGCAGTAGGTAAATCTCTCTTATCTTTAAACAAGGTCCTCCTCCTCCTTAAACAACGCTGTTATATTAGTTTGATGACCTTTTTAACTAAAAATCTTGATAAGAAACAACTTTTAGGTAGAGAGCAGCTCCCTCATATTTTATCAGTTTTCTAGTTTGGAATAGAAGGTATTATTCTATACTTAAAAACACTGCTAGAAAAAAACACATGTGAGGGGAGTAGTTTTAGAATGTGGAAGGCACTATTGTAATCCTAAAACTCACCGCCTATAACTTGGAAACTACCCAGTGTTCTCTACTTACTGGTTTGTGCATAATTTGTGCGGGGCTCTAAGCCTGAATCAGTAGTGCTTTGATTTATACTGGGTGCTCTCTTAAGTTGTAGGGAGCTACATATAGAGGAGCTGCTCTCCACCGACATGATATTTGTTCCTTAACTATGGCTAGTCAGCATGATTGTTAAAATAATTTAGAAACCATGCGACACTAATAATATTGTTCCAGAACCCTTGATAGATGTCAAATGTCAGCTAAGTCACATTATAAGGGGTTTTAAAAAAAATGTATAAACATCTAAGTATTCTAATCCTGCAAAGGAAATGAGATAAGGAAGCTTTGAGGTCCCAAATCCCCAGTATTGAGATGCTAGCTTTGTGCCATTTAAACTTGAAACAAGTGTTTGCCACAATTACATTTTTTTTTTATCTTCAAAACAAGACATTTCAGCAGACAGATTAGTATCCATTTTAGTAATGCCTTGCAGGATCATGTAAGAAACGTTTAGATTGGATGATTTCAATGTTTTTATTAGTGCAGGAGAAGGCTATGAGATTTCTTAAAATCTAGCCAGTCATATATGATGTTTGGTATGAGAAAATGTTCACCAGGCACAAAACTTCCTGTCTCAGGTTGCGTAGTGATACACATGGTTTCATACTTCTCCAAAATAACTTCAAAATGTATTTATCAATGAATCTAAAGAATGTAATCAGTAGTTGGGTCTGTAACATACCGAGTAAGTACTTGACCACTGGAGTCACCATCATTTAATAGTTTCCATTTTAACACAGTAGCATAAACACATGAGTGACCAAGAGTCCGGAAAAAACAATAAATCTTGCTAAACATTATTTAATTAATAGTGTCTAATTCCTATATGTCATTTTTTAACCAAATTCCTAGGTATTTCGGATAGGAGTATTGGAAGAGAAGGCCAGTGTCCCCTGATATGCCTCGGTATATAAAGGTTTACAAAGTAAACATCTGAATTTTCCCTATTAAGGATGTATTTAGATCCTGAGCACAGTGTTGATGATGGGATTGAAGCATCAGCATCCGCTGAGTACAGGAGGATGTCATTGGAATAATCCTCTGAATTATAGACCGGATTACCACATTGGATACCAAGTAAGGAGCCATAACTCGTAACCAAAGCCACATTGGTTCAGAGGATAGTAGCAGTGATAGTGAGTATCCCTGTCTTATACCCTGTCCTTGGCCAAAGGCTTCCTACATGCTACCGTTCATCATTACACTGGTTTGTGATTGATCGAACATTGCTATAACCATCCAAGTGGAAAGTAAGATTCCATATTGACTTTCAGTTATTTAAAACGGGCTGTTTTTTCCTTTATATATTTGACCCATGAAGGTTTCTACTGCTCTACCTAGGACATTTCCTAACGCCAGGAAATATTTGACTAGGTCTGCTAGGGCATTGTTCAGAATATTGAAGGAGGCTCATAAAAAAATGGGCAGGAAAGCAATCTGCGTAATGTGCTTATGCAATACATCTATAGGCCTATGCAGTTGCTGTCTACCTTCTTCATAGAGTGAAGGGGTTCATGGTATACAGGTAAAAGATAACAAATATCAGTAGATTGATGTGATTACAAAGATGCATAGCCTGCTTGGAATACAGAAATTACATGATCTAATCTTTCGTGCTCATTTTGAGGACTGAGGGCCCGATGTCGTTAATTCTAATTTACCACTTCTAAAATACCAAATCATACTGATTCGGTATTTAAGAAGTGGTAAATTAGAAGGGGGGATATGTAGGTATTTCAGAATCGGTAAATATCGAATCGTTAAGGTTCGGTATTTACCGATTCTGTAAATACCGAATGGGTAAAGCCCATTGATTCCTATGGGTATTGCAGCCCATAGGAATCAATGGTCATTACCGAATCGGTATTTACCGATTCGGTAAATACCCATTTTTGCAAGGGTGCAGGGGGTGTCACTTTGACACCCTCTAGCACCCCGAATTCAGGCACATGTGCCATGTGGCACACAGACATGCCCTAAGGGCATGTCTGTCTGTCACATGGCACAGGTGTGCATGCACACATGTGCATGCACACCTGGATTCGGTATTTTACCACCCAATTGGATTGGGTGGTAAAATACCGATTCGGTAAGGCCTGTGGGACTCAGAAGAGTCCCACCTACATCTCCACTTTACCGAATTGGTATACCGATTCGGTATTTTACCGATTCGGTAAATTTAACGATTTGGTAAATTTACCGAATCGGTAAAATGGGTCACCTACATCAGGAATGACCATTTACCGGTCGGTAACGGCCGAAATCAGCCGTTACCGGTCAGTAAATGGCCACCTACATCTGGCCCCGAATGTTTCATTTAAGCACCCAAAACTTCCTGTAGCTGGCAAGAATTTTACCCATTTGTCTATTCACATAACGTGTTTGATTGCTGAATGTTATTGCAAGTTCTAGAAGTTGTGACAGAACAATTTTCTGAGTAGGGGTGCTGGTCTTTGGCGACACCACACAAATAAAATAGGCATTATTACATTCAATACATCAATGTGTTAATTCTCCAAGAGAAGATGTCCTTGTTCTTCAAATCTATGTGCATAATATTTAGACACATTATGTGCCCTTTGGAACCCTGAATATACAAAAGCATATATTTACCAGCATAAAGCATGTAACAGAAAAATTGTGCAACAACCGAAATAGGAAATATTAAGACAAATAAACACCATAAGGAATACTATGCCCAGCTCCACATTGTTTTACCATAATTCTTTTAAGGATGTTTTAGTCTGTTTTCTATTTTAGCCCTTATGCACTCTGGGGGTTTATCTCAAAGTCTGTTCGCTATGTAAGAATAAAGAAAGAAAGCCGATTGCTGTCAAAAAGCCCTCAGAGAGAGGAAGCTGGGCAAGCTGGTGCATTGTTCAGGCAGAGTTGTGCCCAGTCAGTAGGGTTCTAATTTGCCAATATTCTAGTGATTTCGGGCCATATGTATGAAATGAAATTGTACTCGCAAATGCTGCGATTCGCAAAAAACAGCGTTTGAAAGTAAAATTTGCAAAACGCGATGTATTTGACATGTTCACAAAGGCTAACATAAGGAATACCAAAATTAGCGATTCCCAAAGTTGCGAAGCAATAATTCTGCAAATATGCATGCAAATTCCTAAACTGCGATTTTCAATTTGTGATAATCGCATTGGATGCATAGATGGGACACATGTCGCCATATCCCCCCGCCCCCTCGCAGAATGAGTATGTGTTCAGGAATCGCATATTCTACCATTCCCTGAACATACAGGTGGTTTGTAATGCCAAACACATCATTAACGACATTGTCGCAAAATACCCATGCAGCACGTTCGACGCTTTCATCTTCCGCCACAGTGGAATACACCGTCGACTCACAAGTGGGAAGTTTGGTGAGAGATATCT
The DNA here is from genome assembly GCF_964263255.1 of Lissotriton vulgaris. NCBI lineage: Eukaryota > Metazoa > Chordata > Amphibia > Caudata > Salamandridae > Lissotriton > Lissotriton vulgaris. Next base: position 2,025,949,273 of record NC_141691.1, on the reverse strand, counting down.
ACTAGGTAAATGTATTTGTACAGAGGACACACTAGTTAAGGATAGCATGTGCAGGACATTGTTTATCCATATTCCTTGCACCCCAGAGGTGACAGTGTGTATGCGGTCTGTGAGTTCATACTAACTCCCTACCTGAATCCATCCAACGCTGGGGAGCGGAGGTACAAAAGCGCCCACATAGCAACCAGAGGCAGCATTGAGCGGACCTTTGGGATACTCAAGAGCAGATTCAGATGCCTACATACGAGTGGAGAGGCACTACAATACAGCCCCCAAACCTGTTGCAAGATAGTGGTAGCATGTGCCATGCTGCACAACATTGTCTCCAAGAAAGGCACACCGGTGGAGCTCAGTGAATTGGATTCATCAGATGAAGAGGGGCCAGCTCCAGGATGCATGCCAGCAGGTTATTGTTATTGTTATTTTGGATTTGTAACGCGCCCAATCACCTGCAGGTCTCTAAGCGCAGGTGTAATTGGTACAGCTGCTGGGCGCCAGAGGCAAGATGAGATAACACACAACTATGTCTAGGTAAGAAAATATGACACAATGCTAAATATCAGTTGTGAGACTGTTTTAATTCCTTAACTTCAGGATGAATGACAGCACACAGCCTGAGTACCACACAATGTATCTCCCAATGTCCAGCACATGTTACTGTCACAGTGCAATTGTTTGATCAGGAGCAAGTGTCCATGTAAAGTGGGTTGCTGCACCCATCTAGTGGTCCAAGTTAGTGCACCTCAAATGCGGCGCTGTCGGGTCGGAGCCCTTGTTTGGGGTCGCACAGTGCCCTCCTCACTTGTCCCAGTAGGCCAACTGTTACGCCCACTACAGCGCCTTTTCATGAGGAGCGGTGGGGTGATGCTGCTCGTGCCTGATTGTGCATCCTCATCTGTGGGAGTTAGGACTCGTGGCCCAGTAGTGTGAGCTGCCCGCAGCTCATCTACAGCAGATGTGACTTGTACCAGGGCGCCTGCCATGTCCTGGCTGTTGTGTGCTACCTCACAATGCATACAGATGCTGCCCCTTGATAGCACATTTGTTGCTTAGGACAGGGGGTTCACCGCGCGGGTGTACAGATCTAGGCGCTGCATCTCCCTGCGCCTAGCAGCATAATCTGGTTTAGTTCCGCACAGAGTGCCTCCAGGGCACCCGTCAAACCCATGAAGCCAACCCTGATTTGCCTCTGTAGTGATTTTATGTTTTTTGCCTGCAGGCTCAGTACTTGCAACATGTGCCCCTCCAGTCCGGCGAACATTGTGTCCTCTCCTGGGTCTGCTGCACTGGTGGATGCACTTACCCTGCGCCTGGTTGGAACTGGCGGGCTCGGATCAGCACGTGCACGGTGTTGTTGCTCTCGCTGTGTTGGGACTGGTTGGACATCGCCATCGGTGTCCTGGCTTTTATCCTCTAATGGGGGCAGTGGTGGCACTACATTCCGCTTGTGGTGTTTCAGAGGGATTACTGGGCTGTCCTCCTCCTCTGTTTCCTCCTCTTGCCCTGCTGCCTGTGGGTTAGGGGAAATGTCCTGTCTTCCAGTGACTGTTGCCTGTGTTACAGATGGTGCTGTGGACGTAAAAGGACACATTAATTTTCTGTTCTGACTTGCACTTGTAATGTATTAAATATCACTGTTTGGGATTACATGTGTCTTGTATTTGCCTTTCCTGATGTGTACATGCTGTTGCAGACTGGCTGGGTGTAACTGCACCACTGTAATGTGCATGTGACTACATCTCCCATAATGCATTGCTGTGGGTGCTTGTGTACCTGCACTGGACTTATAGTTTTATCCTACCCTAGGCCCCTCCTGGGTGTGTGGGGGTAGTTGGAGGGTATCAGGGGTGTGATGGCATGCTTCTTACCTTGTCCTGGTACAGGGGGGTCGGAGCTGTCCAGGAGGGCCAAGCCCATTATGCTCTATGGAAGCCGGGTCCCCTCAACCAGTTCCTCTGGAGGTGTGGAGTCAGTGGCAGTGGAGGTCCCTCCAAAAGTCTTCTTGGCCTGCTCCAACCTGGCAGCCAACTTCTCCTTGGAGCGCTGGTGCATATTGTACCGATACAAAAGGGGATGATGGACGGAGCGTTTGAGCAAATCAAAGACTCACCCCCAGTCAACTGATTTGGGTTTAATCCATCACCAGTCTTTAGCTCACTCAGCCACTCCAGTTCAGACATGGCCATATGCAAATCAGTCTGACCCTGTGCCTCATGGGAACAGTCCAGCCCGAACTGCCAAGCCATGTCTTCCCTGGACCGGAAACAAGCATCATGGGACCGGTTTCGGATTCATAATCCTCATCAGCCAGGCTATATTGAATCCAGTGGCCAACTGAGCAAGGGACTCACGTCTGAGCATACCCTGCCACACTTAGGGCGAACAAAGCGATACAAAAGGGGATGATGGACGGAGCCTTTGAGCAAATGAAACACTCACCCCCAGTCAAGTGATCTGGGTTTAATCCATCAACATTCTTTAGCTCACTCAGCCACCCCAGTTCAGACATGGCCATATCCAAATCAGTCTGACCCTGTGCCTCATGGGAACAGTCCAGCCTAAACTGCCAAGCCATGTCTTCCCTGGACCGGAAACAAGCATCCTGGGACCGGTTTCGGATTCATAATCCTCATCAGCCATGCTATCTGCAGCGTTCAACACTGTCTGCCACTGCACCCTAGTGCAGCGCCTCAGCAACATCGGAATCCAAGAGGAGGCACTGGAGTGGGTTATCTCGTTGCTCGCCAGAAGAACCCAGAGAGTCCGCCTCCCCCCGTTCAGATCCGAGGCCACCGAAGTCATCTGCGGCGTACCATAGGGATCACCGCTCAGCCCCACCCTCCTCAACGTCTACATGAGCCCCCTCGCAGCCATCGCACGCCAACACAACCTCAACATCATCTCCTATGCCGACGACACCCAGCTGATCCTCTCCCTCACCAACGACCCCGCCGCCGCCAGAACCAGCCTACACGAAGGGATGAAAGACGTCGTTGAGTGGATGAAGAACAGCCGCTTGAAACTGAACTCAGATAAGACCGAAGTCGTCATCCTGGGGTCATCGCCCCCGGCCTTGGACGACTCCTGGTGGCCCCCTGCCCTGGGCACCACTCCCAAGCCAACGGACCACGCACGTAACCTGGGCTTCATCCTGGACTCCTCCCTCTCGATGACCAGACAAGTCAACGCCGTCTCATCAAAGTGCTTCAACACCCTGTGCATGCTCCGAAAGATCTTCCGATGGATCCCCATCGAAACTAAGAAGACGGTCACCCAGGCACTTGTCACCAGCCGACTGGACTACGGAAACACCCTCTACTCCGGAACCACAGACAAACTTCAGAAAAGACTCCAACGCATCTAGAACGCCTCTGCACGACTCGTCCTGAACATCCCCCGACACAGCCACATCTACGGCCACATAAGAGACCTGCACTGGCTCCCCGTCAGCAAGAGGATCATGTTTAGACTCCTCACCCATGCACACAAGGCCCTCTAAGACCTGGGCCCCAAGTACCTCAACAACCGCCTGACCTTCTACGCGCCCACCAGCCAGCTACGATAGACCAGCCTCGCTGTCGCTACCGTTCCACGCATCCGTAGAGCCACCGCCGGAGGAAGATCCTTCTCCTACCTGGCAGCCAAGACATGGAACTCCCTCCCCATCCACCTTAGGCTAACCCAGGACCATCTCTCCTTCAGGAAGCAACTCAAGACCTGGCTTTTTGAACAGTAACGGACCCCTTTCCCCCAGCGCCTTGAGACCCTTCCGGGTGAGTAGAGCGCTATGCAAATGTCATAATTGATTGATTGATTGATTGATTGATCTTGAATCCAGTGGCCAAGTGAGCAAGGGACTCACGTCTGAGCCTATCCTGTCACACTTAGGGCAAACAAAGCAATACAAAAGGGGATGATGGACGAAGCGTTTGAGCAAATCAAACACTCACCCCCAGTCGACTGATCTGGGTTTAATCCATCACCATTCTTTAGCTCACTCAGCCACCCAAGTTCAGACATGGCCATATGCAAATCAGTCTGACCCTGTGCCTCATGGGAACAGTCCAGCCCGATCTGCCAAGCCACGTCTTCCCTGGACCGGAAACAAGCATCCTGGGACCGGTTTCGGATTCATAATCCTCATCAGCCAGGCTATCTTGAATCCAGTGGCCAAGTGAGCAAGGGACTCACGTCTGAGCATACCCTGCCACACTTAGGGCAAACAAAGCGATACAAAATGGGATGATGGACGGAGCGTTTGAGCAAATCAAACACTCACCCCCAGTCAACTGATCTGGGCTTAATCCATCACCATTCTTTAGCTCACTCAGCCACCCCAGTTCAGACATGGCCATATGCAAATCAGTCTGGAAAGGGGCGACCACTCGGTCCCCCCGAACGTATGGCGGAGTGCCTCGATCCCCCCGGGAAGCCATTTTTGGGCGGGAGGCGCGTCTCGGCTGGTATGCCCGAAGCGGCGTGGCCGGGGCGCGTTTTTTCCCGCCCTAGAGTGGGCTGGCCTAGACACTGACGCAGCCAGCCACGCCCTCAGGGCAGGCAGGGGCGGGTTTTCGCCCGCCCTGAAGACGGATAAAGAGGGACGCAAGACTGGAAGACGTCCTCTTGTTCTTGTGCTCTGAAGCTGCACCTCCTCGCTACACGTGAGCTCGGGACAGAACGAAGAGCCAATTTTGACCCACCCACCAGCCCCTGAGGACAGCCAGTTGTTTGTAATAAAGTTGATCGATAATTATGTTTCTGTTTCGTTTACAGGTTGTGATAGTTTCATGTTGATGTTGATTATAATAAAGACTGGTGTATGTTGTGTAGGTTTTGTGATTGAAATGATTCGATATAGTGTTGAATTTTAAGCATGCTCTTTCGGTCGTAGTGACCAATGTTTTCGTAGGTTTTATTAGCATTGTCGTATTTATTTTTTGGTAGGCGGTAAGGTCATGATCGGTGAGCACTAATTAGAAGATCCCTATGAGTGGGCGTCACCCAACACGGATGGGAGCGCTCGGGTGAGGTGGCCATTGGCCCCTCAATGGGGAGGCGGTCCCTTCTAAGGATGGGTCGCCGGAAGTAAAGGAAAGGCGGTCAAGGCCCCTTCCTGTGTAGGAGGGGTTACAGCCCCCTCCTGGGGAATTTCCCGGGGCCAGTGACATCTGCGACGGCAGATGCGGTAAGTTGTGTGGGGTTGGGGGGAGGTCTACGATACCTTCTAGATACCTCACACGAGTATTCGAACGACCTTTAACTGGCGTCGAGTTCTTAAGTGCCCCCGTCAAGTCAAGGGAAATTGGTAGTAGTTGCACTTGAGGTAAGCCTCCGTGCTGTCGCCCCTCCCAAGTGGGAGGGGTAAGTCTGGTTAGGGATCTTGACACCGGTTATGACCTTGCCGTTGGCCCTTAAACGTTAGGATGTACAATTTCAATATTTCTAGAGAATGTTTTGTAGGATGCTAGTTCGGCTAGGAGAACCTCTGTATTAGAGAATATGTTAAAGTTAGCCAAACAGCGCAATGTGGTAATGAAATTGTACATAACAGGAAACGTTTAATGTTTTAATTCTGTTTTAATAAATACGGCCGGGAGGGTCACTCCCTCCCACTTCCAAAAACTTCAAGAACTGTTTCCGGTTTCCCTCCTTTTGGGGATTGTGTTGAGAGGGGGTGGCGGGTATCTCAGCCATATGCCCCTGTGCCTCATGGGAACAGTCCAGTCCGAACTGCTAAGCCATGTCTTCCCTAACCCGGAAACAAGCATCCTGGGACAAGTTTCAGATTCATAATCCTCATCAGCCAGGCTATCTTGAAGCCAGTGGCCAAGTGAGCAAGGGACTCACATCTGAGCATACTCTGCCACACTTAGGGCGAACAAAGCGATACAAAAGGGGATGATGGACGGAGCGTTTGAGCAAATCAAACATATCGTACCAGCGCTTCCTTAAATCTTCCACGCTTCTGTGTGTGACACCAACAGCGTTCACTTTACGCTGGATATCTAATCCAATCCGCAGCTTGCATGTCTCAGGAACCTGGAGTGATTTTTTACTAAAGAGGTGCTCATGGCTTATCACCATTTCCTGGATGAGGACATCCAGCTCAATTTCTGAAAACTTTTGTTTTCTCTTCTTCTTTGTTTTTCCCTGCTGCTGTTTGTCCTGACTGGCCATGTCTCCAGTGTCTTCCATTGTTTGAAGCTCTGCAGAGTTCCATCACCACCACTCCTTCTCTCTGACTGTGCTTTAGAAACTCAGGGGCAGCATGGGTAGTCACACTTCCTGTTTGTGATGTCATCAAGCTGCACCTGAGTTTCCGATTCTCAGATTTGCAAATTTCGCACAATTGTGATTTTTTTAAATAAGGAATCATAATTTGGGGTGTCGCAATGAAAATAGCGATTCTTACGAAATCACAATTTTTTTGCGATTCATTATATACATACAGTTTTGCGATTCTCAAAATGCGATTTGCAAAACGGGAGCTTGATACATATGGCCCATGGTCTGTAAGTATATGTAAAGGCGATTTTAAGTTTGGGAAAATCAGCAACACCTAATATTATCATCTTTTTTAAATTAAAACTTAAAATATAAAAATCAAGAATAGTTTTTTAACACTGTGTAAATTGTACAATGTGATCCTTATATTTTCTAGACTAAATGAAAAAAAGGCACAGAAGATTTTAATAAAAATATTATTCCAATGCCCGCTACAAACAACAACAGAATTCTAAAACATGAACAAATGGTCTGTATTTTTCTAAGAAAAATGTCCAAATAAAACCTAAAGTCTAAAACCTTTTAGCAGATTTATATTTGTTCTTGCAATTACTTGTTCTCCCTTTCAAATGCAAGCTCCTACCTTTCACCACGCCCATACCTATAGCCAATTTATCAGTTTCTGGCATATGTTAGAACCTCTACCTGCCTCCTGGAAGGCACACATGATTGTTTACTGAAAGGCAATCTTAGAGCCATAAAACATGCCTCTCCCAGATACCTTCATAAGTTGGTGTGCTAGCACACTGTGATACTATATAAAAGCATTACTCAAAGACTGGCTTCCATCTGAGCAACCTCATCCTATTGAAGAAATGAAGGTGCTCTGGGGTACTCTTCTAGCTGCAGCCATGCTTTCTAGACTAGGTAAGTTCTCCAACAGGAATGAAATGTTGGTCTACTAACAATAATACAGCTCAGTAGGCTAATATAGTAGTCTTGCATAAACCATTGTTGGAACAATCAAGCTCACTAAATCTTTCATCCTGCTTAGCTGGATAACAAGTGTGGCATTGTGTTTTGTAGAATCTGGGATTATAGGTACAAGTGATAGAGAACTATGTAAGAAGCAGTTTTTCACGATTACAGCCTCTCAGAGATGGATGACCTATTTTATTTATTTGCCTATTTTAGAGATTTTATATAGTATCTACTACATTCCCAGGATGTTACAGGGCTTTAAAGAGGTAAATCAGCATCAGTTTCATACTACCAATTATATAGCAGTAAATAGGGTCAGTAGCCTAAAAGAATAGGCAATTTTTTTTAAAAGGACAGCCATGCATTTTAACAGATTTCAAATTTTGAAATATCATCTGAGAGTTCAGTAGCCTAAGTAACGAAGTTGTTTGTTTCACAGAGGGCAGTTGTGAAATGGGCTTATCCAGTGCTTAATTTGGACAGGTTGTTTATTAGTTTGTTCTACATTAAAATGACTAATGCATGCTGCCCACGCCATTTTTATGATTTGGGGTCCAGAATGGTCTACATTGTCACACTTGTAGGAGCGTATTGGGTTTGTAGTTTAGTTCGTCCTGTCTTTGGCAGCATTGACAGGAGCAGTGGGTGGTAGAAGCTGCAGTAGATTCCTTACAAAGGCCCAGACACCTATTTTTTCCACAAATTGGGTGCTGGGTTTAGCTGTTCAGGTCTTCTGAGGATTCCCTATAAGGAATTGAAAGAGTGTTTGTTGTTTTCCTGAACAGGAGTATTGTTCCTAGCTAGGTTGAAGTGTGGAGGGCTGCTTTCAGTAAAAAACACTGTGTATCTGGCATATCAGTTAAGACAGAGGTCTCCTAGTTGCAAGAACTAATGATGGAAAGTGCCCTTTAGGATTGAAGGGCTTGAATCTATTGAGAAGTCTGAGCTGATGTTGGGCATGTTTTGCTTGGCAGAAAAGTGGGTTTGCATGTTGACTTTCTTAAAGCACTGAGATTTTGTGCAGTCAATGTGCAGGAGTTTGAAGTTTAGGATATTTAGTGAGATTAACTAAGAAAGGTCTGGGGTGGATTTATGCAGAGGTGTGATGAAAAGAAATCCATTTTCAAGGGGGTTCAGTTTGAGATTATGAGTAAGCCTGGGTGGTGAGCTCCACTCTGCCAGCAGAGTTTGTCGAGTGTTGCCAACTCCGCACTCGGTAATGTAAATGTAAAGTTAAGGCAAAAACTCCGACTCCACTGCAGAGAAGAGTTAGCCCCTGCACCCACACCCAAAAAAAGAGAAGGAAATGAACACTTACCTGCTCTAGCGTCTCTTGGCTGCCTTCTTCGTTGCGCATGCACATTCCTTGCAAGATGTACAACGTATGGATTTGTGACCGGCGAGAATCGCGGATGGCGAGGAGGAGAGACCAGTGTGAGCAGAAGGGCAGCTTGGAGATGCCAGAGAAGGTAAGTGTTTATTTCCTTCTTATTACATTTTTATTGTATTGGGAGGTGAGTTTTTTTCAACTCCACAGAACTCCATGTAGTGACACTCCGCCAACTCTGCCCACACTTAATTATGAGCCATCATCCATGACAGAATGTTTAGTAGAACTGTTTTGCACCGCATATAGAAAGATGAATGTGCCTCTAAAGATTATTTTTGTTTAGGAAAGTGTGGAAGAAGCACAGCACAAGCAGCACAATGTCCTTATTTCAAATTGTTGGCAGAACTCTGCAGCATTTTGCAGGTTTTTTTCGTAACTCTGATGAATTTGCGGAGTCATGTACAGGGTCTTCTGTAAGTGGGGTTAGGATACAAATCAGGAAGCATGGAGATGTATAAAGTAATTGAGTGCTTCACTGACAAAACAGCAAAACCACAAATATCGTAGGACATAAATATTAAGTCAAAAAGATTGATCACAAAAATATCATTTTCCTATTTATAATGTAAATAACATAATTTTTTTTACTAATATATTGCTATACACTAATATTGAAAATAAAAATATTGTTTGGTATTATAAATATAGTTAAACATACTAAACAATAAATATAGAGTAATACAATTTGAACAAATACATATTAATGTTGACGATGATATATACATTTTAAACGTATTAAAACAACTCATATATATTTGTAGGTTTATTTAAAAATATTTTTTCTAAATCTATTATTAAAATAATAATTATAATTTGTTACAATATACACATTTATTGTACACCTTTAAAACATAACAAATACATATTTATGAATATATTATATTATAAGACATATAATGAACCACTCACAAAAATCCTAATAGAAATGTAAACAATAAAAGAAACTATACAATTGTATGAATAATACATATACTATTCCTGCTCCAATTTCTGGGAAATCAGTGGATTCAGGAGGGGTAAAATGTACTATTACTGCTTCAGTCTGTGCAACAGTAGGGAAAGCGTTGGATTCAGGAGGGGTAAAAATTAGTATTCTCACTCCAATCACTGCAACAGTAGGGAAAGTGTTGGATTGCACAGGGGTAACATTTATCATTCGCACTCCAGTCTGTGCAACAGTGGGAAAAGTGTTGGATTGCGGAGGGTTAACATTTACTAATATTACTATTCCCACTCCGCTTTGTGCAACATTAGGGAAATGGTTGGACGCCGGAGGGGTACATTGTACTATTTCCACTCTAGTTGATACAACAGTAGAGAAAGTGTTGGATTGCAGGGCGGTAAAAGTTACAATTCCCACTTCAGTCATTGCAACAGTAGGGAAAGCTATAATTTAATTTAATTATATTTTAATACCTGCCCACCCTTTAACCCTACAAACACAACAACCCACACCTCATATATCATTTAACCACATTCTTAACTAGACAACTAAATAAGTATCAATTAAATAATAATTGATAACATTAATGATTAATTATTATAATTAATTTCATGCACCCCTTTTACCTCTACAAAAACCACAGCCCAAATCAAAAGTATTAGCAAAAAATTAAGTTAATTATGCAATTTACTTAATTATAAATTAAATAATGAATAATAATTAAGAGTTAATTATTAAGTGATATAATTACATTACTTCCCATCCTATACCCCTACAAAACTGCACCTAAAGCTTAACACACTCAAAAAAGATAATTATACAATTAACACAATTAATTATCAATTAAATAATTGATATTGATTGATTGTTAATTATAAATAAATTACTTCAAACGCTTTATTCCTATAAACCCAAAAGGCCACTACTGCACTAAAACACAAATGAACTAATAAATGTAATTTAAAAACAACTAAAAGGGACTAATTTGGAGGTTGATTGGAAAGCCTCTGACCGCTGGTCATATGCTTTCCATCCGACATTCAAGTTTCAAATCCGACCACTGTATTACAATGAGGGCGGTCATATTTGAAACTGGCTGGTTAATCTGATTGACCTCTGTCGGGTTCAAGGAACCTGTCGGTCAGCTGGAACAGCTGTCAGGATTATGTTGTAGATTTCTGTCAGGCTTTCTATTTTGGGCTCTCTGACATGGAAAGCCTGTCAGAAAGTGGCTTTGGGGGCTCCAAGCAGGGCCTCCCTACTTCTTTAGGCTGTTGGGAGCTAAGGGGACACCTATGGTGCCCTATTGAAAACCCCTGCACTTTGTGGCAGGGAACTCAACGTGATGTGCCTGCCACATAGTGCAGGGATTTACACAAACTCCCATTTCTTTATGGGCTCTTGTGCTGTGGGCATTTTCAGCCCGCACCACAATTTCCCTTAGCAAAATGGGAGTTTTCAAGTGCTCCGTGTGCAGTTGTATCATAATTGGGGCTTTCGACCGCCGACCCGAGGTGATTGACATCATAATAGGGCCACAAAATGTATACACTATATTAATAAACATTAATAATATTTATACAAACAATTTACAGCATATACAATTAAATTATATACTAAAACATATCAAAATAATAAACAAAACATTTTAACAATGATTTTTGTGTCAACGATATTAACAACATAGATATTTTTTAACATCATATTAACAAGATAGATGTGTTTAACATCGATATTAAAAAAAAAGTAATTTTTACATCAATATTCCTTATATTAAAATTTATATTAATAACGATATTTCTACACATGTTGTTTCTGCATTAAAAATATTTCAAACTTAATGTTTCTGCTCCTCAATATTTTTTTTAAATATTTTGTTTGAATTCCAGAATAAATAAGAGTGGTCAGACACTCAGTTTTCATTCAGAAGTGATGCCAATTATGCTATAGTAGTAGCATGGGAGGCACTCCAAGATTGTATTCATTTGACCTCAGCGAGCCTGCCATATCACCAGTACATTCCTTCATCTCATCATTGTAGCCTTTCTTACATGTATGGACCTTCATTTTCCTTCAGATGTATAGGTTTTCAGTTTATTCCCTACTGTATCGTCCAGTCATGTAATAGCCACAGCTCCCTGCCAACGGAATAAACCACTTTGCTTTACAGTCTTCTGCCAGACTGTACAATCTCTAGCTTGGCATATACTTTACCAATGCCTCTACTGTCAGCATATCCCCTCTTCTAGTAGCAGCACTTTAGTTATCTAGGTCTTCTCCCAAAAACTCTTACCTTTAGAGTGATTGGACACCATAACCTGTCTGATGTCTCTTTGTTGCAAAATCTGTGAGTTTCCTTACCATTGCTCCTCTAGTCTCAAATTCACTCACCATCAGAATTACAATCAAGAGTTCCAAGACCCTGAAGCCCCAATCATGTCAGTGAAATAGTCATCTGAATAGAAACATACATCTGCTGAACTATAGCTCTTCCCACCAAGCTCCACAAGAGCTGCCATTTCCTCTACCATGATTCCAGGAATCCAAACGTTGCAGTATCAGCATCAGTCCATTCCATATTTAAACAGGGGGAGTCACTTTGACATCTGGGTGAGAGCTTCTGAACCTCAATGACTGAAAAATGCATGCCACTCAGTGAACAGACTTTAATATGCCTTTGTGTGACCTTTCTCTGTTTGCCGAGTACACTCTAATAGCACAGGAATGATCCGAAAGTAGGTAGAGTGCTTAAATTGTGTCAGCGGTCTAGGTGGCAGGCATCATCAATCATTTTAGAGGCCATCATCAGACTCTGACGCAGTGGTAGAGAGAGAATAGCATCAAAGAGAGAATAAATATGAAAGAGAGATAGGAAACTAGAGGCAAAGCCAGAAAGAAGGCATAAACAAGAACATGCAAGAGTGAGATAAATAGACAATACATGTAGGCTGGCAGCAAAAGGAGTTATCAGATGAAACAAGACTATTGAAATGTGGTGTGCAGCAACACTGGAACTTGACAGCAATGGCTGCAGGGTAGTATGAAAAGCTTTGGGCTTCTAGCTCTTTTTTAAAATTAAGCACTGGTCCTATTTAATCATGTCATTCACAAATTAGGCACATTAACCTCACACAAGTAGGGATGGCCAAACGTCTTACCTGTCCTCTGGACAGGGAATTGCAGAAAATTGAATACACCTGATCCAAACACTCAGGGCTTAGTTACGATAGTGTTTGGACCACAACCGACAGCTCGTTGGATGCACATCGAGCATTTGCTTCTGCAGTTCGAACAGTGCATTACGATGCATGCGGTCAAAAGCAGCAGTCGGAGGGACTGACCGATGTTTTCATATGTGCTTAATGAGTCTGTCAGTCAGTCGGGAACTCCTTATAATCCCTTAAGGATGGCATCAAGATAGCGATGTTGGTTTCCAACAGCCAATTCATGTTGGCCTTTCTGACATGAATTGCCTTTCGGAAACTGACATTTGGGGGTCCCTAGCAGGGCCTCTTCCCCTCTGTCCCATTCTCATTTGGGCCTCCACATTACTGCAAAGTGTGGCAGGCACGGGGATGTTTACAAAACTTCTGTTTATCAATGGGTGTTTTCAGCCTGCCTCACAAGCGCCTATTGGAAAATGCATGCTTCCGACTGCACTATCTGTGGTTGCATCCACATTATGGTGTCGGAACCGGCAATATATGGTCAGGTGGTTCCTTTCCAGCAACTGTGTTGGGCAGATGCAATCTTCGCATATTGAGTTTTTACCATTTTGGAAGGAGAAAAAGACCTGGTGTCCTACACTCAGTACAACATACCCAAAAGTCTTGTTTACTATAACAACAGTCCAGAAAGGAAAAAGGGCCCATCTCCTTAGCTACCTAAAAACTCAACTCGTTATCAGACAGAAGTACTGAGAGCAAGAACTTTAAACAATTAGTTAATATCTGACCGGTTTCATGTCAGAAAGGAAAAACTCATACTCTGAGTCAAGCAGGAGTGATACACTCTCCCATCCCTCACCACCTTCACCAATGCCCACATACTTGAGGATATGAGGGCCAGTGGTAGGTACATGGTAATGGTAATAGGATAGCAAAGACACTTGAATTCCCCTCGACAGGAATGACTGCTATGCCTGAATTCACTTTCTTCTGATGCCAATCAATCTCTAATGGATGTACTCTTTAATATCTTTAAGCTGTTGGTAGCAGAGTAGTAGAAGTGAATTAAGCCTTAGAATGATTTAAAGAGAGCAAAGTTACTGCTTGCTATCTAGGCCTAGCTCCTTCTGCTTGGCTAATCTCCAAAGAAACTCTCCCCTTTCACGTGCTAGGCAGAGGCTATCAGGAGAGGCAACATCATCACTTATCTCAGCAGCAACATGCATCTCAATCCTTTTGAGGCAGAGGCTCCAAGACAAGCAAACAGCATCTAGGCCCCTAGGGGCAACACTCTACCCAAACCCTGCAACCCCTACCACGGCTTACGTAAAAATGCTTTAAATTGTCCTCTGCAGCACATGATCTCCCAGTGGTAGGCTACGTCAAATTCTACCTCCCTGAGTGAAAAATTGCAAATATTCCTTTCCTGTCACATCCTCCGGATATATCACCTACATCACACCACCTCAAATGGGACCTCTTGTCTATACTCCTATTCACAGTTTGAGCTCTCTTGGCCAAGTGGCAATATAATGGTTGCTGGAATCAGAGATCTGGCCTTGTCGTTATTCCTGTTATTTTCTGTTGCCGGAAACACTTATCTGCCCAATCCTCGATCTCTGCCCTTTGAACTTGCTTCTCCAGAAGCACAAGTTCAGAACGCTCAGTTCTGTCTGTCAGGGACCTATGAGAAGGATAGTGGCATTGGATTTGCAGGATGCTTAGTTCCACAAATCTGCCCTGCACTCCCATAAAAGCTGCATGCGGTTTCATGTAGGCCAAGACAACTTTCAGTTCACTGTGCTTCTTTTTGGACTTGCCAGCAGACTTCAGGGATTCACAGAGTTGTTGTTTGCAGCCATTCTGCGCAGTTTGGGAATACCAGTCTTCCCGTACCTTGATGACTGGCTACTGAAGATGGACTCACCTTAAATTATTCCAGACACAAGCTGACCCGTGGATAGCATTGGACCTTTCCACCAATGTGTCAAAGTCACACCTAACTCATTCCAATGGCTCCCCTTTATTGGAGCAATCTGGGAGCTTTCCCAAGCCTTCCCTCCACACAATGAATCCAGGGCTTCGGGCTATGATCATGATGATTCAGCCTTTGACCTGGGTTGCAGTGAGAGTGACTCTGAAGCTTCTTGGTCTCATGCCTTCCTGCACCTGCTGGTGGAACATGACAGGTGGTACAAGCAGGCTAAGGTCTTCTGGCCGACAGCGGCATTCCTGTTTAACGTAGTTGCACCCTTCAATAATGAGCAATCCACCACCTTGCTGGCTTGCTATGTCCCACCTACTTCATGCAAGCAAGAAGAATGGCTCTATCAGCTTAATCCAAAAAGGCACTCTGTATTTACAATTGGACCGGTGAACACCATCTGAAAAGTGAATTGTTTTTGTTTTTGGGTTTCTCCGTTGCTTAAATGGGAGAAGCAGTGCAAAGGATAAAAATATGCGGTTAAACGTTTCTATCATAAGAACACGTTAGTTCCCTTCAGTAATGCCGGTCCTGGTATCTATTTACTGCAAATTCCTGACTGACTCAACCTAGGCCCCATTTGGTGGAATGGGCTTATACAATCCATTTAGACGATTCTAAGCCAGTGATCTGCACATTACCATATTTTAGTTTCGATGGGCTCCATGTTAGACTGCACAGACAGGGATCAGAAAGAAACTGAAGTCAACACATTAAGGTTTTGAAGAGGTAGTAGCTCTACGTCATGTTCGAGGCAGGGATGAATCCTGCATGGAGCCTCATGACACCATGTAGTGATGCACGAGGGAATTGCTATCAAATATTTGCCCAACATGTCTGGTGCCTGGGGGAAAATCACATGGTAAGAAATATTGGGTTAGATAGAATTTCTACCAGAAAAGGAGTTACGTAAGGTAAGTAGCGTTTTCTTCTTTGCAAAAGAAATCCTACACCCACTTAGCAAAGTTCTGGCTGTAGTGTCATAATTGCCGTGTAAAGACACCATGGGCCATGTCTTAAAAATACCTAGATATTCAGGATGGCCTCCATTTCTCTAAACTCTATCAGAGTTCATTTCCTGAGGAAAATGTAGTTTATAGTACAGGCACCATCAACTAGGGCATTCTCCAAGCAAGCCTGTATCACTCCAGACCGTCTCAAACTCTGCAAGTACTTCCAGCCATTCCTTCCCTGAGATGGACTCAGTGTGAGCAAGTCTAATGTTTTTTTGTTGAATTGATGAGACATTCCTCGAACCGAAACCAGATTGGCTGAATACTTTTGTGCTTTACTTGAATTTGAACCAGATTTGGTTAAGCACCCTGCAACAATCGTAATAAAGATACATTTCAAGCTGACATAGGTTGTAGGGGGACCAATGATATTGCTTGAAACTAACTTCTTGGTGTTGAAAAAGGCTATTGGTAACCATAGACAGCATTTTCGGCAGAGCAAATTACAGGATTTTCCTTTGCTAGCGATTGGGATAGAAACATTGGAAGGTTCAACTAATTGCACATTTTCACTAATACATTTTGGCCACCACTTAACCCATTTATACCTCACCATAGGCCTATTTCTAACATATTTCCAGTCATGACATAGGCATACAAACTGGCATACAGATGTCTAATACTGGTTCTGTCTCTTTTAATTTTTCAGCATATTCTTTGGAGTGCTATACATGCAGTGACCCGCTGATCCCCTTTTCATGTGTTAAAAGGACCGCATGCAAAGAGGATGAGAACTCCTGTAAAACAGAAATGTTTTTTAATAAAGGTAAGGAAAAATAGAAGTGTATGTGCTTCTCATGATTGCAGACATGCAGCAATTTGTGAATTTGCCTGAATGTTTGGGGTAGCAGAACAAGGGGTAGGTCGGCTGCTAGACGCGATCAGTGACTACTGACCTTCGGTAAGCTAGTTAGCATCCGTTGTGGCCCGCACAACATAAGTCCTGAATGCTTTGTGATTTGGACTTTCCTTGAAGTTGTATTATACATGTGTGTGTGGATAAAGATTATTGTTCCTGTTGAAATTCCATGATCTTTTAGACAGTAACTGGCATGAACCGTGTTGACCCTCCATTTACTTACAAACACTATCATGTGCTGGAGTGGACCATTATATCCATCTCTCACCCGAATCAAGGTTTTTAATCATAACAAAGGAATCAAGCAATTAAAATATTGTTTTGGGCTCCTGTAGTTATTTTTTATTGCACCTTCTTTGAAATCTATTCACTTCCATTCACATATCCCTCTACCACACCTCACTTTTGACATTGGCAAAAAGAAAACAACTCCAGCAAAGAGCCCCTTTGCTGGGCCCGTTAAGCACTCCAATGCCGGTCCAATGAGGATCTGCCCAATGATGAAGCATGACAGCTCTTGGGGTGTGTGAGGGCCCTTGCTCCTAAAGGCAGAATGTCCTCATCTTACTTCCTGGTTGACCTTCATCCCTCTATAGCAGCTGATTACCTTTCTTTGACAAGTCAGTAGTATGGGCACTTATGCTGGACCACCTTAAGTCCCAGTCCCCCCTTTTTAGGTTGAGCGTGAGCTGCCAAAGAGGTGTCACTGGATACCACGTCAAGCTCCCGCCAGCTGCACAGCAATCTCACCTACACTTTGGAGTTGGTGGTCATCAGGTGAGTACCCTACATGCAGCAGTTGTCAAACATGCAGCAAGCGGTGTGCAGAGGTGCGAACCACCTTTTACAAAAACACCTCAAAGTGAACTGATGCGGCAAATAGTTAAAACCGTTTGATTATTTCTTCAGAAATGTCATGCTTCTTGCATCATGCTCTTCAGGTGGTATGCACAAAGCCCACGTTCCTGGAAAGCTGCACTTCGTCTCAGAACTCGTTTAAATGGCGTCACCTTACATCATAAATCCTTTTCATTCATAATAAAAATATTTGTTATGTTATGTTATGTTATGTTATTGGTTCATTTTTATAGCGCACGGCTACTCAAAAAGAGTGTCCCGGCGCTTTTATTGGAGAAGGCAAGAAAACTGCAACATAATAACATAACACCAAATGAAAGACTAAAAGAGTAGTGAGCCAGAAATACCAAAAAGAACGGCTACTGAATAAAAAGCCACGTCTTAAGGCCTTTCCTAAAAGCCAATAAGCTAGTGGCACCCCGCAGGGCCAGCGGCAGAGAGTTCCATAGCTGAGATGCCAGCAATCCAAAAGAGCGTCCACCAAGGCGCGCTTTCTTTACCCGAGGGACGACAGCAAGGTACAGGGATTCCGACCTCAGAGACCTGGTCGGATGATAAAAGACCATTCTCTTTTGGAGATACTTAGCTCCCCCCTTGTGAAGAGCTTTATAGACCAAGGTCAGAGCCTTAAAGGCGATCCTCTTGCGAATGGGCAACCAATGTAACGTTACCAGCAAGGCCGAGGCACTGGAGCGCCTACTAAGGCCGAAGATAGCCCTGGCCGCGGCGTTTTGCACCACTTGAAGGCGCTGCAGCAGGTACTCTGGAAGGCCCAGGTAGAGAATGTTGGAATAATCCAACCTGGACCCAATCAGAGCCTGAACTGTCAACGTCCTATGTTCCACGGATAACAAAGGAAGAAACCTCCGCAGCATCCTAAGGATGCCAAAGCACATGCCAGACACCCCCAGGATCTGCGATTTCAAGGTTAACCTGTTATCCAGCTTCACCCCCAGATTCTTTGCCACCTGAGAGGAGCAGGATGGAGGGAACATATCCTGTGGCCACCAAGTCTGCCAGTCAGGCTCGGTGTCGCACCCAAAGAAAAGTACTTCGGACTTGTCGGAATTGCACTTGAGGCTGTTTAGATGGAACCAATGAAAAACAGCCCCAAGGCAATCCCGAATACTCTCCCCGTCAAAGCCGCCTCCTCTCGTACAAGAGAAGAGGAGCTGGGTGTCATCCGCATAGGATACGATCTGGGCACCATGCGACTCCACCAGTGCCGCCAACGGGGTCATAATGATGTTAAAGAGGGTCGGGCTCAGAATAGAGCCCTGAGGGACCCCGACTCCCAGAGGCGGCATCACGGAAAATTTGTAAATTTTCTGAACAGGTTATGCTGTATAGCGTACTTTCAACTTTTCTTTTGACCGCGCTGGATGGCCTGTGGACAACCAGTTGCGCGCTGGATGGCCTGTGGACCCCCAGTCGCGTGCCCACAGCGGAGGTGTAACAGAATACACAACTTAACTAGAAGCCATTTCTCTCACTGTCTGTGCTGGGAAGAATTAAACTAAAAGAGTTGCGCGGATTGTTGATTCTCCGTGAGCATCACTCACTGCAGGTGACATGTTCATCTGCATGGAGTAGAACTGGCTAAAGGTCAATGGTTCTCGTTCGAGATCTCGAGTTATGTAAATCTATCACTGTACCACAAATACCACCACCACCAATACCAGTACCACTACCACCAATACCAGTACCACCACCACCAATACCAATACCACCATCAATAGCAACACCACCAATACCCCCACCCACCAATACCACCACCACCAATACCACCAATATCACCCTCACCAATACTACCACTGCCAATACCAACACCAATACCACCAATAGCACTGCCACCAATACCAATACCAGCACCTCTCACTCACAAGTAAGAGCAGGGGCACTGTATGAGGCCAGAGCTGCAGCTGAGACCATCCCTCTCTCCCTCCATGCGTGCAAAAATGCACAGCCCACCCTGCACCAGTAGGTAAAGCCAGGGTCCTACTACAGCTGGAGTTTTTTTATTAGGCCAAAGATAACAATGACATTACGCGATGCCACACTGCACACTCAACTCAGTGACAGGGCAGGAACTATACCCCCTCCCGCTCTTTCTCCTGAGCTGCAACAGTGTAATCACAGAGCAAAAGATGTTGGAGCGCTTTGTTAGTGTTTAAAGCTCAGATCATATGTAACTCTCACTTTACACTTTGTGTCTGTGTAATTTACAACACTCACACATCTTAACTGCACTGTTTATCACTACTTTGAAGAAACCTTAGGCTGGTCTCTTCCTCTGTTATTTACAATCTAACACCGGGTCGAAAAGGCCCTCTATTGCAATGCTATAGGTCTAGCATTTGAGAGAGTTTAAGCTATTACTATTGTTAATACAATGCCTTTTATTTATGTTTTAAAACCTAAATCATAAAGAAAAGGCATTGTCCTTTACAACGACAATAGCTCAAACGTGCAGGAATGTGAGACCTATTGCATTGCAAAGGCTTGTTTATTGTAGTAGCAGAAATCACATCACATATAGTTTGATACCCACAATCACATCAAAAGGTTTACTCTTCCTGTTACACATTGACCCTCATTAGCATCAAGTGTGCTGCTGAGATGAGGCAGAAGGATAAAGCAATAGAAAATAGACAGTCTTTTTAAAGCCGTGTCCACTTCCTGTGTCTGCTGTTTTCACTTGTGTGGCCCCTGAGACAAAGAGTAGCAAAGGCAGTGCCAGGCCATAACAAGGGTAGCAAATGACAAGCAAATGTTTGCACATGTTCCTTCTGGCTACCGCTTACTGACGTCCATGCATGTATCTTTTTCAGGAATGGTAAAAATGCTGCCTCCTGACCGCACTCCGAAAATGGTAAACATTCTCCTAACCCAATATCTTAAGTCTAAAACATATTCTAGAACCAGGTGTACTCTCAGTGGGTGACTGCGATGCCTCTATCTCATCTTAAAAGTTATTTGGATAAAATACATTGAATAAAGTGGATAGGTTAGAGGTATGTATAAGAGTTATATTGGCCCTTATCTGAAACTGGGAAATGTAAGAGTTAGAAGTCGGATTTTACACCATGACACCCTCAATTATTTAGGCTGTTGAACTTCTAGTTTTTGGATATCTGCTGTGCCCTGCGACCCTGTTGAATTATCAACTACTATACTGCTCTGTGGAAAACGGTTTCCACCTGTATCCTCAGGTGCCTCCTTTTACAATAATTTCTTCTTCAGTGGAGCTGGGGCAAGGGGTTTTGATAGAGTTGTGCCTAAACACACTGTAGTGTAGTTCCTATATTTCCAATAGGCTCTGCACATTGGAATAACATAATTGATAGTTTAGACGTAGGACTGAGGTCGACTAGGTCTCTATTGAATATGTTAGACTTAATAATGAATGCCAGCTAGCTCAGAGGTCACTAGAAACTTTCTCGAGTAAACAAGAAGCTGTTAACTTTCCTGAATAGACAAGAAGGGATTAGTTTCTGACAACCGCATGAACATGACAACTTTGCTCCTTCCAGAATAAGGAGTTTATCTCCAGAGTCGCGAAAACAATAGATAACTATTTCACTCACTCAATTGTGCATACTTAGTTTCACCAGAAGCGCAGTAAAGTGCGTACAGTAAAAGGAGTATTATAAAATAATACTGTAAAAGCATACTCAACTGGTGCTTCTAAGATACGCCTACCCCTGTGTACCTAACCTAAGCCTAGTACGTGGGAAGGAGTAAGTGAGCTGCAGTTTAAGATAAGATAGTTTTTGCCAAGAATCTGAATCAAGAATTCTCTAAGGATCTAACCTTGGTTATAGAATGAAGGAGGTCTTGTAGCTCTTTCTCAGGACTCAATCTCCCAGCAACCCGCAAGGGTGACTGGAAACACTGGACCTGGATTTCTCGGCAGGAGAAAAGACAGCGTCTCTCTCAGTGCCTCAATGGGAGGGTCGGCTTCCTTCGGCACTTGCCACAGCAGGGCGTCGGGAAAGTAGATAGCTGATCTGCTCCAAACCACTGTGTTTATACCTGTATATTTATACCTGTAAGGTGCCGAGTTTGATGTAAGGTTGGACATAAGACGTCACTAAGAACTCGCAGTTCTTTCGGGACTCCAGGAGTTCTTGGACAAATCAAAACAGAAGCAGGGGGAATTCCCGGGCTGCTGGAGGCTTGGTTTGTTTCAGAATGCGTTGTACTTTCTAGGAGTCTATGGGAGTAACCTTGCAGTATTTGGACTGCATTGGCTATGACTTAATATAGATATGATTCTTATGCCTTTATAAGGATATGATTTGTTATATCCACACAAGGGCATAAATCAGGAATATTTAAATAGGGTCCTAGATACGTTCACAACACCCACTCCACGTATAATGTCCATCATAATTAAAGACTAAGCAATTCTTAACATATAACGATGCCTGTGTTTTCCAGCCCACCCCAAAATACATAAAATGCATTTGAAATGGTATATACACGAAAAAGGAGTAATATACTGTACGTTTTCAAGCAGTGGTATCATTCAGATAATGCATGTATAGTACGTTGAAATATTGGCTGAATGAATCATGAAAATTACATTCATGAAAAGGCTCTTAATTCAGAAGAGAAGGTCGAGAGCATTGTATCACATATTTATACAAGATTGTAGATGTGCTAGATGCTGAATCAAAATATTGTCTCTAGAGTTTCAAAAATAGAAATCTTGTTCTCTAAGAATAGTTCTACTTTAAGCGGAGTATCGTTTGCCTAAAAAAAGTAAATATTTTGGGAACGGGGAAAAATAATTTCGCTTTCAAGGAAAAAAATAGTTCCTCAGTTTTTTAGAAGTTTCTGTTTTTCTAACTTGAAGGTTGAATTCAGAGTTCAGGGAACACTGTGTGCTCAAATGTTATTATCGTTATTAGGAGAGAACATTAACTCAGATAGGGTGGCAAAGAATTTGTCTACAACAGTAGGTCAAAGTTCGACCAAGTTTGAAAAAGCAGAAATAGTGCAGATATGAGAGGCATTGCTGTCATCGGTTTTCAGATCAGCAATGGTCACAGAAGGTCGTACATGTTTGCCGCTTTCATCTCGTACCTCACCGTCACCTAATCGTAATGGTGAAGTCTCAATGAATGCCGTCATCAGAATAGGTAACCGCTGGGGACAACTCGTTGCATGAGCCGTTACCGAACCAAGCAAAGTATCGATATCCAAAGGTACTGCTGATGGTAGTGTGAGACAGATGTCCAACACACATTCTTCTCCGCATAGCAGGCATCGTAGAACAGGTAGGATGCAATCTTGCCAGATTGGTCTGAATGAAAGAAACCATGTGGTATTCAGATCTCCTAGCCGAGCTAAACCGAGTATTTTAGTTATTCCTTCTCGGCATCTCATCCCAAGGATTGTTTATTCCATGGTAGCCTGAGTTTTTGTTTGTGGCTGGATTTGCCATATCGAAGCAAAAGGAACAAAAATAAAATTCCTGCTACGAGTCCCAAGATGAGAGGCAGGCCGCCAAACACAGAGTGCACGAAATTTGGGAAGATGCTCAGGACTGCTTCAAAAGGTGATAATAGTCCCGAAAAAATTGTCTTATATACATGTGCGATGCCACTGGTATCAGACATGTTTAAAATTTGACCTAACATTTCTGAAAAATGCATGGGGCAATATGTTGATAATAATGCATGTATCTCTGCCGCTGTCCTTGCAACTTGCAGATCATACGTCTCTTTGGACGGGCTTAAAGACACAGTTGTGTGTAAAAGAATGGATTTCATTCTGCTTAAAGTATCAATTTGAATAGAAGAGATATTCAGAGAAGGCCATATCGTTGCCTCCTGGTCTGGTTTGTTGTTTGGACACAATACTTGCATACAGCAAGTGACCATGGAAGTTACACTGACGAGATAGGCCCTTCCTGGCACCATGCCACAACAGCTGCGGTCACTTATTATAACGTAACTGCTGTTGGAAAGTTGTCTGAAAAAAGGCTCTATCTGTGTAGCTAGGGTGCCGTGCAGGTGGCATAAAAGGTTATTTGATGAACCTTTGCAGGCTCCATGCAAGGTAATTCCTTGACACAGAAGTGTACCGCTTAGTGAATTTTTACAGTTATTACCACTAAGAAATACCTCTTTTTTCCCCCACTGTAACATCTATGTGTATAAGGTAGATTCCAGGTCGACTTGATGTAACCTTTACCCAACCTTTCATACAGGCCTGCTGGTATATGCTTTTGGCAAAATTGAAACTGAAAAGTCGTAATCAGAATTGTAATTGTGGCCATGTATTATCCATTCAATGACGGGTCTTTCGGAGACTGTCAATGGCAATTTTTCAAGTTTTTCAACGATCAGCACCGTATAGTCTGCTCCTTTTTGTGTTAAAGAGATTTGTTTATCAGTAAGGTTAAAGATAGAAAATAATGACGTTGTGTTGATTAGACGCCATGAACGGAGGTTTTGCAACGTCTAGCCTAACTGTACAATAGAACGCAATTGGGACTGGCCATGTTGTACATTAGCATATCCTGTTCTATTATATCAATAGCAGATGATACAATGCTGTCCAGTGAATAAATTCTGGAGTCGTCAACCCATTGTCACTACAGACAGTTTTCTTGCCAATTTAGTGCAATCAATTTCCCGTATTTTTTTAGCAGTTTCAATTTGCTTTACTTTCCAAGCTTCGTTGTAAGCAAGTTCAAGTTCAAGTTCAAGTTTAAAATTGGTATAGCGCACTACTCACCCAGAGGATCTCAAGGCGCTTGAGGGAGGGGAGGTACTTTACTTATTGACTATCCAAGTTTTTAGTTGTTTTCTGAAGGAGAGGTGATTCTGTGTAAGGCGGAGGTGGGCAGGGAGAGAATTCCAGGTCTTGGCCGCTAAGTAGGAGAAGGATCTTCCCCCCATGGTGGATCTTTGGATGCGGGGAATAGTTGGCTTGATTGGACGATCGTAGTTGGCGGGTGGGTGTGTAAAAGGACAGGCGAGTGTTAAGGTATTCGGGTCCTAGGTCGTAGAGTGCTTTGTGTGCGTGGGTGAGGAGGCGGAACGTTATTCTCTTGTTGACGGGGAGCCAGTGGAGGTATTTCAGGTGACCGGAAATGTGAGCTTGTCGGGGGATGTCTAGGATGAGTCTGGCTGATGCGTTTTGGATGCGTTGGAGTTTTTTCTGTATTTTGGCTGTGGTTCCGGCGTAAAGGGTGTTTCCGTAGTCCAGTCGGCTTGTGACCAGTGCATGGGTGACCGTCTTTCTTGTTTCGGTGGGGATCCAACAGAAGATTTTTTTGAGCATGCGTAGGATGTTGAAGCATGATGATGAGACGGCGTTGGCTTGTCTGGTCATCGAGAGGGATGTGTCCAGGATGAAGCCCAGGTTACGTGCGTGGTCCGTTGGTATGGGTGCGTTTCCCAGGGCCAGTGGCCACCATGAGTCGTCCCAGGCGGAGGGGGATGGTCCTAGGATGAGGACTTCCGTTTTGTCAGAGTTCAGTTTTAGACGGCTGTTCTTCATCCATTTGGCTACTTCTTTCATCCCTTCGTGTAGGTTGGTTTTGGCAGTGTTTGGGTCTTTGGTGAGGGAGAGGATCAGTTGGGTGTCGTCTGCGTAGGAGATGATGTTGAGGTTGTGTTGGCGCGCGATGGATGCGAGGGGACTCATGTATACGTTGATGAGGGTGGGACTGAGTGATGATCCTTGTGGTACACCGCAGATGACTTTGGTGGCTTCTGAGGTGAAAGGGGGGAGGCGGACTCTCTGGGTTCTTCCGGCGAGGAACGAGATGATCCAGTCCAGTGCTTTTCCCTGTATCCCGACGTTGCTGAGGCATTGTATAAGGGTGCTATGACAGACTGTGTTGAAGGCTGCGGAGAGGTCAAGTAGGATGAGGGCAGCTGTTTCTCCGTTGTCCAGTAGAGTTCGAATGTCGTCTGTTGCTGCGATGAGGGCAGTCTCGGTGCTGTGTTTGGCTCGGAAGCCGGACTGTGAAGGGTCGAGGGATTTGTTGGATTCGAGGAAGGCGGCGAGCTGACTGTTGACGGTTTTCTCAATGACTTTGGCAAGGAATGGGAGGAGCGAAATGGGGTGGTAGTTCTTAAGTTTGGTGGGGTCTGCTGTGGGTTTCTTCAGGAGGGCGCTGAGTTCGGTATGTTTCCAGCTTTCTGGGAAGGGAGCGGATTTGAGGGAGCCGTTGATGACGTCTCGGAGATGGGGTGCGATAATGGAGTCTGCTTTGTTGAAAATGTGGTGGGGACATGGGTCGGTTGGCGATCCTGAGTGGATGGAGTTCATCAGGCGGATGGTGTCTTCAGTGGTGATTGGGTTCCAGGCGCAAAGGTTGTTGGATGGGGGTTTTAGTTCGAAGGTGGGTGGGGTGGACTGGTCTCCAAAGCTGTTATGAATGTCAGCGATTTTGTTGTGGAAGAACGAGGCTAGAGAGTCGCAGAGGTCTTTTGAGGGAGTGATGTCGTTGGTGCCGGCGGTGGGGTTGGTAAACTCTTTGACATTGTTGAAAAGTTCTTTGCTGTTGTGGGCGTTGTTGTCGAGTCGATCCTTGAATGCTGACTTCTTGGTGGATCGGATCAGTTGGTGGTGTCAGTGGTTGGGTTTTCAGAGGCCAGGTTGTCAGTGGTTGGGTTTTTTCGCCAGGCTTTCTCGAGGGTGCGACAGATCTTCTTGGATTTCTTAAGGTCATCATTAAACCAGGGGGCTTTTTTGCTGTCTTGCTTGATTTGATGGTTTTTCAAGGGTGCTAATTCGTCAGCGCTGTGGGTGATCCATTGTGTGAGGTTAGTGGCTGCTTCATTTGGGTCCGATGATTTGGCAGGAGGGTTTTGGTCAAGCAATGTGAAGAGCTGATCGGTGGTAATTTTGTTCCAGTTTCTGCGGGGAATTGGTTGTGGGTCATAGTCTTTTTGTAGTTGAAGTGAAGGCATCTGTGGTCCGTCCAATGGAGAGCTGTGGTGTGATTAAAGGAGATGTGCTAGCTGGAGGTGAAGATAGGGTCGAGCGTGTGCCCGGCATAGTGGGTGGGGGTGTCAACAAGTTGTTTGAGTCCGAGATTGGCGAGGTTGTCCTGAAGGGTGGTGGTGTTGTTGTCGTTGTTCTTTTCCAGGTGAATGTAGTCCTCGGAGGGGAGGGCGTGTGGGCTGATGAAGTCAGTGATGTCTTCACTGAATTGTGTGCGGGGTCCTGGTGGCCTGTAGATGAGGGTGCCTCTGAGTGTGGTCTTGTGGTCGGTGTGGATCTGGAAGTGAAGGTGTTCGGCGGCTGCGAGGTTGTCGTCGGAACTGGTTGTGATGCGGATGGTGTTCTTATGGATGATGGCGATGCCTCCTCCTGTTTGATTGATGCGGTCCTTTCGGATGATCTTGTAGCCGTCCAGGATGGCTATGGCGATGTCGGGCGTTGATGAGGCGTTCATCCAGGTTTCTGTAAGAAAGGCGACGTCCGGCGATGTGGTGTCGAATAGGTTCCAAAGTTCAATGGCGTGTCTGTGGACCGAGCGGGTGTTGAGCAGGATGCACTTCAGGTGGTTAGTGTCGGAGCTCTGTTTGGAGTTTGTGGATTTGGTGTGGGTCCTGTATATGAAACATTTTTAAAGCTGTCCCAATATGAAATCTCGGAAGTCAGCACCTTCTTTAAGTAAAGTCAAGTGTTGCTTAATTTCAGGCAGTGTTGATTTCTGTAGCCATTCGAGGCATAGTTTCCCTACACTGTATGTTGTAATTATCCCTGGATATTTTCTCTGGGAATATCTTGGGTCTGGCCTGTTCTGTTTGAACCCCTGTCTTTTATTCAGGCATCTATCTTGACAGTTATTAGTGTCTGTGGGCCAGATCAACCATTTTCTCCAATCAGGATTAATTCTGTTTTGTTTTAAAATATGGGATACGTCCATTTCCGCATCTGTAGAGCTATTACTATCAGGTATGGGATTTGGTATAGACGGTTTGTTTAAGTCCTTTATCATGGCTAGGCCAAGACAGGTTGTTTGTTGAATGGTGTCATTCAGGAACATTATTTGTTCTGGGATCATGCAGGCTCTAAATAATGATTCTAGACCTTGTACCTGCCAACCTTTTGTACCCCAAATGGTTTTTGTTTTAATGTTGTTTTTCCAAAATTCAAAACCAAATGTAGACTTTTTTTCATAAAATGTTGCGGAATATATCAATTTAGTGTTTGTCAACATGTTTTTCATTCCTGTCTTATTTAACATTTTAAAATAAAACATTTCTGGATCAGTGATGTTAAATCCTGAGAAGTATGGGAATTTCACATAAAATGTTTTCGTGCTGCCTTTTGGAGGTGTTGGACAATGTTCCCATTGATTACAGGCAAAAACATTTCTAGGATTAGCAGATTTATGCAAATAGTGATGTCCATAATGATTAAAGCAATACATTTCTTCATAGTTTGATGAGCCTTCTAAATAATCATGTTCTGTAAATGTTGCTGACATTTCTAAATCTGACATCATATTATTAATATTTTCAAAGTCCCGAATCATCAGAGAAAGTACCAGGTGATAAAAGGTCACTTAATGAAACCTTGAACTGATGTGGATATCTCAAAAGCTCAACCGGGCCATATATGTCATAATCAGTAGTGTCCCATGCTACATCACCAGGTATACGAATGGCTGTGATGTTCACTGATGATAGTTCTCTTTTTTCAATGTGAGAAGATCTGTTGATGTTCTGACTTGCTGTGTCAGGACCCGTACCCTAGGCTCTATTTTTTGGTGCCCCATAACGACGCAAGCGGGACAAGAAACTGTTGGAAGCACTTGGTCAAAAGCGATGAGGTCCTGGAGACTGAAGATGGCCGCCGCTGTTGCCTTGGCAGATCGCGAGTAGGCGTTCTAGTCTCTCGGGCCTCAGCTGATGTGAATTCAACGAGCAGCGCGAGCTCCTCGAGAAATGCGCACTTCACAGAGGTTTTGACCAGGCGAAGTTCGTCATCGTGAGCCCAGGAGTTTGTCACTAAGTTTAATTAAAGTAAAGGCTCTAGTCGTAGCAATTTCATCACAATCCTTAGCGGAATGATTCAACTCGGTGCTCGGAGCATAAGTCAAGCGCGAGTGGCCGAGTAAATGTGGAAAAATCGTTAAAGAGTGTATTGCCATACCGGAGGAGTTTTTCCTGAGGCGCAGATATCCAGTGTCACTCAGAAACAGAGGTTGAGGAGCGACGCATCGTAAAAGGTTTCTGAGAGGAAGAGTTCCTGACACATCGTGAGGAGAGGAGTTATCACGCAGTGTCACTACCGCCTGAAGATATAAGCTAAGTATTGTTACATAGACTTTATCGGTAGTTGCTTTGGTACCAAGTTACTTACTTAATTAGAAAAGCATTCAAACCAACTGCATTCCTGTGAATAGAACTGGAAGGTATCAATAAACATGAACTGTATTCTGTCAAGCAAGAGAAAAGTAGTACTAAGTAATATGTAAATACCCAGCAAGAAAAGACAGCGAGGAAGTGAATAACCCTGCCAACCAGCAAAGACATTAGAAAGGCAAGGGTTAAAACTTCAGAAGATTTCAAGAGTAAACAGAACCCGCATTTAGAAAGATCTCAGCTAATTAGTGAAGTAAGTGCACTTGCTGACTATTACATAATATTAGTAGCCCCTTAGAGTAGGTAATACATTAATTCATTGTTTTCTTCTTTCACATCAGTGACAACTAAATAGAGGAGAACAAAATCAACACATTTAGAAGAGGAGCTAAGGTTCTGCAGAAGTTGGGTGGGTGAGAGAAGATAATAGAATAGATTCAAAAGAGAAGCTAGTTGGAGGTTAGGATTGTAATGATGTGTTATCGTTTTAGGTTCCAATAAAAGACAACACAGAAGGTAGCTGACCGCAGGAGCCAATTCAGTACCAGTCTTTTCTCTGTTTATTATTTTATCCAATTCCCCTTCCCTTAAAGTAATGGTGGAAGGTTCTGTGTAAGACCTACCAGTATTGCTGAGAGGGATTTGGGTACTAGCATCTCTGTTCCTGTGCAAGACCCGGTAAGCCAAAGATAGTCGTTTTAAGCTTCCTGACATGCTGTGTCCATTGTACTATATTTTCATTCAATCATTCTTCCCAAGCTTAAAATCAAAATGAGCCATAGAAGGAGGAAAAGTACACCTAAAACAATCCATAATTCAAACCATGGTGAAATCAGATATGTTTCTTTGACTTGATGAAAGAGTTCAGTCATTTTTTCTTTGAAAGTTTTATTTGCTGGCGTTTCTTCATGTTTACTTGGATCATCAGAAAAGTCATCGAAATTGATGAAGTAGCCAGATGCAGTTCTGTCAATTGTTGGAATTGCTTCCGGATTTTCATTAATCTTAGCATTTGTATAGTCAGAGGCTACATCACTGTAGATTGGTGTTTCTTGATGAACTGTTGCAATTTGGGTTTCGAGAGGCACAAGTTCCATGGCACAGTCCTTTTTTATTCACTGCAGGTTTATCAAATGTGATTAGTCTCTCAGTTTGAACCTCTTTAATTGTAGCAAGGTTTAGTCTTCTGCTTCTTCTTGGGAGTCCACTGGGCCTACTACTTATTATTGGCCACATGATTGTGGTTTTACCAGGTCGATTGATATTTATTTATTTATTTACGAGTTTATATAGCGCTGGAATCGACTCCAACTGGAGTATCTCTGTGCTTTTGGGCCGGTTGACATCCTCAGAGGAGTGAGTAATGCTGGAGCTAGATCTAGTTTTTAAACAACAGGGTTTGAAGGTGTTTTCTAAATTTCAGATGTTCAGTGCATAGTCTGAGAGTCAGAGGGAGTCTGTTCCACAGTGTGGGTCCTACAACAGATAATGCTATGCCTCCGTGCCTGGCTTTTTTGGCGTGAGGTACTACCAGTAAATGGCTTTTGCTGGATCTGAGCGATCTGGAGGGGATGTAGGGAGTGAATTTCTGTTCCAGGTAGGTAGGGCCTTGTCCATTTATGCTCTTGTGAATAATACTGTCTAACAAAAAGAAGTTTGGCCCATGCGGACAGAAGTGGGGTAAGGGCCCAAATACTTTGTGAAAAAGAAGGGAACCTACACTTCAATACATTTTGCACCGTTCGGTTTTGGGTGAAAAGATAAACAAAGCTTAATATGTTTATCCAGGCGATTATTTGCACCGTTTTTATTCTTCAATTTTGTTGAAAAGAGCTTTGCATGTACAGAGAAATCACACTGTCATTTACGTAATAACCAACAAAGTTGAGATAGCTAATCTTTAGCAACACAAAACATAAATTTACAGACATAAACAATATGAAAGCATATAACTAGTGAGAAAAAAGTTATTTGTTTACAACAAAGTGAAAATGTATCAAAAAGGGAGGGAAAGATGTCAAAATATTTTTTCAATAACATCAATAAACGCAATTAAGCAAACATATTTCCAACAAAAAGCAATTATTGCCCAAGGAGCAGCCTTTGAATGAATCTGCATGAAAACAAAAAAAACTCTCGGAAACAATGTTTTTAAGGCTATAGATTCCTAAGTATTTTGTTCGTATTTCCAAACTTAGGACGTAATCCTGTTCGCCTACGCGTTTCGAGTTTGCAGGGTTTCTTCACAAACTCTCTTCAGGGCCAAATGATGAATTCTTTCCCATGTTCCTTAACCTATTAGTGAA
Source organism: Lissotriton vulgaris (assembly GCF_964263255.1). Taxonomy (NCBI): domain Eukaryota; kingdom Metazoa; phylum Chordata; class Amphibia; order Caudata; family Salamandridae; genus Lissotriton; species Lissotriton vulgaris. The sequence continues at coordinate 2,025,918,199 of NC_141691.1, read as the reverse complement.
AACACAAGCAATTGTGGACACTCATTATAAGTTGCTCGCCTGGGCCCACTCATACCTTCTCATATGTACAACTTTAAAAAGAGACGTACCTCAGGGGACTTGAGGTAAGTTCGGTTCATCCAGAGTATTAAAATGGGATTTTTCGAGTCTGTGCGTTTTCTAAAAGACACAAGGTGTTGTGTCAGAGGCTGCTCTGTTTGAAACTATTATCCAGCTCATTATAACGGTAGAAATAGCCAATCCTTTCCTACCTGGATATGTGACTCGGAGGAAATCAAGTGGACGCTGCAATTTTGTGTTTGGAGTTGGGCGTGAGTCTGCTTCCAAATCTTCTTTGTTCAGGGAGGGTCCTGGGACGGGCCGGTTCCCTTTTACTATTCCGTGACTGTATCTGCAGATAAAAGAGGAGGAACGGGCGCCAAACGTTTAGGAACGCACTCGTTCGCTAGTCTATGGGTTGCGCGGCTTGTCTGGTGACAGCACGTACCTGCTGGTGTGTCAGCGTGTTCCACTTCCTCATTCCATCAGTTAGAGTGAACGGCATACAGTTCCAACAGTCTCTCTGAGAGGCTCACTGTTATATGGCCAATCACAGAAGGGCTATTTTGAAAGCCACCCCTGGTGCATTGTGGGACCTGAAGTCAAATTGAATATGAATCAATTTCAGAGTCTGGAAATTTCACTTACTGAATTAAGGCCCGTGTTGATGGTATCAAAGCGGAGTAACAGGTACGCCTCTTTGCGCAAAAGTGCCTGCTCAATATTAGGCGATCTATGTTGTGGATCTAATCCAGACAGGACATTCCATTTGAAATCTGTTTCTTTGTGGCTGGCAGCTAGAAAATGCTCCACCATTGGGGCATTCTTCACTTTTTTCTTTAGTCTCGAGCGGTGTTGTGTTATCCTGACATTTACCTGTTGGCATGTTTTACCTATGTACAATTTATTGCACGCACACAAAATCCCGTAGATTACATTTTTACTCTTACAGTTTGTATGCAAACTGTGTCTCCATTTAATGCCATTGTGGCAAAATTCATCTCCTTCTACAACATTATTGCAGGCCACACAAGTACCACATTTACGGTGGCCTGTAATGGGTTTGAGATTCCATTTGGATATGAGATCACTCTTTGGTTTTTGTAAGTAGCTGTCAGCTCTAATGATCTGTTGGCCAACGCTTGGATTTTTCCTCATTGCAAAAATCGGTTTTTGTAAAGGGAATTCCATTCCCTCCAACAAGTGCCAATTGCGCAAAATGATTTGGCGAAACTTATTAGTGTGAGCCCCATAGGTAGTCACACAGACCAGTTTCTCCAATTCCTTCTTGTTCTTTATTTTAAGCAAATCTTCTCTGGGAGTGAAGCGTGCTCTTTTTTTGGAGTGTTTCAGGAGTTTCTGGGGATAGCCCCTTATGTTTAGTTCTTGGCAGAAGGTGTCTGCATGTGCATCGAACTCCTCGAGTTCAGAGCAATTGCGCCTGATTCTCAATAGTTGGCCATAAGGGAGGTTCTGTTTTAAACACTGTGGATGGGCACTCTTATAGTGTAAGATGGTGTTTTTATGTGTTGCCTTCTTAACACCTTAGATGCGCGCAAACATCCCTCCCCAGTGCTGCGCTGTCCATTGGAACTAGTGCTGAATGGACGTCCAATGGTCGTGCGCAGCACTGGGGAGGTAGTGCTGCCGTCGGCCAACGCCCCGACGCAGCACTTAAGAGGTTAAACAGAGTGGTGGTAAACTTATTTCCCTGAATGCAGACTGCCACATCAAGAAACGTCATTTTTTGATTACTGAAGTTGATAGAAAATTTGATGTCAGGGTGTCTCGAGTTTAGCCATTCATGGAAGGCTATGAGCTCCGTCTGGCTCCCCTGCCACAGGAGCCAGACATCGTCAATATACCTCAACCACTGTCTGATGTTTGTACTGTAAGGGTTGTCTTTGTGAATGAACTTTTCTTCGTATTGGGACATATACAACACGGCCATTTCTGGTGCGTATGGACATCCCATAGCTGTGCCTTTGACTTGGATGAAGAATTCGTTCTCAAATTTAAAATAGTTGCTTTTCAGTGTAATGCGGGCCAGAGCTAGAATAAAGGCAGTTGGGACTCTGTGTGGTCTTACGCGTTGTTCTAAATAAAATTCCATCACCTCAAGGGCCTCATCTTGGGGAATTTGAGTGTAAAGTGAGGTGACGTCCAACGTTACCATCAGATGTGTTTCAGAGTCAAAGGTCATGTCCTGGAGTTTATTGATGAAGTCAATAGTATCTCTCAAATACGATTTGACTTCAGGCAAGAAAGGCTTCAAGAAGAAATCAATATACTTTGAAGCAGGCTCTAGGACTGAGTCACAACCGGAGACAATTGGTCTCCCCGGGGGTGTTGTGCTGTTCTTATGAATCTTTGGTAAGAAGTAAAGGACAGGTGTTCTAGGTGATTTTTTGTTCAAGAATTCAAACTCCTTTGGACCCAGGAATCCATTCTCTAGTGCCTCGGTGGTGATTCGGGCAATTCTATCTTGGATTTCTGTTACCGGGTCATCTTTGACCGCTCGGTACCATTCTTGATTATCAACATGTGTCCTTCCTTCTGAGAGATACATGGGGCGAGGCCAGACCACCACTGCACCGCCCTTATCAGCCTGTTTGATGATGATAGTTGGATCTGATTTCAAGTCTTTTATAGCCTTGAGCTGACCCTTACTGATATTGTGGTGAATGAATGTTTTACTCTTCTCTAATTTTGTTAAAGATGACAAGACAGCCTGTTCAAAAGCATACACCTGTTTAGGTATATTTGTGGTAGGCAAAAATTTCGATTTAACCCTGAGACCCGTAGTTTCAAAACTTGTAGTGGCTTCTGCATCAGCGAAATAAGTTTTTAGTCTAATTTTGCGGCAAAAATCCAGCGCCTCAAGTTTAAGTTTAGTGAAGTCAGTTTGTCGGTTTGGTACGAATTTTAACCCCAAATTTAGGATGGTACTTTCGTCTGTAGTGAGGGTTCTGTCTGAGAGGTTGACTATTGTGGATGTGTCTAGCTCTTGTAATACCTGTTCCTCGTTCGCATTTCCCATGGTTCTTTGAAGCGGACGTTTTGCTGTCCGCCCCTTCCTAAAAAAGGTTGATTTGAGCCCTTTTTGTTTTGCTGACCTTGATTAGAGTCAGTAGAAGATCCTGACGATGAGGTCGAAGAGAAGGTGGTGAATCTTGACCTCGACCTTCCCTGATATGAATTTAAAGCTTGTTTAGAGTCAATAGTAGTATAGTAATCCTCTTTCAGGAATGGGTAAACTTGTTCTATTTTGAACGACTTTGAATCTTTTTCAAATTGGGCAGTTTTGGTATTGATGGTGATATCTTTAAAAGTTTGGATTTCCTTTTCAATTTTTTCCAATAGATTCTTAGCCTCTAGTTCAGTTTTGTTGTCAGCTATTGCTTTTATGAGTTCTTCAATTTCTTTCTCTTCCTCACTGCATAAACGTTGGGCGGTCTCTATTGTATGGACCATGAGGTCCCTGCTACATTTGGTGTTAATATAGCTAAAGCCTTTTTTATACTCAGTATCTTCAACAAAGATCACTGGTATATTTTTTACTTGTAGGCCCCAAGGTATTGTGCCGGTCTGCAAATGTTGTAGAAGGAAATATCCGTGTAATTCTGTCCTTATATGTTTCTTCTGGAGACGAGTTAATTTCTCTGCTTCATTCTGGTGTTTCGCAGTAGTACTGAGAGAAAGACCTGAGAAGGGTTTGGAAGCAATCAAATTTTTTATGTGGCTTTCCGAAAATGACAACGTTTCATTCTCTGACATATTTTGACAAGGAAGGATTCCTTGTCGTAGAATTAATCAAATCAATAATGTCCAAGAGACACTAGTTGTATCAGTCCTGACTCGCTCGGGTAACAACCCGCCCTAAACTGTCTAACAAAAAGGAGTTTGGCCCATGCGGACAGAAGTGGGGTAAGGGCCCAAATACTTTGTGAAAAAGAAGGGAACCCACACTTCAATACATTTTGCACCGTTCGGTTTTGGGTGAAAAGATAAACAAAGCTTAATATGTTTATCCAGGCGATTATTTGCGCCGTTTTTATTCTTCAATTTTGTTGAAAAGAGCTTTGCATGTACAGAGAAATCACACTGTCATTTACGTAATAACCAACAAAGTTGAGATAGCTAATCTTTAGCAACACAAAACATAAATTTACAGACATAAACAATATGAAAGCATATAACTAGTGAGAAAAAAGTTATTTGTTTACAACAAAGTGAAAATGTATCAAAAAGGGAGGGAAAGATGTCAAAATATTTTTTCAATAACATCAATAAACGCAATTAAGCAAACATATTTCCAACAAAAAGCAATTATTGCCCAAGGAGCAGCCTTTGAATGAATCTGCATGAAAACAAAAAAACCTCTCGGAAACAATGTTTTTAAGGCTATAGATTCCTAAGTATTTTGTTCGTATTTCCAAACTTAGGACGTAATCCTGTTCGCCTACGCGTTTCGAGTTTGCAGGGTTTCTTCACAAACTCTCTTCAGGGCCAAATGAATTCTTTCCCCTGTTCCTTAACCTATTAGTGAAAACACAAGCAATTGTGGACACTCATTATAAGTTGCTCGCCTGAGCCCACTCATACCTTCTCATATGTACAACTTTAAAAAGAGACGTACCTCAGGGGACTTGAGGTAAGTTCGGTTCATCCAAAGTATTAAAATGGGATTTTTCGAGTCTGTGCGTTTTCTAAAAGACACAAGGTGTTGTGCCAGAGGCTGCTCTGTTTGAAACTATTATCCAGCTCATTATAACGGTAGAAATAGCCAATCCTTTCCTATCTGGATATGTGACTCGGAGGAAATCAAGTGGACGCTGCAATTTTGTGTTTGGAGTTGGGCGTGAGTCCGCTTCCAAATCTTCTTTGTTCAGGGAGGGTCCTGGGACGGGCCGGTTCCCTTTTACTATTCCGTGACTGTATCTGCAGATAAAAGAGGAGGAACGGGCGCCAAACGTTTAGGAACGCACTCGTTCGCTAGTCTATGGGTTGCGCGGCTTGTCTGGTGACAGCACGTATCTGCTGGTGTGTCAGCGTGTTCCACTTCCTCATTCCATCAGTTAGAGTGAACGGCATACAGTTCCAACAGTCTCTCTGAGAGGCTCACTGTTATATGGCCAATCACAGAAGGGCTATTTTGAAAGCCACCCCTGGTGCATTGTGGGACCTGAAGTCAAATTGAATATGAATCAATTTCAGAGTCTGGAAATTTCACTTATTGAATTAAGGCCCGTGTTGATGGTATCAAAGCGGAGTATCAGGTACGCCTCTTTGCGCAAAAGTGCCTGCTCAATATTAGGCGATCTATGTTGTGGATCTGAGCACACAATTAATCCAGACAGGACCGTCAATTTGAAATCTGTTTCTTTGTGGCTGGCAGCTAGAAAATGCTCCACCATTGGGCCATTCTGCACTTTTTTCTTTAGTCTCGAGCGGTGTTGTGTTTTCCTGACATTTACCTGTTGGCATGTTTTACCTATGTACAATTTATTGCACGCACACAGGCCACCGTAAATGTGGTACTTGTGTGGCCTGCAATAATGTTGTAGAAGGAGATGAATTTTGCCACAATGGCATTAAATGGAGACACAGTTTGCATACAAACTGTAAGAGTAAAAATTTAATCTACGGGATTTTGTGTGCGTGCAATAAATTGTACATAGGTAAAACATGCCAACAGGTAAATGTCAGGATAACACAACACCGCTCGCGACTAAAGAAAAAAGTGCAGAATGCCCCAATGGTGGAGCATTTTCTAGCTGCCAGCCACAAAGAAACAGATTTCAAATGGACGGTCCTGTCTGGATTAGATCCACAACATAGATCGCCTAATATTGAGCAGGCACTTTTGCGCAAAGAGGCGTACCTGATACTCCGCTTTGATACCATCAACACGGGCCTTAATTCAATAAGTGAAATTTCCAGACTCTGAAATTGATTCATATTCAATTTGACTTCAGGTCCCACAATGCACCAGGGGTGGCTTTCAAAATAGCCCTTCTGTGATTGGCCATATAACAGTGAGCCTCTCAGAGAGACTGTTGGAACTGTATGCCGTTCACTCTAACTGATGGAATGAGGAAGTGGAACACGCTGACACACCAGCAGGTACGTGCTGTCACCAGACAAGCCGCGCAACCCATAGACTAGCGAACGAGTGCGTTCCTAAACGTTTGGCGCCCGTTACTCCTCTTTTATCTGCAGATACAGTCACGGAATAGTAAAAGGGAACCGGCCCGTCCCAGGACCCTCCCTGAACAAAGAAGATTTGGAAGCGGACTCACGCCCAACTCCAAACACAAAATTGCAGCGTCCACTTGATTTCCTCCGAGTCACATATCCAGATAGGAAAGGATTGGCTATTTCTACCGTTATAATGAGCTGGATAATAGTTTCAAACAGAGCAGCCTCTGACACAACACCTTGTGTCTTTTAGAAAACGCACAGACTCGAAAAATCCCATTTTAATACTCTGGATGAACCGAACTTACCTCAAGTCCCCTGAGGTACGTCTCTTTTTAAAGTTGTACATATGAGAAGGTATGAGTGGGCTCAGGCGAGCAACTTATAATGAGTGTCCACAATTGCTTGTGTTTTCACTAATAGGTTAAGGAACAGGGGAAAGAATTCATTTGGCCCTGAAGAGAGTTTGTGAAGAAACCCTGCAAACTCGAAACGCGTAGGCGAACAGGATTACGTCCTAAGTTTGGAAATACGAACAAAATACTTAGGAATCTATAGCCTTAAAAACATTGTTTCCGAGAGGTTTTTTTGTTTTCATGCAGATTCATTCAAAGGCTGCTCCTTGGGCAATAATTGCTTTTTGTTGGAAATATGTTTGCTTAATTGCGTTTATTGATGTTATTGAAAAAATATTTTGACATCTTTCCCTCCCTTTTTGATACATTTTCACTTTGTTGTAAACAAATAACTTTTTTCTCACTAGTTATATGCTTTCATATTGTTTATGTCTGTAAATTTATGTTTTGTGTTGCTAAAGATTAGCTATCTCAACTTTGTTGGTTATTACGTAAATGACAGTGTGATTTCTCTGTTCTTGTGAATAATACAGCATATTTTGAATTAAGCCCTTTGTCGGATGGAAAGCCAGTGTAGTTTGTTTAAGAGTGGTTTAGATGCTGTTCTTGGAGGGGCATTTAGGACTAGGCGAGCCGCCGTGTTTTGGACTACCTGGAGTCTAGACAACACTCCTTCATTAGCGGAGAGAAGCAAGCCGTTACAGTAGTCGATTTGACTCAAAATAAGGGCCTGCACTAGAGTTTTCCAAAATGAGTCGGGCAGCCACGGAAAGATTTTGCGCAGCATGCTAATGATGTGAAAGCATGAGCCTGCAACGAAGTTGCTGTGTTGTTTGAGCGACAATTCTTGATCAAGGCGGATCCCTAGATTTTTGACAACCTGTTTGGGTTCTGGGACCGTACCAAGATCAGATGGCCACCAATCCAGGGTCCACAGTATTTTGGCCTCTCTGAATAGCATAACTTCAGTCTTGCTGACGTTGCACTGTAGATAGTTGGTAGACATCCACTGTGCAACGGCCCTCATGCCTGCAGAGAAGGAGTTCCTTAATTCAGCGGTGAGAGTTTTACAGGGAAAGAGGAGCTGCGTGTCATCCGCATATGACACAGGGATGAAACCAAATTTGCGCATCACTCTTGCCAGGGGTGCCACGTAGATGTTAAAGAGTGTCTGGCTCAAACAGGAGCCCTATGGCACCCCTTTTGAAATCTCCACCTCTGCTGATCGATATGCACCCATGGTGACAGTCTGGGTGGGATTGGATAGGAAACTCCTTAGCCAGGCAAGGGCTTTGTTCTTAATTCCTACGTTCGACAACCGGTCAATAAGGATGTTATTTGACACGGTGTCGAACGCTGCCGACAGATCTAGTAACACTAGGATCACAGAGTAGCCTTTGTTCTGGAACATGTGCAAGTCATCGGTAACAGACAGGAGGGTGGACTCTGTGCTGTGTTTCGGGCTGAAACCAGATTGGGAATAGTCTAGGCCGCCAGCTATTTCAATGTAGCTGGATAGGTGTCGGTTTACGTATTTCTCTGAGTTTTCCCAAAAACGGTAGCAGGGAGATGGGCCTGAGGTTTGCTAGTTTGGTTCACGGTGTAGCAGTGTTCTTCCTAATAGGCCTAACTAGTGCCTGCTTCCATTGTCTGGGAACAGAGCCTGTACTCAGTGACAGATTGACACGTTTTTCAAACGTAGGACATAGGATTTCCAATAAGGTGGGCATAAGTGTGACTGGAATGATATCGTCAGGGCTGCCACTTTTGATCTGCGTGGTGAGTGCTGACAACTCCTTTGGGGTGATAGGGGGAAAAATATCTAGGGTGTGAAAGTTTTGATTGTATTCTGTATGGTGAAAGACGAGAGCTGCGTCGGTAGTCATAGTATTGTTGTAGTTGACTATTTTCTCGTAGATAGTATCTATTTTATTTGAAAAGAATTGGGATATTTCGTCACAGAGCTTTTGTGATGAAATGTCGGAGCTTTCACATGCTGCTGGTTTGACAAAGGATTGTAGTACTTGGTATAGGACCCTGGGGGAGTTGTCTGCAGTCGTGATACAACTCTGTTCTCCATTTTACCAGCAAGGGGCGGTAGTACTACTGATCTTGTTCCGCTGATAGCTAAGACAGGTACTGCTTTTCTGTAAGAAGGCCCAAGTTCCTTCTTCACCGCAATCTTTTCTCTGACCAGATCCCCAAACTTTGGAATCCAGACAGGTCTTGCTAGGACAGGTGGTTTTTCTTCAGTGGCCGTTGGCTTTAGCTTTGTGTTACTTATACTTCTTCTTGTTTCATTTAAGTCCTGTAAAACAGTCAAACGATCTTTGATATCAAAGGTTTTTTGTTCTACCACTGAAGTCTGAAAATCGAGGTCTTCGATTATCATTCTAGTACCAAACAAAAGTTCATACGGAGTGATTCCCCCCAGATAATTTCTTGGCAGATTATTAAGACTACGTTGGACACTTGTTAGATGTTTGACCAACCCGTCACCCGAACCTAATACCCTCGGTGTTATAGATTGCTTTATGTCACAGTTTTTTCTCTCCACTACCGCATTTCCCTCTGGATGGAATGGACTAGAGTACCGCAATGCAATGCCCAAGCTGGCCATGGCCTCCTTGTAAGCTTGAGAGCTAAACGCAGGACCCTGGTCAGAATGTAGCATGCCAATTGCGTATGTACCGCTAAAGACTCGCAAATATTTTATAACAGTTCTGGCGTCAGCCGAGCGCTGGGGCCTCATCTAAATGAATCTCGTCTTAATAATTATGGGTTCGCATATTTCCGTCTGGATGTCTATGTATAGATAGCCTAATGCTGTCTAATAGAGGTGTCCGGGTAGATGTCTGGTCCGGTTCACAACTGCGATCTCTGTTGCAGTCCTGACAATCTATTGCAAAGTTATAAATTTGCACGCTCATCCCCGGCCACCAGTATTGTGATTGTAATTCTATTAGAGATTTCAAGATCTCTTGGTGCCTCAGACCCATTCCCATGTGTGCTTCTTGAATCAAGTAAGCCCTCCGGTTCGTGTTTGGAATTACTCTGTCCCCCACTCCAGGGATTCGAGCAAAAGGAACGGAGTTTGCATCAATTACGTATGTATTGTCGAGTGAATAGTTGAGAGGTAATGCTGCATAGTCGCCTTTTAATGAGGCTTTAACTGCCAGCATGGTTTCTCCATCTACATGTTGTTTAGAATGCTTTTTTGTAGCTACCGAAGCCGGTTGAACCGCTGCCGTTCTGGCTCTGCTAGCCAATGAATTCCCTGCAACGTGACCGCCATCACGTTGAAGACTCTGCGTATGTATCACGTGAGTCTTTCATAGTTCTTTCTGTAAAAGAACTACTTGTTACCAAAGTTTTTTATGTTTGTTTGTAACACCTGTCTCAACTTTGTAACCATTTTCAATCCAGGTGTGCATGAATTTGTTGTAAGACTGGACGCAATATTATGAATCGCACACTATTAGTGTGGGGAATTCGCGATCGGCATTCTCAAGCGCCATCTTTAAAGTTCTTGTTTCAGCTCGCTGAGCTGTACAGTTTCTGGGTGATTGAAATTTAGTGACCATCGGTCTGAATTTACCTAAGCGCCAGCAACCTTTAACAATCGCGCATGCTGCATTGTAAATTTGTTTTTCCACAACGTAGTGTTGTGCAAATCTGTCCGTGTAGATTACACAGGTGTACTGTTCGAGAGGCAGAATTTCGATTGACAGAGGACATTCACGTTCGTAGTTCAGATCTTCTAGTTTTTTCATTTTCGGATCAAATGCGTGTTTCACGTCTGTTGCAGCAAGAGAATTTTCCCATTTTATCCATTTCGGATCTAAAGCTTTAGCATTAGGAATGCTCGATCTTGTTACTGCCTCAAGGGCTGATACGGCTGTTAAAACAGATATGCTCTTGCCTTGGGCTAGGGCTCTTTATTTTGCTACTGCAGTTTGACCCGCAGTCAGCATTTTTTCAGTAGAACTGAATTTCATTTCTGCTTGTGTGTACAAGTGTGATTTATAGGCTATTGGTACCGTTTCTCCCTCAAAAGAAAACAGGTACGTGAATCCGCATTTTCCTGGGATGACTCGGATTACAAGGATGCGTTCATTTGCGCGTGTTTGCAGTTTTGTTTTAGTTAACATATCTGTTTGTCTTCATCTTAAAATTTTTGTGTGCTTCTGAGTCCAATTGATTGGTTCGAAATCAGGTTTTATTAATTCGTAGAGAGGTGTAACCCTCTCTGCATATTTTAGAATGTAAGTTCTTCCGAAATTCAGGAAACCTAGAATCAATTGTAAGTTTTTCTGCGTTTTTGGAGCTTGGAGTACTGCACACTTCTCTAAGAAGTTGTCTGCTAGGCTTTTGCCTTCACTTGACAATTCATATCCTAAAAATAGGACAGTGAGGTGGGCAATTCGTGACTTTTTGAAGTCGAATTTGTTCCCTTCAGATGCGATGCGAACCCAAGTATAAGGGTGTTCACTCTTTTCAAGTGTGTCTCCAGGTCATCGTCTGTAAGGTAGATGTCATCGACATAAGATAATGCCTCATCAGCATACATTTGTAGTAATTCTGTTACCCTGGCTGAAAATAATCCTGGGCTTTTCTTGAATCCCTGGGGGAGACGACAAAATTGCCTTTGAGCTCCCAAACTTGAGAAAGCGGTCAAATACCTGCTTTCTGGTGCAATGTTTTGACAAAAGAAACCAATTGAGATATCTAATGCAGTTTTATATTTTTAGCGCACAATGTTATTCATTAGCGAGGCACTGTGTGAGTTTTGTACTGCAAATGTTTTGCAGCATGGGTTTAGATGTCTGTAGTCCAAAACTAGACGATATGAATCGTCTGGCTTGGAGACAGGAAACAAAGGATTGTTCATTTGTGAGGTGCATGTTTCAATCACCCCCTGATATTCGAGTTGATCTAAGATCCCCCTGACTTGTTTTTTAGCTTCTTGCTTAACAGGATACTGCCTCTGTGCAGTAGGTTGATTTTTTAACTGGATTTTATGGTGAGGAGAATCCTCATCTCATCCTACATGATTTTTATATAATGCAGGGGCTTGGGCCACTGCCCATTTTCCAGCAAATGTGTATTTTTTATTAACCCCTTCCATGCTCATGACGAGCTCAGCTCGTCATGAGGCACAGTTGAGCTGTGCTGATGACGAGCTGAGCTCGTCATGAACAATGGAAAATCTGGGAATGCAGCGCAGAAGGAAAATAGCGCTAGCAGCCAAGGTGTTAATTAGAATGTCATTTGAGAAGGCAGGCATAATCGAAGCCGATTCCAAACTTTATTCGACAATTAATCATAAAAGTATCACAAACATACAGTTTTCAATACAAAATCACTTTTTTTTTTAAAACATTCATATAAATATTTTTTTTTAAATTTAAGTAATTAAACAGTAATTAAACACCAGGTTATGTCGAATTTTCTTAAAAAAAGGGGATGGAAGATATAGCCAATATTTATCTAGTTACCACATAGACTGAGTTCATTTCGCCAGAGGCGACCCCATATCATAATATACACATCATCCCTTGCTACTAACACTAACAGTCTTCTTTCAGTCGAATTACCCATGCCCATTTTAGAAACTTTGCCATTGCAATGGCAATTGGGAGGCTAGGATCAGTACACAGTAATCTCAGTGCCTCATCATGTTTCCGTAAGCCAATTTGATGACATATTGGTTTTATCCATTTGTTGCGTGCTGCTGCATATAAAGGACAAAAGAACAAGAAATGGCTTATCGACTCTTTCTTGTCCTTACACTTAGGGCATTTATCCACTGTGTTCCCTGTCCACCTTGCGGTGAATGACCTTATAGGAAGGGTTCCTGTCCTAAGCTGAAAATAAAACTTACGATCTAATGGTTTCTCAATTGCATCCCAATATGGTTCTAATGCTGGAAAGGCCTTGAAATCAAGAAAACGCTCTGTGAGATGAGGAGCTTGTGACACATTTCTCTGTAATAATAATTTCCCATTATCTCCTCTTCATTTCTGCCTTAGAAGGGAAGATAACATTTGTTGGGTTATCCCACAGATCAATCAAACCCATTCTCCCTAGAAGGGATCTCATTTCTTTCAACCAGTTGATTTTATGAAAGCGGTCATTCTCTATAATTTCCTTGAGACCCATAGCATAGTAGATCAATTCCTCAGTTGTCCATATTCTGCGCCAGTGTAAGACTGGGCGCATCATGGCTAGATGTTGCACTGATCTTTTTCCAAGATCCCAAAACAGAGGAACTAGTGGGGTACTTTGGGGAACATGGGTAACTTTCCTCAGAAATTTGTTTTCTAATAATGTCCCTCCTGGCCTAACTTAAAAATTGCTGTAAGAGGGTTATGGTCACTCTCGACACGGGTCTTCACCTCCTTATCAACCAAAGTGTGCCAGAGCTTCAAATGTACAAATATGTAGTCAATTTTAATTGACCTTGTACCATTATCATAGGTATTTTCTCCCTTCCTATTGGACAAAGTCCGACCATTTGCAGCCCTTAGTTGATTAGCTAGACAAAAACCATTCAACTGTAGCGCAGCCTCAGTCCATTTTACTGTCAACCTGGCCTCCAGTTGGGGAACACCTCTTCCTCTTCCGACAGGTTTACATCCTCCTGCCCTAGGGGTTCAAAGGTTGTGTTGAAGTCACCCACAATTAACGGCAGTACCCCATCTTGTAGGGATTCAATCAGTAATTCTAATGCTGTTAGCACCTCTGACTTTTTACCACCTGGCACCCCTCTAGCATACACATTAAAAATATCAATGTTTGGGCCCCCCGGAAAGCTAAACCTAACTGCAATAATGTCACGATGCCCGACTGGTATTAGTTGAACATTGCAATTTAGATGTTGTTTAATCCAAATCACCAATCCTCCCATTGGACGTCCCCTTTGCCCTCTCATCGCAGGAACGTAGAAGTTCAGGTAACCTGGACTAAACACCGGTTCAGTAGACCAAGTCTCTTGAAAGAGACAGATGTCAAACCTGTCAATGAAACTTAGCCAGCTTGGTGACGTTAATTTGGTCCCCATCCCAGCCAAGTTCCATGACACCAGTGAGGTCATACACGCTATAGGTCGTTGTCCCCCATTTGTTACTTTTCTTATTAAAGAGGGACTAGAGAGTGACATCATTATGGGGGCAAAGACAGATGAAGGGCTTTTCCTAGTTGCAGGAACCAGAGGGAGAAGATTTTCCCCATTTTGGGGGTAATACCCGTTCTAATATTTTCCCTAGGACTAATCCCACCCATAGCTAATCCTGTACTTTCATTCTTTTGTACCTCGCTCCCAGCTACAGTTACATAACATGAACTTTTAATAGCCGTGCTATCATCCCCTTCCTTTGTTTGCTGTCAATCGCTGTCCTCAAATCCCGACAAGGCTGAGAACCTATTATATGTTCTTAGACACCGTGCAATGGGGTAACTAGATTGCTCATTCCATCAGAGGTTTTCTCTGCATGGATCCTGTGCCAGAGCATCAAAATAAGTTAGGGGGAGCGATTGGATCGGGATCTAGGATCTGTGTGCTGCCAATTGCAGATATGTTCTACAGACCTCCTGTCCCTAAAATTGATAATAACACAATCCCCCTCAACAGTCTTTACATTACTTCTGACCCAATTGGCCCTTCTAACGGATAAAATCTCTGCCTGAACATGAGTTGGCAAAGGCCGATTAGCATTAAGCCAGAATATGCACTTATTTTTTAATTCCATGTGTGTCTCCCTCTTACCCTGATCTAATGATGGAACCCCTGCCAATATAACCACATAAGGGGCAGATTCAGGGGGGAGTTCTACAGTAGGTGCATTAAGTACCACATAAGGTAAGGGGTTACTGGAAGATAAGGGGCCATGACTTGCTGTTTTATTAATTGCCACATGTTCATCCACAACTAGCTGGGTAGATTGACTGACCCCTCCGGCATTAGACAATGGAGCAGTAGCTCTAGAAGCCTCCGGCTTTTTTGCCACTATACTACTGCTACCATTTGGCAAACAATTGGAAGTTACATCCACAATAGCTTGTCCTTGCGTAATAGTCTGTTTACAATTTGTACCTCTGCCCCAGTATCCCATCAGCTTCTGGGCTGATGCCAGTGAAAGTTCCAGACATACCAGCTTAGCCTCAATACAGTCCAACCTATCATGTATTGAGTGAATTGACTGCTCAAGAGCAGTTTCCAGGTTTTTCCAGAACAAGGCACCCGACTCCTTTGGTAAATCACGTTCGGTGTTTGACAGAGAGACTGTTTCTTTGCTAGCTGGTCTCATGGATTTTGGACAGTCTGTAGTATTAGATAAAACACTCTCCTTCGGCACCCGTTCTTTCCCTTTCTTTCCTTTTATGCCCATAGCTCGCTCTCGTACTTGTACCCCTGGCCGTGTGATTTCCACCGTAACTCCCTTTGGTTGACAACCCGACCCCTTTTTCGCAATACTTGCTGACCTGGTCTTAATATTAGGAGAAGCCGTTTTTTGGGGGGAAATGCTTTGCTTGGTCTTCCCTTAAGGAGCTATAAGTTGTTGTTCTGGGGATGGAGCGTGCCCGTTTATATAGGAGATAGAGCTACTGGCTTCGTCGTCTGAAGAACATGAGGTGTCACCAAGATTAGGCTCATTAAGAACAGGGGACCTAATACCAGCCAAACTTCCCATAGATGACCGCTTATCAAAGAGAGGTTCTTTTCAGTCAGTTAAATATCTTTTGCAAGAGCTGATGACACCCGTATGAGAAAGTTGTCCAGGGTGCCCATCAAAGACCCATTAGGATTTTTACCACAATTGTCTCCCGAAGTTGTTACTGTAGCCATAGTAGGCAATTTATTCCTTTTCTTTAGCTACTTTTCAATAACAGATTTTTAATACACAACTGTGGCTAAACAGGGGCACTGATCTTTTGCTCTGGAATAGACGTTAGAGGGGTTGGCCGTCCCGTCCCTGATCTTGCTTGAACAGGCTTATACGGGCCTGCCCTTGGCCCGGGCTTCGCCCGGCTCGTCCGGCGAAGCGAGACTGCTAGCCCGATTAAGTACACCTGGGCAGGGCGTGGCGGGAGGGCGTCTGTCTACCCCGCTGGATTGTGGGTGGTATAGTCCTCCACCAAATCGTGGCTCCCACAGCTGCTGATGACAGGCTCTGCTGCGAGCGTTTCCCGCGTAGTGGGAAACGCGAGAAGTAATGACAGAATCCAAGGATGAGGAGCGTGGTTCTCCTCGCTCGTAGCCCCCACTGCTGCTACTGCTACTATCGCCAGGGAAAATGCAACCCGCGATGCAAGGGACGCAGGTAATTTTAAGGCAGAGCACCTGGGCAAGGCGTGGCGGGAGGGCGTCTGTCTGCCCCGCTGGATTGTGGGTGGCATAGTCCTCCACCAAATCGTGGCTTCCACAGCTGCTGATGAGTTGCTCTGCTGCGAGCTTTTCCCGTGTAGCGGGAAATGCGAGAAGTAATGACAGAATCCAAGGATGAGGAGCATTGTTCTCCTCGCTCTTAGCCCCCACTGCTGCTGCTGCTGCTGCTGCTATCGCCAGGCATAATCATTTCTTCGCCATGTGGGCACTAAGCATGGGCGTTAAATCCGTTCCGCTCACGGATTTTGCGGATTTTCGGTAAATTCGCAATCCGCGAGATTCGCGAATTTCCCGCAAAATCCGCAAATTTGCACGCAGCGGATTTTTTTTTTCTTGGTGATACAATTTTGCGGCGTGCGGCGTTTACTTCCCGTCATTCATCGTTTGCAGAGTTATCTTTCTTGATATTTTGCGAGTGCTGCGCCATTTTGGATCTTGCTGCGGGATCCCGCGGGAATTTGGCAAGCGCGATTACGTAATCGCGGCTTGCCAACTTTTACAGCGAGAGTTTGTCAATGCGAGTACGCCGTGATCACGTATCGCGGTACTTCGCAATTGCGAGCTTGGAGATGCGGCGAGCAGCAACAATCTCGCACTCGCGAAAATATAAAATTTGCAATTCTGCACAAGAAATCCACCAGCAAGCAGCATAAACCTTCTGGAAATGATGATTTTTATCTGAATAACTCCTCAGGTTGACATTTGCCTGCACTTTTTTAGCGAGGAGTCCATTTTGGGGAGGGGAGGGTGGGAGGATGGAAGTGCCCCACAGTCTTCAACTTCCTGTTCCTGTCCAGCAGGCTCCTCCCAGTGCTTTGTCCATCTCCTGGTCACTTTTCATTTGGATCTGGAGCTGGAAGAATTACTTTTTGTGGATGCTGCTGGATATTTGGATTTGAGGCCTTTTTGACTTTCTTTGGATCACTTTTGGATTAGAAATTTCACAAGTAAGTTTGTTTGGGGCATTACAGTTGCTGCAACTACAATTTTGGAATTTTTGATTTTTGGGCTGTTTTGGGGCCTTTTGCCCAGGGGTACTCAGTGGTGGGTGCACTGAGTCTTTCTGTGGGGTGTTTTGAATTTAAACATCATGGAGGGGCTGGATGGCTTGGGATTGTGCTGATTTTTCTGTGATTTTCGTTTTTTTGGCCTGTTGTGGACAGACCATGTGGTTGGGGGCCATTTTGAGTGCTGCTACAGGCCCTGGCCATGTGCTGTGATGGAGGGGGCCATTTTAAATGCAGGCAGTGTTCTCAGGCCTGCACCCATTTTGCCTAGCTTTCATCCATTATGCCCAGGGGTAGTGAGTGATGCATGTGCCTAGTCTTTCTGTGGGTTGTCTTGAATTTAAACATAATGGAGGGGCTGGATGGCTTGGGATTGTGCTGATTTTTCTGTGATTTTCATTTTTTGGCCTGTTGTGGACAGGCCATGTGGTTGGGGGCCATTTTGAGTGCTGCTACAGGCCCTGGCCATGTGCTGTGATGGAGGGGGCCATTTTGAATGCAGGCAGTGTTCTCAGGCCTGCACCCATTTTGCCTATTTTTCATCCATTATGCCCAGGGGTAGTGAGTGGTGCATGTGCCTAGTCTTTCTGTGGGGTGTCTTGAATTTAAACATCATGGAGGGGCTGGATGGCTTGGGATTGTGCTGGGTTTTCTGTGATTTTCGTTATTTTGGCCTGTTGTGGACAGGCCATGTGGTTGGGGGCCATTTTGAGTGCTGCTACAGGCCCTGGCCATGTGCTGTGATGGAGGGGGCCATTTTGAATGCAGGCAGTGTTCTCAGGCCTGCACCCATTTTGCCTAGCTTTCATCCATTATGCCCAGGGGTAGTGAGTGGTGCATGTGCCTAGTCTTTCTGTGGGTTGTCTTGAATTTAAACATCATGGAGGGGCTGGAAGGCTTGGGATTGTGCTGATTTTTCTGTGATTTTCGTTTTTTTGGCCTGTTGTGGACAGGCCATGTGGTTGGGGGCCATTTTGAGTGCTGCTACAGGCCCTGGCCATGTGCTGTGATGGAGGGGGCCATTTTGAATGCAGGCAGTGTCCTCAGGCCTGCACCCATTTTGCCTAGCTTTCATCCATTATGCCCAGGGGTAGTGAGTGGTGCATGTGCCTAGTCTTTCTGTGGGTTGTCTTGAATTTTAAACATCATGGAGGGGCTGGATGGCTTGGGATTGTGCTGATTTTTCTGCGATTTTCGTTTTTTTGGCCTGTTGTGGCCTTTTCACCAGGGGGTAGTGAGTGGTGCATGTGCCTAGTCTTTCTGTGGGTTGTCGTGTATTTAAACATCATGGAGGGGCTGGATGGCTTGGGATTGTGCTGATTTTTCTGTGATTTTTGTTTTTTTGGCCTGTTGCGGACAGGCCATGTGGTTGGGGGCCATTTTGAGTGCTGCTACAGGCCCTGGCCATGTGCTGTGATGGAGGGGGCCATTTTGAATGCAGGCAGTGTTCTCAGGCCTGCACCCATTTTGCCTAGCTTTCATCCATTATGCCCAGGGTTAGTGAGTGGTGCATGTGCCTAGTCTTTCTGTGGGTTGTCTTGAATTTTAAACATCATGGAGGGTCTGGATGGCTTGGGATTGTGCTGATTTTTCTGTGATTTTCGTTTTTTTGGCCTGTTGTGGCCTTTTCACCAGGGGTAGTGACTAGTGAGTGTTACATGTGCCTAGTCTTTCTGTGGGGTGTCTTGAATTTAAGCATCATGGAGGGCATGGGATTGTGCTGATTTTTCTGGGTTTTTTCGATTTTTTTGGGGTGTATAACTGAACTGATGTTCCTCTGTCTTCCATTGCTTTTAGGTGCACAAGACTCAAGAGAACCACCAGTGCCAGGAAGAAGTCCTGCAGCGGTGTGTGTGTGCAGCATAACGTCACGCGACGTCACGTCTGGCCTCAGACAACTCTGCAATTCGTGCAACTGCGGCCTGCTGTCTGACCTGCTCTGAAGAAGATGGCCCCAAAAAAAGGTCTCCGTAGCTCCTCTAGCAAGAAAGTTGCTAGTAAGGAGCAGAAGAAGCAAGTTACCAAGGAGGCTGGTGTGCCGGCTGCTGCGTTTTTTGGGAGCAAAAAAGAAAGTACGCCTGCAGCAGCAGCGGGATCTGCTGGGGACCAAGCTGGGAGCAGCACCCCCGCTCCATTGGGTTCAGTGCCTCCACCACCACGCCAACTTAAGTCAAAGCCCTTGAGTACTTCAGAGGCAGTCAGTGTACTTCTTCAATCACCATCGACCAGTGATGTTGGCTTATCGCAAGAAAGTAGCAGCAATGTCCCTGAATCAACACAGGTTGTTGTAACTCATCTGACAAGTGTTGTACGACCACAGCCGCAACAACAACACCATGTGCAAGTACAAGCCCAAGTACATGTGGAAGGAGAGGCAGCGCAAGGAGATGCGCAAGCAGAGGTGCATGGAGGGTCACAAGTGCCCACAATAGTTGTTCCTCCCGAAGTAGGGGCACATCAGGAAATTGACAATAAAACCGAGGTATCATCTGAGGAAGCCACTCCTCCTGATGATCATTCATTGTCTTCCACATCCCTAGCAAGGAAAAGATCAAGGGGGGTGTCTACATCTTCTTCAAGCCCACCTCCTTCTGATGATCTTAATCTGGATGAAGATTGGGAACCATCATCACGGCAATCTGAGACTGAGGCACACCATGATCCGACAAAGATACCTAAGCGTAAAAGGAAGGTCGTCGAAAAACTCATAGCTATGGAGTGTGATGAGGCTCAACAAGAAGTGACGGATACTGCTGCTGATAAAGCCTCTCACGAAGACAAGCCAGTCATCATAAAGGTCACTGCAGCCCCAGCGGGCATGCAGCAAAGAGACATTTTGACCCTATCCAGAGAAGCTGCTGAGCGTGATGATGATGTTGACGAGGAGGCAATGGAAACACAACAATTTGGAGTTAACTAGTACACCAACACCTACCGCTTCCATATTTCTTCCTCGCAAGAAGGGACCTTCATCCACCTCGACCTCAATTAGTGGTGGTGAAAGTGCAAAACGTACTGAAGTTCGGCAATCCACATCCTCCACTTCATCTGGCATTTGCAGCAGGACCCCCACCACTACCAGTATCACTGCCTCCTCCGGCCCCCAAAGACATTTCAAGTCTGCAGTTTGGGACTTCTTTAGTGTTTGCCCAAAAAAGGAAAACGTAGCCATTTGTAGCATTTGTAAGCTTCGAGTTAGTCGTGGTAAGTTTGGTACCAACTATGGTACCGGAGGCCAGAGAGGTCATCTTAGGAGAACGCACGCTGTCCAATGGTTTGCGCACCTAGAGGCGATCAAGGAAGCCCGAATTGCACGTAATGAAAACGTTGATGTTTCATCTGCTGATGACGAGGAGGAAGAAGACGTGTCAAACACTTCACTTACACCCAGTACCCCTGTCAGCAGCACACCCCATGTGAGCCACACTAAGAGTGTGGGAGAGAGTGAGACACCAATGCGAAAAAGTTCATAAGCGAGCGTAACTGGGTCGAAGATATCATCATCATCATCCCGTAAATCCTTGGTCCAGGGCAACATTAAAAAGATGTTGTTTACAGAAGCGCAATATGAACGCAACCACCCACTGACGCGTCTGTATAACACTAAGCTGGCTAAAATGCTAGCTCTGGACCTTCTCCCTTTTTCTTTTGTAGAAGAGGTTGGTTTTCTAGAATTAGTGGCAGCGCTCTGCCCTAAATGGAAGGTTCCTAGCCGGTTCTATTTTGCCCGAGTTGCGGTTCCAGCACTACATGAAGATGTTCTGGAGGTGATTGGGGCAGCTTTGCAGAAGAGTGCTGTTCACACTATACATCTGACAACAGACATGTGGACCAGTGGCGCAGGCGCCGATTACATGTGCATCACTGCACACTGGGTCTCTTTTTCAGGGGTTAAAGCAAAGCTAAACGCAGGTGTTGACCCGGACCAAGTTTTTAAAGCTGCTCGGAAACATGCAACACTAGCCATGTTTGGTTTGGAGAAACGTCGCACAGCACACAACATTTTGGATGTGTTTAACACAAAGGTCCTTGACTGGCTGTCCCCAAAAAAACGCTAGGTTGGTTATGTTTCCACGGATAATGGCGCCAATATAGTTAAGGCCATGCAGCTGGGTGACTATTTCAGAGTGATAAAGACAGTGCAGCGTACATGGTAGTGGACACCTGCCGAAAAATGTGCAAACATTTCAGCCATTCTTTTAAGGCCCGGAAGCATCTGAGGAGCCTGCTATATGAACGTCACATGCCAGTGAAAGCACTCATCCAGGAGGTGGCAACACGTTGGAACTCAACCTTCTACATGCTTGAGCGTCTGTATGAGCAGTATACGGTACTCAATCACTATTTCTTAACACAGGGTACAGCTCAGAAGGAGGACCTGAGGATGGGTGCGGCGCAATGGGACATAGTTAAAAGCCTGACAAGCATGCTTCGTCCTTTTGAGTTCTTCACGCGTGCAGTCAGCAAGGAGGACTGTAATTTGGGAAAAGCTATCCCATTGTTGTACATGCTGGAGCACCAACTGAAGGAGGTGTGTTCTGTGTTTGAAAAAGATGAAGAAAACCAAGACCCTTTTGTTCTGGCGGAGAAATTATTAGAGCACCTACAAGGTGATGAACGTCTTAAAATGATCCACTCAAACCAGCATTACATTTGTGCTACTATTCTGGATCCACGCTACAAAAAGGCGCTGGCAGGCCAAGCATTCTTTCCTTTTGCTGATGAAGATGTTACAAAGTACAAACAGTGGCTAGCCTCCTCAGCCAAGAGGTTTGAAAGAGAACGGCAGAAAAATTGAAGGAAAAGGCAGTACATCAGCATCAGCAGGCCATCCCCAGTCACAACAATCCACTTCTGCACCTGTGGCTGCGGCACAAGTGACCTCTCAGCCGTTAAAGAGACCGGCAACCGGATCATCTGCACCAACAGACACAACAGTAACATTGGAGGCTGAAGAGGATTGGCTAGCTCGGCTTGGGTTTGGTTCTCAAAAGGTCACAGCAACAGCTAAGCAAAGTGGAGGAACCTTGGAGGAGAACCTTGAGTCGATGGTGAAGGACTATCTGAATGACTCAACAGAGGTCTATGTTAATGCTGACCCATTGGCGTATTGGCGTGGGAAAAAAGAATTGTGGCCACAGCTCTCCAACCTGGCTTTAAACTATTTGTCTTGCCCACTCGCAAGCGTGTCTTCTGAACGTGTTTTCAGTGCTGCTGGTGGCATTGTAACTTCCAAACGGAGCCGCCTCTCGCCCAAAAATGTGGAGAGGTTAACAATGATCAAGATGAATCAGCACCTCATACCACCAGATTACAGAGTACGAGAAAGCGCGCTGGATGAAGACGAGGTGGACAGCAACATAGATGAGGGAATTTCTTCTCTGTCAGGTGACACTGAGCTCATCCTGCCTGAATTCGCAGAGTATGATGACGAAGCCTTATTCTTATCCGTGGACCGTGATACCGAGCCCTGAAAATGAGACAATGAATCAATAACTTTCTTTTTCGTCCTTATTCACTTTTATTCCTGTGTGTCTGTCTTTCTTTGTTGTGCACAGTTAATATAATTCAAACTTTAATCACCTAATCACAAACACAAGCCCATCAGCAGAACTGTCTACACTTGTTTGCTTATTGATTTGAAGGTGCCGCAGTCTGCATTCCTCAGGTTCACAAGTTCAGAAGAACATGCTCCTCTATCCTCCTCCTCCAGACTCCTATTTCCATTAAAGCAGAGGGCTGGTTTACACCCAATGAAGAAAGACTCAGCACTTGTGGGGGTGTTGTTCTACCTCTTTGCGGGTGAGTTGACGGCTCTGGGGCCATTGCTGGGAAGCTCTAATACCGGATAAAAGTGGTTTGGACCAAATCCGAGGCAGACATTTTTTGGTGTTTTTGCTGACTTGCTTGCCTTTGAGGTGCTCATTGGGGGTGTTCCGGCTGTTTGTGGGTGAGTTTCGGGGTCTGGGAGCACTGCTGGGACACTATAATCTTGATTGCATTTGCTTTTCAGGAAATCCGTGGTGGTAAACCGGACTTATAGCCTAGCTACACAGCGCGTTTGGACCGAAGGCCGAGAAATATTGTAAGTAGGAGATTTTGCTTTTGGCCTGTTTGGGGGTGTTATGCTTTTTGGCGGGTGGGTTGGCGGGTCTTGGGGCATTCCTGGGAAGGTCTAATACCGGATAGAAGTGGTAGGGACAAAATCCACGCCGATTTTATTTTGTTGATATTTCTGACATTTTGCTCAATGTAGCGTTTTCGGGGGCCTGTTTGGGGGGCTTCCTGGTGTTTGTGGGTGGGTCTCGGGGTTTGGGAGCACTGCTGGGACACTCTAATCTTGATTGCATTTGCTTTTCAGGAAATCCGTGGTGGTAAACCGGACTTATGGCCTAGCTACACAGCGCGTTTGGACCGAAGGCCGAGAAATATTGTAAGTAGGAGATTTTGCTTTTGGCCTGTTTGGGGGTGTTATGCTTTTTGGCGGGTGGGTTGGCGGGTCTTGGGGCATTCCTGGGAAGGTCTAATACCGGATAGAAGTGGTTGGGACAAAATCCACGCCGATTTTTCTTTTTGCTATTTCTGACATTTTGCTCAATGTAGCGTTTTTGGGGGCCTGTTTGGGGGCTTCCTGGTGTTTGTGGGTGTGTTTCGGGGTCTGGGAGCACTGCTGGCTATGGATACTTTACTTTGCAAGAGGTTTGAAGCAAATCCATGGTGGCAGAGGGGAGTTAGGGCCTAGCTGCAGAGCGCGCGCGTAGTGATTTGGGAAATTTGCAAAAAAATGACTAAGTCCCCATTTTTGTACTTTTGCTCTTTGGGGGTCTTTTACTCGTTTTCTCCTGGGTTGACGTCTCTGGGGCCATTGCTGGGAAGCTCTAATACCGGATAAAAGTGGTTTGGACCAAATCCGAGGCGGAAATTTTTGGGTGTTTTTGCTGACTTGCTTGCCTTTGAGGTGCTCTTTGGGGGGTTCCGGCTGTTTGTGGGTGAGTTTAGGGGTCTGGGAGCACTGCTGGGACACTCTAATCTTGATTGCATTTGCTTTTCAGGAAATCCGTGGTGGTAAACCGGACTTATGGCCTAGCTACACAGCGCGTTTGGACCAAAGGCCAAGAAATATTGTGAGTAGGAGATTTTGCTTTTGGCCTGTTTGGGGGTGTTATGCTTTTTGGCGGGTGGGTTGGCGGGTCTTGGGGCATTCCTGGGAAGGTCTAATACCGGATAGAAGTGGTTGGGACAAAATCCACGACGATTTTTTTTTGCTATTTCTGACATTTTGCTCAATGTAGCGTTTTCGGGGGCCTGTTTGGGGGGCTTCCTGGTGTTTGTGGGTGGGTTTCGGGGTCTGGGAGCACTGCTGGGACACTCTAATCTTGATTGCATTTGCTTTTCAGCAAATCCGTGGTGGTACACCGGACTTATGGCCTAGCTACACAGCGCGTTTGGACCGAAGGCCGAGAAATATTGTAAGTAGGAGATTTTGCTTTTGGCCTGTTTGGGGGTGTTATGCTTTTTGGCGGGTGGGTTGGCGGGTCTTGGGGAATTCCTGGGAAGGTCTAATACCGGATAGAAGTGGTTGGGACAAAATCCACGCCGATTTTTTTGTTGTTGCTATTTCTGACATTTTGCTCAATGTAGCGTATTCGGGGGCCTGTTTGGGGGGCTTCCTGGTGTTTGTGGGTGGGTTTCGGGGTCTGGGAGCACTGCTGGCTATGGATACTTTACTTTGCAAGAGGTTTGAAGCAAATCCATGGTGGCAGAGGGGAGTTAGGGCCTAACTGCGGAGCGCGCGCGGAGTGATTTGGGAAATTTGCAAAAAAATGACTAAGTCCCCATTTTTGTACTTTTGCTCTTTGGCTGTTTGGGGGTCTTCTACTCGTTTTCTCCTGGGTTGACGGCTCTGGGGCCATTGCTGGGAAGCTCTAATACCGGATACAAGTGGTTTGGACCAAATCAGAGGCGGAAAATATTTGGTGTTTTTGCGGACTTGCTTGCCTTTGAGGTGCTCTATGGGGGGTTCCGGCTGTTTGTGGGTGAGTTTCGGGGTCTGGGAGCACTGCTGGAACACTCTAATCTTGATTGCATTTGCTTTTCAGGAAATCCGTGGTGGTAAACCAGACTTATGGCCTAGCTACACAGCGCGTTTGGACCGAAGGCCGAGAAATATTGTAAGTAGGAGATTTTGCTTTTGGCCTGTTTGGGGGTGTTATGCTTTTTGGCGGGTGGGTTGGCGGGTCTTGGGGCATTGCTGGGAAGGTCTAATACCGGATAGAAGTTGTTTGGACAAAATCCATGAGGAAAAGCCTTTTGGCACTTTTTGTAACTTAGGGTTCGTTAGGGTTAGCCCTAGCAGCAGGATTGCATGTGTTTCGGGGTATTCTAGATTTTTGCAACTGAGTTCTGGGGTCTTAGAGCACTCGTGAGAATGTGTAATTTTGGTTGCAAGTCATTTGAAGAAAATCCATGGTGGGAAAGGGGGGATTTGGCATAGTTAAAGAAAGCCTTTGCCACTATTCTTAACTTAGGGTTCGTTAGGGTTAGCAGTATTTCTATTGCATGTGTTTGGGTGGGGGGGTTTTCGAGTCTTGGAGCGATGCTGGCTATGGATACTTTTGCTTGGTTGCTTGCAAGTGGTTTGAATACAATCCACGGTGGGTAAGAGGGTATTTGGGCCTACTTTTACTTTCAAAGTACGTTTTGTCACCAGTTTTCTGCTAGGCCTCGTTTTTTGAGATTTGATTGGGGGTCTTCTACATTTTTGCGACTGGCTTTAGTAAGGGTCTGGGTGGGAGCACTGCTGGGAAGATCTAATTTTGTTCTAAAACACAGTTTACAGTACACCTAGCTTGAGGGGAAAGATCTGCTACATTAATTTGCCCATACTTATTTATCCTTCAAAAGGTGACTCAGACAGAGTACGCACTGTCAAAAATATTGTACTGTCTACTAGGAAATCAAAGTGTGACTTTTTGCACTCCACAGCCTACATACCTTATATTTATTTATCAGTGGTGTTGTAATATTCAGCATCCGCCAGGCAGGCAGTGGACAGGGTGTCTTCTGGTCACCAACATTGATGGATGAAGCGTCAGCTGCAATGGAGGAGTGCCGCTAATAAGAGGAATATTTTTCTGCATGCAACTTACTTACCAATTTCAACAGGACAACTACAACAACATACAGATACGGTATCCATTGTTTCTTTCTATGACTGTGACTGCATTTCTTGGATCTCTCTCTGCTTCTAAATTGATCCCTTAACACATCACTTAGTCCACTCCACTATCACATCTGCACCACAAATAGTCATTTGTAAGTGCTCCTACGTAATTCGCAAGTCGCAGCACGCCCCAGCCTGTAGAGGACTGGGATGGCCCCAATGATGAAGCATGTCACCAAGGGGCAACCCTGGTGAGTGAGGGGACACCTAGAAAAAGAGCAATTTCTCCTTTTCTATCTACTATACCTTCCAGACCAACCCCATTGAGTGTTGTGAATGGATTTATAGTGACCAGCAAGGCTCTCAGGTATCTGGCAACAGAGACCTTATGTTGAATATAGTTATCAATGTTTCCACACACGCCCTGTACAGTCGCATTATTTCTTCCACAGTTGTCGAAAGTACTACTTACTTTTCACTGACATGCATGCAGTAGTGCATGCACTTTCAAAGATTGATGGATAGGTTTGTACCCAAAGATTTGTTTATGTTCACAATTGTTTGTCCATGCTGTGCTATTTTTTCTTGTCTCCCAAACCTTTCCCAAAAACCCCCGTACCCATCCATTTTTCAAACCCTAACCCTCTTCCCCCGGGCTGTGTGGTTTTGATTGATGTGTGACTAAATTACAGCAATAAATCCACACACTTGCTGGGGAGGATAAGGTGATAGCAACAGGCTGGTGAAGAAATCCGAGGATATATTCTTACTCTGCTTGACAAAGACCCATGGCTAATGTCAAAGAACTTCAACCGAATTAGTAGTTATACTTTACCATTTGTTAGGCTACAATGTGGCACTGTTCTAGTGTACTGTCACCTGCTATATTCTCTATTGTACCGTTGTATTGCTCAGGAGGACAAACCAGATTTCATTTTCTTTTTTTTCATAGGCTTGCAACTGCCACTGTGTCACACCACTAGTACCACCGCTATGAGGAAATTTTATCCGCCCAGGATTGCCAACCTTATTCGCTGTTTCCCGTGGAGCCAGCCCTGGGTCTAGCCCTATTTTCAAACTCAAATTACAGGTAAGATAAGCGTTTGGTGGAAGGGAGTATAATGGAGTAAAAGGAGAGACTGACGGTAGTACTACTAAAGTCCTAGGACTCTTGAATTCACTTCACTTACTCTGTGAGAGGCACTTAGTGTTGAAAACATTTGGGCATTTACACTTAAAGGAAGAAAATGGAACTAAACTTTCAGGAAAACAAAGTTACTGTTAAACCCCCACCCACCAGGCAAGCAGTAAAAAACAGGTATGCTCAGATAAAGTTTGAAAAAGTATATTTATATCCCTAACAAAATAATCTCCCGCAAGACCCTCCCTAACCCCAACGGTTGTCCTTTAAAAGTCCCAAACCCAACTCCCGATTCCCACCCCCCAAAAGTCTCTAAAAAAGGGGCAAGGGACACTATGGGTGGATGCTGTTTACTTTTTGGGCCAGGGCATCATACTCCTGGCGGAGCAAGGCGTGCTCTACGCGGAGCCCCTCCAAACACGTTTGTAAAGTGGTGGAGCTCCTGCTGAAGGCGGGACACCCTCAGGGTACTGCGGCGCAGGCGTGCCTTACAGTTGCAATGGCTGTGAGAGGCAGCTGTTGTCCTTGCTGCTCGGCGTCGGCGTTTGGCTTTGGCAGCCCGGCTCAGTCTGGCTGGAGCACTGTGCTGGGTGGCAGCCCGTGGGGGCACGGAGGCCGATGCAGACGACGTTGTTGTCGTGGTCGACTGCACACTTTCGTCGTCCTCCAGGGCCACCAGCCGCCAATATTCTGCAACAGTGGCATCGATCCTCCGTTGCCGGGCCGCTCTAGCCAGCTCCTTCCTCCTTGTTGGTTTGGAAGGAGCATCTATATGAAGAAAGAAAGACATAGTCTGTAACCAATGCTATTTAAGATTAACTCAATCATTCAGCAGAAATTTGTGTTGCAGTACAACTAGCAACTTGCAAGCGCATTACATAACTATTGAGGCCAGTATCTATCTAACCTCCCACTTCTTCATCCTTGCTCTAACATTAGTGGGAGTTTAAGGAACAAATTCTACGAGCACTATGGACTTCCATTGGAGTCGACTATGAAAGTACACTAGTCTTATTCTTCTTCTTGTCTTTTGTTTAGGAAACTTGGTACGTTATCTTCTGCAAGCCGGCATAGTGCCAGCGCAGTGAACTTGCACCCGAGAAAAAGAGACGCACGCCATGATGAGTGACCTAGACTTGCGTTACTGTACCAGTCCAGTACATGCAGGTGGTGAAGCTCTCACTTTTCTATTACGGGTGGCACTGAGAATACTCTGTTACAAGGGCTACTGCTTAATTAATTTAACTTTCACCCTACAGTGCAAATGAGTACTAGAAATGGAAAAATTAAGAAGATAAATAATCTGATTATCTATCACTTCACATGGGATGTTTTTGCTTACATATGGGATGACTTTAGGTGCTTTGCTTTTTATTGAGTGACCAGTGATACATCCACACATGAATGACTGAGTACTACTAAACTTATTAAGAGAGGTAGGGAGTGGCCACCGTAATAACCTGATCTATGCTGTGCTTGCAATACAAACTACTGCTACAATTGATGGTAGTATTTGGACAAAATTACAACTTCTTTTCCTTGCCTTTCCTACACTGGAACGGACGTGCGGGTGCAGTGTTACATGCTCTTTAAAGTTACACTTAGTACATCCACTGACCGTCTACTCTCTCTAGATCATGGGTACTCACAAACTTTCTCTCAGGGGCTAAATTTACAGTGTAGTTTTTGGCCGAGGGCCGCACTGGTGGGGGCGGAGTCAGAGGGGGCGGGGCTAAAGCAAAACGAAAGCTTGTGACCATGAGGTTGCACACAGGTCCCTGCAGCAGATGCCTTCATCCACTGAGCCACCAGACCCAGCATTTACATACATCTCTCTCCCTCCTGCTCTCCCTCCTGCCCTCCCTCTCCATCTCTCTCTCCCTCCTGCCCTCCCTCTCCCTCCCCTCTGTCATCTCACTGTGTGTGTGTCTGTCTGTGTCAGCCTTCAGCCCGGGCTGAGACAGCTTCCTCAACGCGCACACACAGACAGCCACACCAAAGTACTTAACAGGTCTTTAAAATACCATTAACATATTATTGAGGCTTTGTTTGTTGTAGCGCCCCTGCATCTCCACACTGACAATCACTGCTTGCCCGGCCCCACAGAGCAGAGGCTTTGTTCTATTTCACCTCTTTGTGGCCCTGCATCTCTACTCTGCTCTGTGGGGGCCGGGGGAGCAGTGATTGTCTGCAAGGTCTGCGCACCGCCAAGGAAGGCTTGCCGGGCCGCCACCGGCCTGCGGGCCATACTAGGAGTACCCCTGCTCTAGATACACATATGCTATCTAAGAGTCAGATAGTAGCATGATCCAGGTATATGGACACATACAGTTTCTGTGTCACCCACCCAGGCTGTTGTCCTTCCACCAATCATTGCTTCATCATTCACCCAGCCATGCATCTCATATTCTTTCCTTCCCAGCCACGTCTTCAATCTCAATAAGTAAGGAATATATAAGAGCTTACCTCTGCCCGCCACCACCACCGTCTCAACTCTCACAGCCGGCACTGGAGCCGCCGCCTCCTCCCCTGAAGAATTGCCCTCCGCCTCCGTGTCGAGCACCACCACCTCCGCGTTGGCCCCGCCACCAGATGTTCCACCTACAAAGTACATTTAAGAATGTTAGAATAAACCACTCACTAGTATTTGGTCTAGGAATGAAGACATGTGAAAACAATGTAATTTGTGACTGTGTAGTCTAAAGTAAAAAAAATGTCCCTTTTTCCAAGGAAGGGTGTTGTCTTGCTGCACTTTTTAGCACAACTGATGAAGGCTGGCTTTTTAACACGCACCATTTTTCTCCACACAGACAGAAGATGGACTTCTAACAACAAGATCAAGTTGAAAAAAGGTGAGAGCTCGGCTGGACCACAAGAAATGTCTTCAAATAATCGTCAGCACTAACCACTTTTCCATTCTCAGTTAAACGTTTAGTTTTTTTATTATGACTTCATTTTAATAAATGTGTTTACTTTTAATAAAGCTTTTAAACTTAAATAGACTCTGTGTTTTTTGGTCCAGACTAGAGTGACTGAGCGAAAGGTTTTGCAATTTTTGCAAGCATGAGTCCGTGCCTCTGACACTTCTTGACTCTGACTCCGTACTCTTGAGCTACGTTGGATAATCATCATTGGGGATCAATCATCGATGAATTCGGGAGGTAAATGACTGTGCCACACTATGTAGTCAGTCAGTAAGGACATTGGGGGTTCAAAGTCTGTTATCACAGAGGTATGTGGAAACTCTAACAGCGCCTATTATAATTGATAAGCAATGCACTATTTATTGTCCATAGTTGTTTCTGCAGAAGAATTGTCCCCGCAAAAGTAGTGGTATGGATTGTCCTCCTATCCAAACCAAAAGGTAGCATCTTATTCTTTCTTGGTGGTCATTTACATTTTATAGTTGGGAATTTCCAAAGCAGATAGAACACTTCAAAAGACATTATGGACAATCCCAGAGGACTGCACTAAGTTGATAGAGCTATTGCTGACTAGAATGGGAGTTTCGCCAACCATGCAATCTTAGTTAGCTACACAGACAGACTAATAAGAATAATCTAGTAATACCACAGGGAGTCATAGTAGAGGCAGGATAAGAATTTAGATACAGTCTACAAGAAGATCAAAGACTATTTTGAAAAAATCAAATGAGGAATGCTAGGAAAAATAGGTACTAGTCTAAAATGAAAAATTACTGGGGCCAGCAAAGGAGCCCTCGCCTGCCCGATCCTGGCCCTGTTCAACAGCATCCGCCGCCGCCTGCTGCTCCTGTGTCCCCTGGCCCCTGGGGGGAGCTGACGTACAACATCAAAGAAAGAACAGAAAACATGGATGATTGTTGCTTGTCAATGTCAACCAAACCAAACATTTCAATACAACAATAACAAAATATTTCCGCGAAATTATATTGATTAGGGTTAGTTTTCATTGATTTGCGGACCTGCGACTTCGAAAGTCACGTAACTCACTAAACAAGGTACTGAAAGGTTCACCTAAGACTGGCAGGCAGCAGTCCGCAGGCAAAACGCAAAGTGACAGACAAACTCCATTGTGATTTCAGTCAGATCAGTGCAAACACTAACAGTTGCCTGCTACATAACCAGTTATTTAAATAGTCAAACTATCAATCCACAGTCACTATTTTTCTTATTGTCAGGGGTACAAAGGAAGGGGCAGATTTAAGCCCCTTGTGGCTCTTTTGCTTTGTTCTTGCGTGACTTTTGTGACGCAGCAGCTAAACAAAAGAGGCGCCATGATGCGGCGTTAATATTATAACAACGTGACGCATTTGGGAGATGCATCCCGTTATAAAGCCCTGCGCCATCAGGGGGCGTTCCGGCACAAAGGAGGGCATTCCTGCGCTGGAACACATCCTAAAAGTGGCTGAGGGAAATCTACAAAATTTCAATCAGTCACCTTTAGGACAATGATGCGTCACACAAACCCTGCACCTGCTTGAAGCAGACGTACGGCTTGACCCAGCATTGGGGAGATAGGGTACCCCAGATCATTGCTGGAGCTGCGCCATCGTTGCGACGCAACTCCAGCAGTAAAGCTTCGGTGACGTTTGGGCCCATGGTGCGCCGCATTGCAAATACGGCACACCATGTTTGGTGGTGGTAGCGGGCCGCACAATTACTGGCGCATCCCTGCTACTT
The DNA here is from genome assembly GCF_964263255.1 of Lissotriton vulgaris. Lineage (NCBI taxonomy): Eukaryota > Metazoa > Chordata > Amphibia > Caudata > Salamandridae > Lissotriton > Lissotriton vulgaris. The sequence goes on along the minus strand of NC_141691.1, from coordinate 2,025,886,243 downwards.
TGCAGGTATGCGACGGTAATTGCAATTCTGCCCCTTAGGGGCATACTTACTTACGTGTTCTGGCGCATCTCCAGAGATGCGCCAGATCAAATGCGTCACGCAAAACTACCCTTGCGACACGCCAGATGCGCCTCATTTACAATGCGGCGCGCCCTGGCGCAAGGGTAGTCACTTGCGTGACGCATCTAATCACGTAAGAGCGGCGCATCGCTGGAGTCAAGTCGCCAACGCAATGCAACTCCAGTAATGCTCAGGGCCACCCAATACTTAACATGCTGTGTCAGTCCTTACGCCTGCTTGAAGCAGGCATAAGGAATTGAATTGACGTAGCAGTGTCGCAGAAGTGCCTGCGTTAAATCTTGTAGATTTCACGCAGGCACTTTTGCGAGGCGCACAGCCGCCGGACCGCCCACTCTGCGTACTAGGAATGCACCCATTGTGGCACAGGCCCATGGCTTTATAACGTGACGCATCTCCCTAGATGCCTAACGCTGTAAATGACTCGCAGGGATGCGCCACGTTTACGCCGCTGTTGCGTCACGCAAGGCAACGTAAACGTGGCGCAAGGGGCTTGTAAATGTAATCTGCCCCCTAGTGTCTAGCATTACGCAGTTCTGTAAAGTACACTCATACATAATAGTTACTCAGGCCAATGACACCACAAAATAGAAAACAAATAAGCATAGTACACCCCCCACCCTACACTCCCCCCACACCCCACCCCACACAAACCCCCACACACACCCCTACACCCCTCCACAGGCACCCCACACAACCCCCCCCACACACACCCCACACACCCCTACACCCCCCTACACAACCCACCCCACACCCCCCCCACAGGCACCCCACACAACCCTCCCACACACACCCCACACAAACCCCTACACCCCCCCACCCCACACACCCCCACACCCCACCCCACACAACCCCCCACACACCCCACACAACCCCCCCACACACCCCACACAACCCCCCCACACACCCCACACACACCCCTACACCCACCACACAACCCACCCCACACCCCCCACAGGCACCCCTCACAACCCCCACACACACCCCTACACCCCCCACCCCACACACCCCCCACACCCCACCCCACACACACCCCTACACCCCCCACACCCTCCCACAGTCACCCCACACTACCCCCCCACACACACCCCTACACCCCCCTACACAACCCACCCCACCCCCCCACAGGCACCCCACACAACCCTCCCACACACACCCCACACACACCCCTACACCCCCCCACCCTACACACCCCCCACCCCACACAACCCCCCCCCCACACACCCCATACAACCCCCGCACACAGAACCCACCCCACACCCTACCACATACCCCAAACAACCCCCCACACACCCCACACACACCCCTACACCCCCCACACAACCCACCCCACACCCCCACAGGCACCCCTCACAACCCCCACACACACCCCTACACCCCCCACCCCACACACCGCCCACCCCACACAACCCCCCACACACACCCCTACACCCCCCACAGGCACCCCCCACACACACCCCACACACCCCTACACCCCCCTACACAACCCCCCCCACACCACCCCACATGCACCTCACACAACCCTCCCACACACACCCCAACACCCCCATACCCCACCCCACCCCTATACCCCACCCCACACAACCCCCCCACACACCCCACACACACCCCCCTACACCCCCCACACCCCTCCCACACAACCCCCCCACAGGCACCCCACACAACCCCCCACACACAACCCCCACACACCCCTATACCCCCCCACACAACACACCTCACACCCCCCACACATACATCCCACACCCCCCCACACACACAACCCCCCCACACACACAACCCCCCACCACACACCCCACACAACCCCCCACACCCCCCACACAACCCACCCCCCAAACCCCACAGGCACCCCTCACAACCCCCCACACACACCCCTACACCCCCCACCCCCCCCACATCCCACCCCACACAAACCCCCACAGACACCCCTACACCCCCCCAAACCCCCCCCCACAGGCACCCCACACAACCCCCCCACACACACCCCACACCCCCCTACACAACCCACCCCACACCCCCCCACAGGCACCCCACACAACCCTCCCACACACACCCCACACACACCCCTACACCCCCCCACCCTCCACCCCCCCCCACACAACCCCCCCCACACACCCCACACAACCCCCCCACACACACCCCGCACACCCCCCACACAACCCACCCCCCCACAGGCACCCCACACAACCCCCCACACACCCCTACACCCCCCCCACACAACCCACCCCACACACACATCCCACACACACATCCCACACCCCCCCACACACACACAACCCCCCCCCACACACACAACCCCCCCCACACACACACCCCACACAACCCCCACACACACAACCCCCCACACCCCCACCCCCCACACAACCCACCCCACACCCCCCACAGGCACCCCTCACAACCCCCACACACACCCCTACATCCCCCCACCCCACACAACCCCCCACACCCCACCCCACACAACCCCCCCACACACACCCCACACAACCCCCCACACACAACCCCCCCCACACACCCCCACACACAACCCCACAGACACACCACCCCACACACAACCCCACACATACCACCCCACAGACACACCACCCCACACACACCCCACACAACCCCCCCACACACACCCCACACAACCCCCACACACAGAACCCACCCCACCACACACCCCACACAACCCCCCCACACACCTACACCTCCCACACAACCCACCCCACACCCCCCACAGGCACCCCTCACAACCCCCACACACACCCCTACACCCCCACCCCACACACACCCCCACACCCCACCCCACACAACCCCCCACACACACCCCTACACCCCCCAACCCCCCCACAGGCACCCCACACAACCCCCCCCATACACACCCCACACACCCCTACACAACCCACCCCACACCCCCCACAGGCACCCCACACAACCCTCCCACACACACCACACACAGACCCCTACACCCCCCCACCCCAAACCCCCCCACACCCCACCGCACACAACCCCCCCACACACCCCACACACACCCCTACACCCCCACACACAACCCACCCCACCCACCCCACAGGCACCCCATACAACCCCCCACATGCAACCCACACACACCCCTACATTCCACCACACAACCCACCCCACACCCCCCCACACACACATCCCACACACCCCAAACACACCCCTACACCCCCCACACAACCCACCCCACACCCCCCACAGGCACCCCTCACAACCCCCCACACACACCCCTACATCCCCCCACACCCCCACCCCCCCCCCCCCACAGGCACCACGCACAACCCCCCCCACACACACCCCACACACATCCCCCCACCCCACACCCCATCCCACACAACCCCCCCCCACACACCCCACACACACCCCTACACCCCCCCACACAACCCATCCCACCCCCCCACAGGCACCCCACACAACCTCCCACACACACCCCACACACACATCCCACAACCCCCCCACACACACAACCCCCCCACACACACACAACCCCCCACACACACCCCACACACACCCCTACACCCCCACACACAACCCACCCCACCCACCCCACAGGCACCCCATACAACCCCCCACACACAACCCACACACACCCCTACATTCCACCACACAACCCACCCCACACCCCCCCACACACACATCCCACACACCCCACACACACCCCTACACCCCCCACACAACCCACCCCACACCCCCCACAGGCACCCCTCACAACCCCCCACACACACCCCTACACCCCCCCACACCCCCACAGGCACCACGCACAACCCCCCCACACACACCCCCCCACCCCACACCCCCCCCCCACACCCCATCCCACACAACCCCCCCCCCCCCACACACCCCACACACACCCCTACACCCCCCCACACAACCCATCCCACCCCCCCACAGGCACCCCACACAACCTCCCACACACACCCCACACACACATCCCACAACCCCCCCACACACACAACCCCCCCACACACACACAACCCCCCCACACACACCCCACACACACCCCTACACAACCCACCCCACACCCCCCCACAGGCACCCCACACAACCCTCCCACACACACACCCCCACCCCACACCCCATCCCACACACCCCACACACACCCCTACACCCCCCCACACAACCCCCCCACCCCCCCCACAGGCACCCCACACAACCTCCCACACACACCCCACACACACATCCCACAACCCCCCCCCCCACACAGACAACCCCCCCACACACACACCCCACACAACCCCCACACACACAACCCCCCCGCCCCACACCCCCACCCTCACACAACCCACCCCACACCCCCCACAGGCACCCCTCACAACCCTCCCACACACACCCCCCCACCCCACACCCCATCCCACACACCCCCCACACACCCCTACACCCCCCCACACAACCCACCCCACCCCCCCACAGGCACCCCACACAACCCTCCCACACACACCCCACACACACACCCCCACCCCACACCCCATCCCACACACCCCACACACACCCCTACACCCCCCCACACAACCCACCCCACGCCCCCCCCCACAGGCACCCCACACAACCTCCCACACACACCCCACACACACATCCCACAACCCCCCCCACACAGACAACCCCCCCACACACACACCCCACACAACCCCCACACACACAACCCCCCCGCCCCACACCCCCACCCTCACACAACCCACCCCACACCCCCCACAGGCACCCCTCACAACCCCCACACACACCCCTGCACCCCCCCACCCCACACACCCCTACACCCCCCCACCCCACACACCCCCCCCACACCCCACCCCACACAACCCCCCACACACACCCCTACACCCCCCCACCCCCCCACAACCACCCACAGGCACCCCAAACAACCCTCCCCACACACACCCCTACACCCCCCCACACAACCCACCCCAGACCCCCCACACCCCACAGCCCCCCCACACCCCACCCCACACAACCCCCCCACACACCCCACACACACACCCCACACAACCCCCCCCACACACACACCCCTACACCCCCCACACAACCCACCCCCCACAACCCATCCCCCCACACCCCACCCAACCCCCCCACCACACACACTACTACCCCCCCTCACACCCACAGGCACCCCCCCCCACAGCTGTGAGGCACTTCAACTCTTGACAAGCAAGCATTGGAAGGGCCTGGGAGAGGACTGTCACACCGCGAGGAAGCTAGAAGTGGCACATAATATATTAAAAACACAGACACAGGATCCGTGGGGGACTCCAGAACTGACCAATCACAGAACCGGAGACTGAACTAAAAGAACGTCTGAGAACCTGAGACTGGAGGCAAAGATGCCCTTTAATCACCGACTTTCTTTAGCAACAGTGACAAGTTCACACTAAAATGTTAAAACTGGCTCAGGTCCATGAAAGCGCCGCATTTTACCGGAAGTCCAAGCCTTTCAGCCCCCAGTGACGGCTGCTTGCCTTGAGGTGCGGCCTGCCTTGCAGATGCAGTTTGGAGGGTTGTTTTCGTGTTCGGCTCTGCAATGCTTGCAGAAATTAAAACTGCATGTCATTTCCTGCTCTCGCAAAGCCCCCCCTGGCGAGCCTCCCACCACAGATTAAAAGTATGTGCCTCGGCATCAGATGGCTTCAGCCCCCAGTCATCCCCCCCCCTCGTGTGTGTGGCAGCTTGGGACCGCTCACAGCCGCACCCGAGCACCTCACAGGTCTTTAAAGACCTTGTGCATGTTAATAGGCCCTATTAACATGCACAAGGTCTTTAAAGAGCTGTGAAATGCTCGGCAGAGTCGAGCTGCAGGGGCTCTTAGAAGGGCTTTGTTGTTGTTTCACCTCTTCTAAGAGCCCCTGCAGCTCGACTCTGCCGATTCCCGGCAGGAATCATCTCACGCGACACACCTACGGTTCGGGCGCGACACAGTAATGTGTCGTGCCACACAGTTTGGAAAGCTGTGCCCTAATTCATTATTGTCAGTTGGGGCAGGGCAGGTGTTGTTAATAAACTAACCCCAAATTATTCATGTCAGTTGAAGCAGGGCAGGTGTGCCTGCTTTCCCCCCCCATCTTCTACAGTGATGATGATCCAGAGGGTGGCATTGATGTAACAGAGGGTGGCAGTGGTGAAACAGAGGGTGCTGGGAGGCTGTGATGATGAACCAGAGGTAGAAACAACATAGTTGCGACCGTTGCGAGCCGACAAGTAAGTTCGCAATTGCGAACTAGTACCAAATCCTCGCGAACTGGCAGAAACACTTGCGAACACAAAAAAAAAAAAATCTGGGAATTCGCGGATTTTGCGGATTGCGAGTTTGCAAATTCGCTAAATTTACGAACGCCAGATTCGCAAAATTCGCCCATGCTTAGTGGGCACTCCCTGACAAACTCTGGTTGCCAGTCCTTTTCTGCTAGCAGGATATCATAGCCTTTAGATAGGTTCTCCCAAAAGAGACCTTTTATTTTCCTAGTTTTGTCCCCCTCTATACGTAATGTTATTTCATATAATTTATGGGGCACACTAACTCTGGTGTCTGCAGTTTCCACCTGAATGTATTCATTCGTGTCCACTGTCTCCAGATAATTCATCAGGATCTTGCGAGCTATGGTCACTTCTGCTGCGCTGTCTAGCATTGTCTGGGCCCATTCTCAGTTCTTGAGTTGTGTCCTCAGAATCCTCGGCATGTTTTATTTTAATACTAACTACCTTCTTTTTGGGAAATTGTAATTTTTTACTTTGATGAGCAGGTTCCTTGTCTTTGGACTTGACGCGCTCTCCTTTGTGTTCGGACCATCCTCTTCTTTCCGATTTCTGTGAGGAAGTCTGAAAAGATCGAGAGGGACGTGTATCATTATCTTGATATCTGTCAGGTTTTCTTAAATTATCCCTATTTCTAAAGTTGTATCTTTTTTCAGAGGGCTCACATTGTGGAGACCTGCCCCCCATTCTGGAGATCTATTTCTCCTTTGGGGAGACCTTCCTCTGGACTGGAACTGTTTTTCTCTGGGAGTAGTTTGTTTATTACCCTCCCACTTCCTTTTTGGAGTAATGAGATTATTTTTAATAAAGTTCTTTTCAGGATTTTCAGTTAGTTGTGGTTTTAGTGGTTTCCCACCTAAACTATCTCTACCTAATTCTTCATAGGATTTTTCAATTATTCTGGCAAGTTCAAAAGGTTGTTCTGCTATATCTGTTTCTTTCAATTTTTGGCGGATCGCCACAGGTGCTGCTTCTCCTTTTATGTTGGGTAATAATATAGCTGAGACTTGCTTAAAGTCTTTCAGTAATTTCATACCTATATTTAAAGCAGGCTCAGGACCATATTCATTTTGAATCTGTCTTAGTACGTCTGGTAAAACCGCCATAGACGGAACACCATGTGTTTTTGTCTTTATCGCAGCAAAGACTGTGCCCCAAGTGTCACAGACCTCCACATGTGGTGCGATCCCCATTGGAAGACAGATAGTCAGAATTCTGTGTTTGTCATGAGGTGCAGTATCAGGAAATACTGCCTCTATATGACTAATTTTTTGAGCTAACCAGAATGGAATTTGTTCCCGTTTTGCGGGTAATTTGCCAAATGACTGATTGTATAGTCTGTGGTGTAATTTTATTTGTGTTTCCCTGGTGAGGGGTGTGCTGTGGAATTCTTATTGCTGGTTGGACTGTTAAAGTCCGTATGACATATTGGACCAATTGTCTATGTATTTTATTTAGATGTTTTAGCTGAACTAAAGGTTCTCCGCTTGACATTCCGTCAATGTCAGAATATGATGTATAACCGGCTAGAACCAGCCATGTGGCTCCTGGTCTACCTAGTGGATCGAGCCTGGGGAAGTGATTTGGATCTTTTAGGGCGCCATTAAACCAGAGCTGGTGTTCTTGGTACGTTAGTGGAATTTCAATGTCCTCAAAAGGAACGTGTTCCGTTGGAGATTCTTCTATTTGGTAATAGTGGAAATCGCGTGTCACAGCATGTGCTGCTGGAAAATGTATCCAGGAATAGAATACCTCTGTCTGCCGATATTCATGGGCCTCTACCACAAATATGACTGTACCACCTCTTGATTATACTCCATTATGTATAAGTTTGTAAGTTACACTCTTCCTGACATTGACTGGGATGATTATAGCCTCCGGGTCATCTTGCCGGATACTTGTGTCTTCCGCTAAAAGTTGAGTTGCTATTCTAGCTTTCTCCCTTTTGTCTTCACTTTCAGACATTTTTCTGACAGAAAGTTTGCAGAGCAAGTTTCAAGGAAACAAAGATTAAGTGCACAATATTTTGAAACACTGTATCCTTCAACGTTGACTAAACCAAAAACTAATACATAGGAATCTCTTCCTACTAAGTTTTGGCGGATATTAACCTTTCACTCACTCCAGACGTCTATTGGAGTATTTACGGGAAAAAGGGGTCTGTGTAAAAAGCACAACTGAGTTACTCTAGTATCTAGCGTTAAATTATCGCCTTACCAAACGTTGGGCGCCATGTAGTGTAGTTCCTATATTCCCAATAGGCTCTGCGCATTGGAATAACATAAACAATAGTTTAGACGTAGGACTGAGGTCGACTAGGTCTCTATTGAATATGTTAGACTTAATTATGAATGCAAGCTAGCTCAGAGGTCACTAGAAACTTTCTCGAGTGAACAAGAAGCTGTTAACTTTCCTGAATAGACAAGAAGGGATTAGTTTCTGACAACCGCATAAACATGACAACTTTGCTCCTTCCAGAATAAGCAGTATATCTCCAGAGTCGCGGAAACAATAGATAACTATTTCACTCAGTGCATGCTTAGTTTCACCAGAAGCGCAGAGAAATAAAGAGACGGGCGTTTTCAATAAAAGTGGTTATTTATTTAACAGTCTTCTTTCTCATGCAAGAGAAGTGAGCTGCCACAATTGCAATACTAGTCATAAAGTAAAGTGCGTACAGTAAAAGGAGTATTATAAAATAATACTGTAAAAGCATGGTATGGTTCTAAGCCACACGGTGTTTAAAATAGATAAAATATATACATAGATAAACCATGACTGAATGTACTCAACTGGTGCTTCTAAGATACGCCTACCTAACCTAAGCCTAGTATGTGGGAAGGAGTACGTGAGCTGCAGTTTAAGTTAAGATAGTTTTCGCCAAGAATCTGAATCAATAATTCTCTAAGGATCTAATCAGCTCCGTACCTTGGGTATAGAATGAAGTAGGTCTTATATCTCTTTCTCAGGACTCGATCTCCCAGCAACCCACAAGGGTGACTGGAAACACTGGAGCTGGATTTCTCGGCAGGAGAAAAGACAGCATCTCTCTCAGTGCGTCAATGGGAGGGTCGGCTTCCTTCGGCACTTGCCACAGCAGGGCGTCGGGCAAGTAGATATCTGATCTGCTCCAAACCACCATGTGTTTGCTAAGGCAGATGCTGGTATATTTATACCTGGAAGGTGCCGAGTTTGACGTAAGGTTGGACATAAGATGTCACTAAGAACTCGCAGTTCTTTCAGGACTCCAGGAGTTCTTGGACAAATCAAAACAGAATCAGGGGGAATTCCTGGGCTGCTGGAGGCTTGGTTTGTTTAAGAACGTGTTGTACTTTCTAGGAGTCTATGGGAGTAGCCTTGCCGTATTTGGACTGCATTGGTTATGACTTAATATGGATATGATTCTTATGCCTTTATAAGGATATGATTTGTTATAACCACACAAGGGCATAAATCGGGAATATTTAAATAGGGTCCTAGATACGTTCACAACAACAAATGATTAGATTACAAGTGGAATATTTTGTCTGGTTCAATTATTTATTTGCATACAGGAAGTACAGTGGAAGTTGAGCATCACATTAAATGACTTTGATTTAATTGAAAAGTCAGAGTCTGAACCTTTCATGTAAATTCGGAATCTGGAATCCAAAAATGAGGTCAGTTTTGAAATTTTAGATTCCTTAATATATATAATATTTTGAGTCAGCAGTCAATGCGATTGGTGCTTTGCGATATATGTCTGGGAGGTAATTGCTGTGCTGCACCAGTGGGCAGAGGAAAATCCTCTGGCCATCCCAGAAGGTAGTCTATGGTGAGAAAGGTGGTGGTAGGTACCCGAGAATGATACTAAGTGGTGAAGGGATGACATAATGCCATATGTTTGGATGGCTGTCCTACTACCCATAGGAAACTCCACCCCACTGTTTAAGTCCTGGCAGAGGGTCAGAAAGCTGAATGACAGTCATTGGTCTGGACACTCCTAGCTGTACTATGGACTTTGTGGATTGGCTTTAGGACTGGTCAAACCAGCTCCACGATTCCATATTACATCCAATTGAGGGTGGGCTTGCTAGAAGCCCTGTAAGAAGACAAGAAATCCTTAAGCATATTCTTAGGGTGAAAAAGCCATTGGAGCATATTCCTGTTCGTTGAGCCCATCATGAGGGTATTAACTCAACAAACTTAATTAGAAATGGGCCAGTGGAGATCAGGTTATCCTCCTTAGAAAGGACAACTTATGCACAGTAGTTTGAGTAATGCCCCAGGTGCCTAAGAGCTGATCACACTATATTCCCAGGGGAGCCTGTTTGCGGTGCGATCCCCTTAGGGAATCTTGGTGCGAGCACATGCATTATTAAGCATGACCCTTTCACTTGAGATGGGGGAGCTGGAGAATGTTGTCATTTACACCAGGAAACATGCACCTCATGGATTGACATTGAAATCACAAGTCAATCAAAGTTGAAGAAACCATCAAGTACAAATGAGTCTTCTCATGATCCTAGGATCTAGTCCGCTTTTCAGAACATCAGATGCAGAGGGCATGTTCTAGACTGCACAATCATATCACATTTTTAGCTATATGGCAAATGCAGAGAGTGCAATATTGATGTTCGAGATGCCTAGTTAGTGTAATATGCTAGGGTATTTGTATGCCAATACGTAATTTGTTCCCTTGCCTATCACCAGCATCAGAATTTTCTTCTTGCCTTTTGTGTGTGTGCGTGTGTGGGGCTTGCATGCTGTGAAGTTATAGCCTTTGATGGACCACGATAAGCATATAAAGTAATTGTCTCCTGGTTTATACCTTATCCAGTAACACTGTGGGTTTGTTGGAGACCTTAAACGTCAGGATTGTGCCAGACTGATTCTGTGCACAACCTCAGGATATATTGGCCTAAAGTGCTGCTAGCCCACAGTGCATCATCTGCACCACTAACCTTACAGGGTGACAGATGTATGCATGACAACCGTGATCACCCAATAATGTTGTGCCAACAGATCTAGAACCCTTTTATTTGGGCTCTCAGGCATATCACAAGTACTCAAGAAATACTCAGCTAGGCTTTTCAAAATGTATTGAAGCATTGGGATTCTTGTATACAATAGGTGTGCTATGATAACAGATTATTATAAAAAGCATCACTAGAATGGTAAAAATATAGCCATTTCCACCATGGTGCTCAGATCGTAAATACATGCAGGCAGATGAGTACTGTGCTATAGTGTACACCTACTTAGCGCTCTCTCACCTAGTTCTGCCTAAGGTGGGTGCTCTGCCAAATATTTTGCCAGGGTGGACTAACTCCCCATTACCTATGGGTAACTGTCCACCTTGCTGTAGAGGTTTACATTCCTTGTGTCTGCAAACAGGAATCTTTTTAGCTGACATTCTGGCATGTAGTGACCTTGCAGTGTCTGCTGGGGGTTTCTCTGCATAAACAAGGAAGTGGCTCTGCATATATAACAAACAACACCCATGTGGGCATGTCGCAACCCCTGTCAGTCTGCAATTGTTTATTCTAGTTGGATAGCATTGTTGCCTTATGGACAACAACTATGATGAAGTTTTACGCATTGAACTTTATCCCTTGTACTGAAGGTTCAAGGTGTTGGGATAATATGCCCACAAAGTAGAAATGTATGTAATGCTGATTGAGAGAATGATATCCTGTATTGTCATGCACTCAAATGCATGTCAAAAGTCATTGTGTGTAAAAAAGAAGACAGTTCAAGTTACATGAGTTTGTTAAATGGAATTGTTCCTAACTTGGCCTATCCTAACCGTATGACATAATGGCAAGGTCAAACAAGCAAATTGTAAAATGAAAGAAACCACACAAATGGCATTATGGTCACGTATTAAAATTAAGCAGTGTGAGAAGTTGGTCAGGTATATGCTGTCCACTAATTAAAGTGGGCCCCTTCCACCAGTCCAAATGACCCTTGTGATTTATGAGGTCAAAGATAACCTTTAGAAAGATATCCTAGTTGTAGCTATGGAGAGCAGCCTTCAGGCTCAATCTTGAAGGAATGTAAAGCAGCTTGTTTCACCAGAATATCACCTCATGAATTAATTAAATGAAAGGAGGATCACCCAGAAGCTATATAAAAAGATGTATTTTATAATATAACACTCTTTGAACGAGGATAGAACATACAAACAAAACAGGTGATGGACCGAATGTGGATCAATGTCACACACTCACCCCAGTCCAAAGATCTGGGCCCAAATCCATCGTTTTTTTGCACTCCACACCACCCTGGGTTAGACAATGGCGATATGCAAATCAGCTCTGACCCTGTGCCCCATGGGAACAGTCCAGTCCGAACTACAAAAGCCATGTCCTTCCCAGAACGGAATCAATCGGTCCATCACCTGTTTTGTTTGCGAGGATAGAACATAAAGCACACAATATAAGATGAATAGAACAATTGTAAGTAGCACAATACACAGCGTGCTCGAGGCGGAGACCAAACCATATACTAAAATAGTGGTATAACAATAACAACTTGGGTCAAGACAAGGTCTGCAGCACGTAAAATCATTGGGACCCCAAGGAATCACCCCAGGTGAGTAGATAGGGACCCCACGGAGGGTGGGTGCAGTGTGCTAACACGACTGCGGGCTCCGTACAAGTCTAAGGGGAAGTCGAGGTTGCACTTTTACAGTTAAAGGACATTCTAGGAGGACTTTGAGGAAAACCTTCAGAACATAAGATGTTAGAGAGCCACCCCACACGTGGATACTGAAGTACCAAAGTTACCTATTCCAGAGTAGCCGGGTGCATAGGGCCGAAGTGGCATCAGAAACGGCCGTCGTTCTCTATGGAATGCTTCAAAGAAGTGCTACTGCCGGGAAGGAGAAAAGGGTCTAGTGGTATCCAAGCCTGGATTCTGGAAGGAAGGATACTGAAAGTAGATGGGAAAGAGTCTGGGTCACTTCAGAGTGAGCAGAGGCTCGGGAAAACAAATATCCAGCGATGTCGGGTGCTTCAGGTGCGAAGACAGGATGCTTGAATCTGCAGCCACAAGGATCAGGAGATGTCGATGATCACCAGGAGCCAAATGCAAGATGCCCCACAAAGGATGTTGAGTGCTGAAGGGTCAGTGTCCGGCTGGAACACCAGCAAGCCTTGGCAAAAGTAACCCATGCAGGAAGGTCAAGCAGGGTATGCTGTGGACCAGCCAGGTCCAGGAGACTCATCAAGCAATGGGGAGTAACCAAGAAATCCCCACAGAAATCAAGATGACCCACAGGAGGACCAACAGACCGAATTACCAGAAGTCGTGAGGGGACCTCAAGCAAGATTGCAAAGTACCATCCCAATGAGCACTCAGTGTGAGGAGGCTGGAGTTCTTTGTCGCAAAAACTGCTCAGTGTCAGGACTATACAGAGTCGAAGGAACAAGCTTGGGCATTGCCAACAAGCGTATTCATCTCCAAATGGATGAGGTGCACATGGGTTCAGGTTATACAGTCCCCATGAGGGATACTGGCCTCCAACTTGCTGAGAGAGCAGATCAACCCCAGGGATCTTTGTAACCTAACTCCTGTGTTGCTGAGATCTTCAGAGTCCACAGGAGCTCTGGAGCAGCAGACCAGTCAGTTGCATTAAAGTGCTTATGAATGTAGAGGATTGATTCCTTCACCCCAAGGAAGATTCTTCAGTTGTCCTTAGAGCATCACAGCCTGTATGGAGCAAGGGCACAGACAAAGCTTTGGACGGAGAGGTAGACAAACTCTGGCCCAGTCATAGTCCACCGAAGTCCAGAGTGTCTAAACGGTCGAAGGTCAGTAGTTGCTTCTTGTAGAATCTTGTCCACATAAAATATTCTACCCACGGGAGATGGTTGCATAGATTCAGTGGACCCTCCTAGGGAAGGGGCAGGACAGAGGGGAGGTTACTCCCATATCCTTTGTCCAGTTTTGTGCCAGAAAAGGAGCCAATGGCTCCCAGAACTGGTTTGAGCTGGACCATGCACAGGGACACCCAAATGTGCCCCAAGTGCAGACTTTCAGTCACTCTCAAAGTACACCCACCCAGCCCCATCAGACTAAATCCTGTTTGGGGGGTGGTCACACCTCCCTGTGTTAGGATGCCTATTGTGCTGCCTTCCTCTGCTAGAGCTTGGCTCAGCAGCAGGAGGACAGACATTTTTCTCTGGTTGGCAGCATCCATTTTGTGCTGTCCAGGTCGAGAAGGCTGTCACCGGATAGACCAGTGACCCCAAGAACCTCCCACACTGGTTACTGGTGTGGACTTATGAGTCCAAGGTATTTGATAACAAACATGATATATTTCTAAGCAGCCATTTTCATGATCTCATTTACCATGGGGTTATAATGCACCTTTACCTGGATATATAATTGAACAACTACTACTTTAACAATGAATACCTAAACCACGAATTCTAACCCACGAGCAATGCCAAACCACTGCATTCTTAACAACGACTTCCTAAACAATAAAAAATATTCAGTGGTCTCATTTCCTGAATATACAATTTTTCTATAAAATAAAACAAATGTATTAAACACGGTAGGAGAGGGCATGCAGTCTTTTGATTATGAGATTGCATGACAAACCTCTGTCCAAAAGCCTTTCATGATAGAGTCAGGCTGCCTGGAATTTTAAGCAATGCTTCATCTGTTAGCTTGCAAATGGAGCCTAGGTACACCATTCTTTGACTGTCGTGCCAGAGTCAATACGGTGTCCCCAGCGCTAGTAAGACAGAGAGGTAATTTTTGCAACAGAGAACATGTCATGTTACTCTAATGTGCTGAAGTGGCCTGGTACGCTATACTAGATTACTAAATTATTTATTAAATAGGTTAAGAAATAAGCATTCACTCCATGTTCACTCTTGGGTCACTGATATCTTTAGCACGGACATACAAAATAGAGCGAAAAGTATAGAGAGGGAAAATATTAACACTGCAGATCATTTTAATGAGTGATGGTCTGCACAACCACGGCAGCAAGCTTTGATAGTATTTCTTTCGTACATGGTCCCTTGTACTTTCATGTGTGCCCCCTCGTCTGTAACAGTGTGGAACATAGACATGTTTCTCTTTTTTCAGACACTTTTTTAAAACAGTAAATGTACTCTCATAACAAAAATACATCCACGGCCAATAACGTTCCGGTTTCATCTCTTTTATCCTGTTATCATCCCAGTGAATATAATGCCATTTATTTAATTCTTGTAAATAGCATATCAACCACAGAACCCTGATGTGAAGCCTGAAACGTGTTGGGGGCTTGTGTCTAAATTGTTTTTTTTTTAATTTGTTTTGCTATTTTATTAATTTAACAAACATACAACATATAGCAATAGTGCCATCTATTGGCCAGTTAGGAGGTCGTTTTATTTGTGGTTTAGGAAAGTTGTTGTTCGTGTAAGTCTTAGTTAATGATTTTGTGGTTCATAGACAGGTCAGTGTTTTTGACTCGTTGTTTAGGTCAGTCGTTGTAAAGGCTTTGTTATTAAGGCTGTTTCCCCCTATACCTATAAGTCCGGCTGAGTGACAGGGACACCCCCTCACTTAAAACCCAGCACCCAGCCTTCAGGATTGATAAGGCCTGCTATACGGGTGACTTATAAGTGTTAAGTGTAATGACCTATAGATATAGTGAACCTATATCTAAAGTAAGTGGTGCAAGCACCAGCTTACACAGGTTTGCGAAGCACTTTACATAGTGTGCAGTAGCAGACCTGTAGTTCCATTTTGCATGGCCTCTCATGGGTGGCATAATACATGCTTCCACCAATGGGAGGCCTCTGGGGTCTTATGTTCTGGGTTCATGTGCACCATATACTAGAGAATTATAAGTGTAACCCAGTATCCAATCTGGAGTGTACCAAAGTACGTGCATGATAATTTAAAGGAGAAAGCATATAGACTGGGGTCCTGATTAGCAGGATCCCAGTCAGATTAGTCATAAACAGTGCAACATCAATCAAAAGTGGGGGTAACCATATGAAGCAGATCCTACTTTCCTACCAGCAACCCTTAAATTGAGATTGTGTTCTTACCACACCACAGGCAGAACACTATTTGTTTTACTCAGGCGTAGAACAGCCATTATACAATTGTATCCTTACTCGCCTTTGGCATGAAAAAAGTGGGAAAGTAAGTGTCAAGTAGAGAAAGGTGCCCAAATGCAGAATATTTGTATTGGCATCTGCCTTTTCTGCACCTGTTTGTTCTTTATCCCTCTCCCCTCTCCTGCCGCTGCAGCCCCTATGGCCCGTACCCCATGTGCCCACCCGTTCCCTTACTCCCAGCTGATCGTCCCTCCTACTTTCCCTTCATAATGATGGCCGCTGCAGGGGAGAGCGAGTAAAACCACTGGCATTCGATCGCTGGCCTGCTCCCTCCCCAGCAACTCCGCTCTACCTTCTCTGCCACTGAGCCCTCCGACCCCTCTGGCCCTTCCTGTGAGGTGTTCACAGCCGCTGTAGGCCCGTGTGTTGCCCATCACTGCCTCTGCCCTCTTCTGGCCCCTAATTGTTCATCATTTGGTAACTGTAGTGTTTTGTATTCTGGAATTTCTGGCATTGTTTTTGTAAATTGTATTGTATTGTATTTGTGGCATATGTATTGGTATCTCCCTTTTCTGTGCCCATTTGTTATTTATCCTGCTCCCTTCTCCTGCCGCCACAACCCCTGTGGTCAATCCCACCTGTTCCTTCCCGTTTCCCGCCTCCCAGCTGATCGTCCCTCCCACCTCCCCTTATTAATGGCGGCCCGTGCAGTGGAGCGCAAGTAAGACAACTGACCATTAGTCCCTGGCCTGCTCTCTCCCCAGAAGCTCCGCTCTACTTTCCCTTTCACTGAGCCCTCAGGCCCCTCCTACGAGGTGCTCTCAACCACTGTAGGCCCGTGTGTCACCCGTTGCTGCCTCCTGCCCTCTTCTTGTGCCTAATTGTTTGTCATGTGGTAACAGTAGTGTTTGTACTCTGGCATTTCTGGCATTGTTTTTGTAAATTGCATTGTATTGTATTTTGCATTTGTATTGGTATCTGCCATTTCTGCACGCGTTTGTTCTTTATCCCGCTCCCTCTCCCACCTAAGGAAATCAAGTCTGCGCCCGTCCGCGACCTGACTGCGACCAGTGTCAGAAACCCTGGATCTCTGACCATCCGTCGCTAAGACACCAACACCCTACTCGCACTCAACATCAGAAGACTCAGAGACTATCAACAGGCCTCGCTTAACAAGACCCAGGGCCAGTTTTCCTCCCTCCACTGCCGCCAGACCGTCACCACAACCCCTCTTCCAACACCACTGATGCCAGGCACGGCGACACCCTAAGATGCATCGCCCGCAAATTATGCTCTGTACACAAGCACGTCATGGAAATCTAGAATCTACTCGACTCCCTCTCGCCCAACATAGCCTTTCTCACGGAGACATGGACCAACGCCTCCTCTGCCCTTGACATCAACATCGCCATCACAGACGGATACAAGATCCAGAGGAAAGACCGCCCCAACCACCCAGGAGGGGGCCTCGCCATCGCCCAGAAGAGCACCTTCCACCTCGCCACCTCCAGCGAAATTCTGCCCTCTGCTGAACACCTGCACTTCCAGATCAAGACCACCCCCAATGCCACGCTCTGAGGAACTCTCCCTGCCCACAGACAACCTTTGCCTGCGCCATCACCG
The DNA here is from genome assembly GCF_964263255.1 of Lissotriton vulgaris. Lineage (NCBI taxonomy): Eukaryota > Metazoa > Chordata > Amphibia > Caudata > Salamandridae > Lissotriton > Lissotriton vulgaris. The sequence continues at coordinate 2,025,868,256 of NC_141691.1, read as the reverse complement.
ACTTCATCGCACCGACTCCATCGTATCAAGAACTACATACTCATTGGAGACCTGAACTCCACCATCCTTTGTGAAAACCTCACAAACTTTGGACTTAAAAAACTCGTCACCACACAGGCCCATAGAGCTGAATACTCCCTTGACCCCATCTACGCTATAGGAAACAACGTCCGCTTCAGCCACCCAACGCAACCAAGATGGACCAACCACCACTTGGGACACTTCACCATTGACAAACCCAAGGCATCCAACCAGCCCCACACCCTCCAAGGAGGAACTGGAGCAAGGTCACCGACAAGCAACCTAACTCCACCCTCACCTGAGACAACCACACCTGGACATCCGACGCAAACATCGCAGCCAATAACTCTACACGTGGATCTTCAACTACGCAGATGAGCTTGCCCCGCTGTGTAAGCCCGAAAACAGCACGCCAGGAAAGCCACCTGGTACACTACCGCTCTCCAAGAAGCCAGGTGCACCTGCAGACATCTGAAAAAGACCTGGAGAAACACCAAAACAAAATCTACTCCACCTACAAAGGCGCCATGATGGACTACCACAACCAAATCAGAACCACCAAGAGGAACCTTATCCAAAACAAAATCCTCGCCAACTCCAACAACTCCGGGGAAGTCATCAGTGTCATTCAGGAATTCACCAACCCATGCAGCAAAGCCGCAGATATTACCTCGTCCCAAGACCTCTGCAACAAGCTTGGAATCTACTTGCACCTCAAGATAAAAACGCTCTACAACTTCATCGACCATCCTCTAGGCACCAGAGAAAGCCCCCACCCTCCAAGAATACCAGCCAACCAACCATTTCCAACTGGACACCGATCACGACCGAAGACACCACCTCAATCATGAAAGGCATCCACTAGGGGGCCCTCTCTGACCCCTACCCTCCTCACATCTACCACAGAGTTGCAGCCGGCATCGCACCTGAACTACACCGCACCATAAATACCAACTTCAAAACAGGCACCTTCCCAGATGACTGGAAGAACGCAGCAGTCCAGCCCCTGCTCAAGAAACCTACTGCAGACCCCACCAACCTCAAGAAGCCCATCTTGCTCCTCACGTTCGCAGCCAAAGTTGCAATGAAAACAGTCAACATGGAACTAACACGATTCATCAAAGAGAACGCCATCCTCAACCCATCCCAATCCGGAATATGAAGCAACCACAGCGCCAGGTCCACTCTACTCACTGCCACAGACAATATCTGCACCCTCCTGGACCAAGGCCCTGATCCTACTCGACCTGTAAGTGGCCTTCCACACTGTCTCTCACCACACACCAGTCGCCAGACTGCATGACGCCAGCATACAAGGAACAGCCCTGGACTGGATCTGATCATTCCTCTCCAGAAGAAGCCAGAAAATCAGACTACCACCCTTCCTCTCCGATCCTACGGAAATCACCTACGGAGTCCCACAGGGTTCATCACTGAGCCCGACCCTCTTCAACATCAACATGGCCCCCCTCACAGCCACGCACCGACAACACAGCCTCAACATCGTATCCTCCACTCTCCCTCACCCAAGACTCCACCACCGCCAAACTCAATTTCCAGAAACGAATGCAAGATGTAGCAGTTAGGATGACACACACCTGCCATGACAGAAGTCCTCATCCTTGGAACCACCTAATCAGCATGGGACTACACCTGGTGGCTGACTGCCCTCGGAAGCCCATGTATCCCCTCAGACCACGCTAAGAATCTCAGCATCATACTCGACTCATCACTCACCATGAACCAACAAGTCAACGCTGTCACATCCAGCTACTTCAACACCCTCTGCATACTTCACAAGACGTTCAAATGGATCCCCCCTAAGTCAAGGAAGACAGTCACCCACACACTCCTAACCAGCAGGCTAGACTATGGAAATGCACTCTAGGCCGGCATCAACAAGTCCCTACTCCGCAAACTCCAGACTCTACAGACCACTGCCACCAGACTTGTCCTCGGAATCCCCCGGGTCAAACACATCAGCTGAAAGCTCCACTGGCTCCCTGGGGGAAAAAGAGTCACCTTCATAATCCTCACTCTCGTCTGCAAATGCTTACACTACGACAGACCCAAATACCTCAACAACAGAATCAACTTCCACGTACCCAAAATAAACCTCAGATCTGTCAACCTAGCAGTGGCCAAAACCCCGCGCATCCACAGAGCTGGCAGAAGATTCTTCTCTCAGATTGCGGCCAAGACCTGAAACGAGTTACCGGCAGACACGCCCCCTCCCTGAACACCTTCTAGAAGACCCTCAAGAACTGGCTCTTCGGCTAAACGGACCTGCTGAACACCACCCTCAGCCCCTTGAGACCCTCACAGGTGAGTAGCACGCTTTGATGGCGTGATTTATTGATTGATTGAATATGGTTTTAAAATGGCACCACTGTATGCGTAGTAACTATTGAGATAGAAATGCTGTATAAATGATGTCTTTGCAAATTACTGACCAAGTAAGAGTAAGATATTGCAAAAAGAAAATCAATTTGGACACATATAGTGATCCCAAGTGGGTAGTCAATACTGAAAGCACAGCAGTCTTGTTAGACATTGGTCAGTGGTGGAATGGGTGAAATACGCAAGTCCATGCTCCCTTCTGGTGAAACACTCAAAGTTGTTGACAGTGGTAGAAGTGATGTGCATGATGAAGCTGATGGTGTGAGAACAAGTGACAAAAGTTCCATCTATGTTTTCTTGCCCAATAAATGAACCATTCTCACTGTTAGTGTTCGTGCCAAAAGAAATATTGCTCCTCCAATTCGACTTAAAGACTGCGTACTAGAATAAGTCATTGATAAGAGGTAGAAGATGTAATATGTTGAATTATTTGTATGCCAATACATGCCTTGATGTTTTATTCTTTGATCTCTAGCCTTTCACAAGCCCCAGTCCTTCCTCCTTTTCATGTATGTGTGTGAGAGGCCCGCATACTGTCAAATTATAGAATGTTGAGAAGGGTTAATTGGCGTCGGAGGATTAATGATTTCACTCTGTGAAGAACTGATTCTGAATAAACACCTTCCACCATACCTTTGCCTCCTCATCATTACAGTGGCTACCATAAGGACACCAAGAGGTAGGAAGCATTAGGTTTTAGTCCAGCCGCCGGAAAATATTTAGCATGTCAGAAATGCCCATCCGTAGTGGTGTAGAATGTCAATAGGATGTATAACAAAGAGATTCAGCGAGATGTGTATGCTACTTCAAAATGAATAATTCCTTACATGATTCCCGGCAAAATAAAAGGCCAAACGGTGTTAACATCACTCCATGATCATTTTGTATTTGCTTTGGTTAGCCTAAGAATGTTTGTTATGATATCTGTCAAATCCGCATCTGTTGCCATAGTAACTTCAATGATGTATATGACTGTTATGAGCCGTATTGAACATGCGCATAGCCTAAGGTAATTCTCAGTGCAACCTAAAAGTGTTACAGTTTGAGTATATGGGTAAACACTAGAATGCAGAAGAGAAGTAACTAACCTGCGCAACTTCTAAAAGAACCAAGGCAAAAAGGCATGCATCACCTACTTTGCTGACATATTATGTTACAAGAGGATTGGTAGTGGTAGTGGTAGTCCTTCTCATTGTGTGTTTAAGAGATCCTTTACACATTCTGCTATTAGTAAAATGTGTGGAGCTGGAACTGCTCTAACCATTCTCTGCAGAAATGATATTTCCATATTAGCATTTCCACATTAACAATTGAAGACTGATGCAATCTCAGAAAAAACGTTAATCAACTGCCGGACTGCTAGTGGCTAGTGAAAGTTATGTGAGCAGCTAAAAAAGGCTAAACAACACCCTCTATCTTTACAAATGGAAGAGGTGCCTATGAAGGTACTTTCTCTCAGGGCAACCAAATCTGATGATTTCTGATTCTGGAAAAAAAATAATTTTCATAAAAATAAACAAAGGTCAAAACCTAGGTAAATTAACAAGACACTTTTACATCATCCCTACAGATGCCCAAGAGAGGGTGCATAAAAATGATTTTGGGCAGATTTACAAAGGTAAACTCACACTTTTGTGTACGCTTATCATATTTTTGCTATTCACAAACTACAAGTTAATAGTACTTTTACGACTACAGAGACTTTTCTGTCTGGGCAGGGGGAGAACTCTGCACACAAAGAGAGAGGACAGATCTAAAAGTAATAAATGCCAAAATGTAGCAGTTCCCCACACAGGAGAGTCCCATCGACAGCTTTAAAAGCTCGCACAGGGGGCGGGGTTGCCAAGATGGCGGACGCTTCTTCCCGCAGCTCCTCCGGCACGACTAGGCCCGAGCCCGAGCCCTTTTTCGGCAGCTTCTCTACCCCCGCTGGAGCTCAGCGGCCGCGGTAAGGGTGGCGGAGACCTTGGTGCATGCACAGGTGTTAAAATTGGGTCCCAAGTGCCGTTGTAGAAGACTACTTGAGCGAGGGCGAATTGACTGCGGAGCACCACTGAGCCAAGGTGGCGCGAGTTACCAGACGCAGGGTCCTGGGCGAGCCCCGGCACGGGGGCTTCGGCTGAACAGCGTGGCGTCTGTTTGCCTCTTTGCAGCGGTTCTGTGCCTTTGAAGCTGGTGAGCCGGACGAACAGCCCGCGAGGGACGCCGCGGGGAGGAACGGTCGCTGACTGAGCATAGTGACACTCGAGACCGCGGCTGCGGCCTGGTACGCCACGCGCTCCCCGGTCCCGTCTGAAGTTTGGAGAGGAGTACGGAACGGGGAGGCAGGACCCTCGGCCCTCCCACGGATCGAGGGGCCCTGGAGGGGACTCATTGTTGTGGCTCTGAGACTGTATGCAACTCGGGCGGTGGCCATTGGAGTCGGAGGGTCTTCTTGGAGATGCCTAGCCGCCATTTTGTCCCCGAGAAGGCGACAGAGACGAGCCCCTGAGGTAGCGGCCTAGGCTACCACGCACCCGCCCGGCCCCGAGCGGAGCGCCCAGCAAAGGTGCGGTTCGTTTGGTGGTGCCACGGACCGGGAGGTCTCTGAGCTGGCCGGCGGCCTGGACATTGGTTGGAGATGTAGGAGGGTCTATACAGTGGCGCCCGGCCACCATTTTGTTCTCGAAGGTACGGAACACACGACGGCCCTGCTATATCGGAATCTCACCTCGACCGCACCTGGCCCATAAGTGGAGACCCAGCAACGCCGGGACCTGCTGTCGGCAGCCTTGAATTCCCTCTTCAATTGAGCGGCATGCTGTGGTCCACGGTGTGCAAATGGCGAGCGGCCGGAACGTGAAGAAAGGAGATCGCACGCTCCCGGACATGCTCAGCAGGGCCCAGCAACAGCGTGATAGAGCGCAGCCATCCCCGAGCTCTTCCAGAAACTCAGGAGAACCGGCTGGGGGGGAGCCCCCGGTCACGAGATCTTTCATGGAGGCCCTGTTTAGTTCGCTCAAAGAGGACTTTCAGACACTAAAGCAGGAAGTGGCCAGCGAGGTGCGCGAGGTTCGCAGTGAAGTGGAGGGCCTTGGTGAGCGGATGGAAACGGTGGAGACAGCGGCCCACCAGAGGGATGAGGAGATTGTCCACCTACAACAGGAGGTACTCCGCCTCAGGGAACAGCATGTGCACCTCCAAGCACACAATGAAGACCTGGAGAACAGGTCGAGACGGAATAACATACGGGTCCGGGGAGTCCCGTCCGCTGAAGAGGGTGCTGATGTTGCTGGCTACCTGTGGGACATGTTCAGAGAGATCCTGGGTGAGCCAGCGGACTTCCCGATCCGGATTGATAGGGCCCACAGGGTCGGCTGACAGCGACAATCGGCGGCGCCTCCTCCGGACATTTTGGCCTACCTTCCTGATTTCCTCGTAATGGAGCGCATATTGGCGGAGGCCCGCAAGAAGCAACCGCTGACCTTCCTTCGCGCTGTTTCAAGACTTGTCTGCCATCACGTTGCAAAAACGCAGGGCCTTCAAGATTGCGACGGACTTTCTGAGGGAGCATGAAACACCATACTCTTGGGGGCATCCCTTCCGCCTTATCTTTCGCTAGAACGGCGTGGTGCACCAATTGCGCTCCTTGCAGGACGTCTGTGGGGTCCTGGGTCTCACAGCTACGGAGGAGGACGAAGCGACGCTGGCCGGAGCAGCTCAGAGCAAGGAGGACGACGGCAGACGGGGAGAAGGAGATCGGTGGCTAGCGCTGGGAGGGCGGATTCACCTACCATCAGAGCGGAAATGGCCAACGCATTGAGAGAGGCGGCCAGGGACTCTGCTGCCACGAACGGTGTAGCCTTGACGGCGTAGAAACGCTGCGGGGGGAGAAGGACATAGCTTCTGATGATAGCAGGTTTGGGGCTGGAGGGGGGTTGGAGGGGAGGTGGGAAGAACGAGTGGCCGGACGTCCACTTTAAGTACTTTCCACGGACTTGTCCGTTTTGGGACATGACCGGGACATTGGGTTGTTCGAGTTTGGGTTGGGGGTTGGCCAGTTGCCACGGGGTTGTTTCGGGGGAAGTTGGGGGAAGTTGGGGGGAAGGGGGGAAATCGTCCAGCGTCTTACATACTTTTGCATTATTTCACTTTAGCACCCTTGCGCTGCAGTCCCGTGCCCTACCCTCCCCGATTGGGTGCCCGCTGCTTAGTGCACACTGGCCTTCAGGAATATGGCGACACTTAAAGTAGTAACCCTTAATGTTAAGGGATTGAACAATCCAGTTAAACGGAGGGCAATCTTGTCTTTGTTGGAGGGGACACAAGCAGACATTTGTCTCCTGCAGGAAACCCACTTGTTAACACAGGACTGTCATAGGCTGCGTTCCCGCAAGTTTCCCACACAGTTCTTCTCTTCCGCTACCTCTAAGAAAGCAGGGGTGGCCATATTGATAGCAAGTTCCTTCAGGGGGGAGGTGCTGTACAAATTCGCAGAACAGAAGGGGAGGCTGTTGGCATACCACCTCAAGCTGGGAGATGTGACGTTTACTATTGGCTCTTTGTACAGCCCGAACGACCACCAGGAGCGCTTTCTAGACTCGGCGCTGGTGGACGTGACTGCCTCCCCGGACAGACATATCATTCTAGGGGGTGATTTGAACATGGTTTTTGATTCCACACTTGATAGGTCCACGCAGAGATACCCGCAAACTGGGGAACTTTCACAGGCAGGAAAGGCTCGGCTCGCTGATCTGGACCTCCATGACCTTTGGCGCACACTGCACCCCACGAATAGAGACTTTTCTTACTATTCACATGCACACCGGCCATATGCGCGGTTGGACCACTTGTTGGTCAGCGGACCGATGTGTGCCTCCGCTAAGACGGCGGACATAGGGGTCCTCTCATTATCAGATCACGTGCCGGTCGCGGGTACATTTGTGCTCCCACCGGTCGCCCCCCTCCCGCTGTGTCTGGTGCCTTAGGGACACCCTCTTACATAAAATAACTGTTGTGAAACACATTGAGGAGTCGATCCGGGAGTACCAAACACATAACGATAACTCAGACACCTCGCTAGCGACACAGTGGGCGGCGATGAAGGCGGTCCTGAGAGGGGAGTTTATCTCTATCTCCTCGGCAGAGAACAGGGAGAGACAGCGCAAGAGGGAGGAGTTGACTTCCAAAGTTAGAGAACTGGAGCATGTACATCGCCGTACGGGGGCCCCTAGGATATGGAAACAGTTGAAGGCTGCTAGGAAACTATTATCAGCGTTAGATATGGACAGGGCGGAATACGCGGCGCTGCGCCTGAAACACGCGTTTTACACGGGAGGGGATAGGTGTGGCAAATTCCTGGCGAATAGGCTTCGTGTGGCGCATCAGCGTAACCTGGTTAAGGAGCTGTTAGATTCTGATGGGGTGGCGGTCTCTGAAGACGCAGCTGTAGCGGAGGTGTTCCGTAGGTTCTATGAAGACCTTTACACAGGGGAGCCCCGTTTGCTGCAAGATACAGCGGACTACTTGGAGTCGGTGGCCCTTCCGGCCCTGGACCCAGCGCAGGCGGAGCACCTGGAACTTAGTATTCACGTAGAGGAGGTGATAGCCGCCATCTCCAGGCTCAAGCATGGGAAGGCCCCGGCCCCAGACTGTTACACGTCCTTGTTTTATAAGACCTTTTGCCCGGTTGTGGCTCCTATCCTTACCCGCTTATTCAACTCCTTCTCTGCACCGGGAGCCATTCCGCCGGACCTATTAAGAGCAACGGTCTCGGTAATTCCGAAACCAGGGAAGGACCGGACCCTATGCGGCTCGTACAGGCCGATATCCCTCCTGAATGTTGACCTAAAGCTATATACAGGGATTCTGGCGTCCAGACTGGCTTTACATCTGCCGGGCCTGGTAGAGGCTGATCAGGCTGGATTTGTCCCAGGTCGACAAACAGTCGATAATACCAAGAGAGTGGTGCACGTCTTGGAGAAGGCCTCACGGATTCCGGGAGAGAGAATGTTGCTGGCGGTGGACGCGGAGAAAGCATTTGATCGCGTTCATTGGCCCTATCTTGAACAGGTGCTCCGGAAGATGGGTATCAGAGAGAAGTTCTGTTCGATGATTTTTAATTGTTACAAGTCCCCTTCGGCTACAGTTAGAGTTAATGGCTGCAGCTCCCGCAGCTTCGAGATAGAAAGGGGTACTAGGCAAGGGTGCCCGCTTTCCCCACTTCTCTTTGCCCTCTATATGGAGCCGTTTGCCCGGAGGATTCGCCAGAACCCGGATGCGATAGGGGTTAAGATGGGGCGATATGTCCATACTGTTAGTCTCTATGTGGACGATGTACTATTGACCCTGGATGACCCGACGCGGGCCCTCCCGGCATGCATTAAGGAACTGGATGATTTCTCGAAAGTGGCGGGCTTCAAGATGAACATGGGCAAGTCAGCGGCCCTGGATGTGTCCCTGACAGCGGATACAAGACGAGATCTGCAGAGGCTTTTTCCTATGCAGTGGTCGTCATCCCTGGTACCTTACCTGGGGATTCTGTTAGCACCGACGTTGCCAGCAATGGTGGCGGCCAATTACGCATCTCTGGGCAGGAAAATCAAGGAAGAGCTAGCCCGCTGGGGTAAAGGAATGTTGTCCTGGCTTGGCAGAATAGCTGCGGTCAAGATGACGGTCTTGCCCCAGATCTTGTATCTCTTTCGGGCCCTGCCGCTCCAACCGCCTACGGGATGGATCAGACAGACGCAAGCAGATATTGCACATTTCATCTGGCAGGGTCGCAAGCCGAGAATGAAGAGGGTTCTCTCCACACTGGCCCCGGAGGCGGGAGGCCTTGGCATCCCAGATCTCCGGAAATACTTTCAGGCAGCGCAGTTGCGCTACTTTGTGGTATGGAGCAAATGGGAATCTGACAAGCATTGGCTCTTTCAGGATCAGGCGGTGGCGGGGCGTCCTTTACAGGAGGTGCCATTCTTGCGGCGGATCCATCGCCCCCCCAACCTATACGCTTCCTATGTCACGCGAGTCCCCTTGAGAGTGTGGGACGCTGTTAATGAAGTTCACGACCTCACCACATTCCCCTCGCCTTTCACGCCGATAGTAGAGAACCCTGATTTCTCCCCAGGTCTAGAACCGGGCGCGTTCACGCACTGGAGGGCAGCGGGTTGCCGTGCGCTCTTCCAGATGTATGACTCGGATGGGGTGGTCCCTTTTCAGCACCTGAAGCAGGAATTCCAACTGACTGAGGCAGAGAGGTTAAGGTACATGCAGGTTAGGCACTGGGCATCCAGCCGCAGGTACGAGACACTGCAGATCGCCAGATGAAACCGTACGAGAGATGGTTAATAACTCGCACCTCTGACGCCAAACTGATCACGGACCTCTATAAATTCCTGCAACCCCCCCCATTTCACTTTTATAACCCTGGCAGGGAACGCTGGAATAGAGAGCTGGGGAGGACGCTCAGTCATAAGGAATGGGATCAGATTGCATACCGTGCGAGACACTCGGCATACCACACAGGACTCACAGAAACATTCACAAAGGTGTCCACGTATTGGTATTATACCCCGGAGAGACTACATGAAATGGATAGGAATATTGGGAAGGCGTGTTGGAGGGAATGTGGACAGACAGGGACTGTCACGCATGTGCTTTGGGACTGCCCCCTGTTGAGGGAATACTGGACGGAGATCATTGACGAGATAGACGCTCACTTTGAGGTAGAATTGCCACGCTTCCCGGCGTATGTTTTGTTGGGCCTCCCGAATAAGCTAATGTACCTGCTGAAGTCCCATAGAGGTCGGCAAATAGCAATAGCACTGGGATCGGCGATTGAGAACATATTGATACATTGGCGCACTACCACAGTCCCCTCCATCACGGGCTGGCTCCATAGACTTTGGCATGTCCTAGGCATGGAAAAACTATCGCTTATGGTGGCGGGGGACGTGGAGCAATTTGATGAGTTGTGGCGACCCTTTCATGCGCTCTTGACCACAGAATTTAGAGAACTTACCTGTCCGAGGTACCTTAGACTCCTGAGACTAACACCTCCTGTAGACCCAACCAACTAAACAGATCTGAGATGGGGACTCATGGGGTGGGGGGTGGGGTGGGGCAGCAGGACGCATTAATGACTTTAGCACTGGACGGGGGAGAGTTGGGGGGAGTTGGGGTGTTGGGAGGAGGGTTCAGGGGGGGAGGGAGAGTCGGCTTCTTGCTTTTCCTTCCTTTAGCTTTTCAGCCTCACCGACAGTGGCAAACATGTTCAGCTTTTTACCAACAGAACCTTATCTGCGGTAGCCACTGTCCATTACCATGCTTTGATTTCTTTTGCTTTGACGTTTTTGTTTGTAATGTGCATACCCCTCCCTTCTTTGTCCCCTTCCCTCTTATGTTTTGCCTTAATAAAAAAAGCTTTAAACCTAAAAGCTCAAACAGGAGAGTCGCATCCACAATTTGTTATGCCTCTGCCAGCGTCCAACATTTTTACCAGTCCATCCAAAGTGGAAATGGCGTCTGCAATGCAGTCCAACAGAGGGAAGTTCAAACCCTATTGCGAGAAATGCAGATCAGCTGTTGAAGCTTCCCATTTCCAATCTGGTGCTTTGGTCCTATATATCTGAACAGTTGCTTCTTCTTCCACCAAACACACCAGATACCTCTGCTGACAAGGACTCTTACTTGCACACACCCCACGCATTCACTGAGTCAGATCAGGATAAATGGCGTCAACTTTACATCACTCCAAAAGCGTGGAAAGTGTTCCCACTTCATATCAGACTCTTCTGCTTCCTTCTTCCATTCAACAAGAAGCTGAAGACCTGGTTTTAAAATTAATAAAACTACCATAGGCAGGGCTAGGCACATACACTTCCTCAGTGTCAGGATAACCTCATCGATGATAGTGCACACTTTACAAATACACATAAGATAACTTATCCATTAGGCATTTAAACTTTGACAGGCCAATGTTTTTCAATTCTAGTATGATGCATGTCAGATTTGTGATTGCAATAGGGCAGGATTCACTTTTCTATTTCAGGAACTGGCATACTGGGCTGGCTTTCTCCTCTCAGAGGGCCAAACAGCACTCTGATGGGGTGTGGTTGCACTTTAGTTGTAGGTGCTTGCTGTATGTGATAAGAGTTGGACTGGCCTATAGGGCAATCGGGCAGTTAGCGATAGGCTGGTCTCCCAGATCAGTGAGCGGGCAGTTTTTTTGGCCTGTTTATAATCTGCTGGGCAGTTTTTTTTCTGTTGGTTTACCTGATATTAAAACAAACATTACCTGCAGCAAGCTCAAATGCATGCATTCTTCCACAGCTTTCAAAACAATTATAAAGTGTATCAATTTCAAAACTGCCCCGATTTACAAATTGGCCACATTTTTAGCATTCTTCTTTACTACTGGGGGCCACTTTTATTTTTGTGCCTAGGGGTAGATTCTGTCGCAGTCCGACCCCATCAATGATGCATATGTTTTGCCTGGATTTTAATAGTTGAAATGTCTGGCTTCAAACTTTATTGTCATTAATTGGGTTAATGGGAACGTTTGCCACCCACTGACCCCACCTCCAGGATATAAAGGGGGGGTAGATTTTTAAATGGAGGGCACAAAACATTTAGGGCCTGATTACAAGGACGGTGGGACCACCACCGTAAGGCCACTTGGGGCAGTCCCACCGCCATCTAGCCCTGCAGGTCTGCCTGCTGCATTACAATAGCGGGTGGATGGGGGCTGTAGAAGAGACTGTCTACCACGCATCCGATGGGTTCAAGGACCTGTTGGTCCCTTTCTGCCTGCCCTCTCATGGCATTTCACTGCAATGAAAAGGTAGGAGGAAAGTAACTTTGGGGGCATAAAGCAGGCCCCCAATTCCCCCTGGTCTACCACCATAGGTTCACCGCATGGTGCCTGCCACATTGTGCAGGGATGTTCCCAAAGTGTATTTTGTGGACTGAGGGCATATGCTGCAGCCTGCAGCACATGCTTCGAGACAAAATATACAGATTGAGACCGCCTTGAATGCGGTAACATCCTAATAAAGGTAGTGGGACCACCGAAAGCTAGTTCCTTAGTACCTGAGTGTAGACGGGAAACATTGTTTACGACGCAATTTTTACCACGCAGTGCCTTTACAACGCAGGTTTTTCAACGCAAGTCATTACAACAAATTGCGCTGGGGGCGCTCTAGGATAGGTAATAGTTTAGTTTACTATCCAACACCTTCCCTACTATCCACGGAGACTGGAGTTGGAAGAGTAAATTAAACTATTCACTATCCAGTACTCCCCAATGCAAGTCGTTGTAACGACTTGCATTGAAAAACCTGCGTTGTAAAAGCATGCAAGGTAAAAGCATGCGTTGTAACAACGTACATCTGTGTAGACTGTCAAGAGATCACAGTTTGCTCTGCAGAGTAAATTACGTAAAACAAGTCAGAGTTAATAAAGCCAAGAATGAACAAAGGATTGTACAGTTACTTCTCATGATAGACTTGAATCTCTGATTTGGATGATGGCATATGTGCTAGGGGAATGACTAGAGAATGATTTAAACCTTATATAACCTGAAGGGGCTTATGAGCTTGTTGCTCAGACTCAGTATGAGAAACTTTGTTAGCTCAGAATAAGGCCCTTTTTTAGCCTAGCACGTGGCCCTTTGTTATACTGATTTAAAGAAAATCCTCAAAGATATGTAATGTTAAGGAGGGTTTGGCTCCCCTGCTGCTATCAACTAGGCTGTAGATACGTTATTTTTACATTGAATCACTGGTTCCATCTAATCCAGGGGTACTCATAGTACGGCCCGCGGGCCCACCGGACCTTGCAAACATGTACCAGATTAAAAACATTTTTTTTCAAGAGTTTTAGTACCGCCGGTTGATGCAGCATGACTCGGAGAGGCTCTGCTCTAGGGGGCAGGGAAATTCCAGCCATAGAGTGGAGCTGCAGGGGCCTCAGAAGAGGTGAAACAGAACAAAGCCTCATTAACGATTTAATGGTCTTTTAAAGACCTGTGAAGTGCTCCGGCTGTGTGCGCGCCAGGCAAGCTGACTCATCCCGGGCTGCCACAGTGGGGGAGGGGTTGTTGGACAATTACAGTGACCAGGACAAACCCCGTGACTGATTGAACCGAGCAGAGCATGAACTTGGAGATCACTCTGCGCAGCCTCGAGTAGCATTTGTTTTATCTACACTGAAGGGATGAAAGTCTGAATCAGCCCAGCCTTATTTGAAATCTCTGCCCTCTGGATTACACCTGATCTCTGCTGCAGTGGTCCAGCCAGCTCTCGTGCACCCTCTACATTAGGGTGTCACTAATAATGTGGAGAGTCAGGGGAGGGAGAGACAGAGGGAGGGAGAGACAGAGGGAGGGAGAGACAGAGGGAGGGAGAGTCAGGGGAGGTTGAGGAAGGGAGAGAGTCAGGGGAGGGAGAGAGAGGGAGAGGGAGGGTGAGTCAGGGAAGGGAAACAGAGGGAGAGCCAGGGGGGGTGAGGGAGGGAGAGAGAGGGAGAGTCAGGGGAGGGAGAGAGAGGGAGAGTCAGGGGAGGGAGGGAGAGGGAGAGTCAGGGGAGTGGGAGGGAGAGAGAGAGAGAGGGAGAGCCAGGGCAGGGTGAGGGAGAGTGAGAGTCATGGGAGGGCGTGGGAGGGAGAGACAGAGGGAGGGAGAGTGAGGGGAGGGAGGGAGGGAGAGAGAGAGTCAGGGGAGGGGGAGACAGAGGGAGGGAGAGACAGAGGGAGGGAGAGACAGAGGGAGGGAAAGACAGAGGGAGGGAGAGTCAGGGGAGGTTGAGGAAGGGAGAGAGTCAGGGGAGGTAGAGAGAGGGAGAGTGAGGGTGAGGGAGGGAGAGAGAGAGGGAGAGTCAGGGAAGGGAGAGAGAGGGAGAGTCAGGGGAGGGAGGGAGAGGGAGAGTCAGGGGAGAGGGAGGGAGGGAGAGAGAGGGAGAGCCAGGGCAGGGTGAGGGAGAGTGAGAGTGAGAGTCAGGGGAGGGTGAGGGAGGGAGAGACAGAGGGAGGGAGAGTGAGGGGAGGGAGAGAGAGAGAGAGAGAGAGAGAGAGAGTCAGTGGAGGGCGAGGGAGAGAGAGAGTCAGGGGAGGAAGAGAGTCAGGGGAGGGAGAGAGTCGGGGGAGGGCGAGGGAGGGAGAGAGAGAGAGAGAGTCAGTGGAGGGCGAGGGAGAGAGAGAGAGAGAGAGAGAGGGCGAGTCAGGGGAAGGCGAGGTAGGGAAAGATTCAGGGAGGGAGCGAGAGGGAGAGTCAGGGAAGGGAGAGAGGGAGAGTCAGGGGAGGGGAGAGAGGCAGAGGCATAAGGATGGAGGGAGACTGACAAAGGGAGGGAAGGAGAAAGAAGGAGAAAGAGGGTGAGAGGGAGAGAGAGAGAGGAAGACAGGGAGAGAGAGGGAGGGAGACAGTAAGAGAAAGGGAGGGAGACAGTTAGAGAAAGGGAGAGAAAGGGAGACGGAGAGAGGGAGGGAGACAAAGAAAGGGAGGGAGACCAAGAGAGGGAGGGATACAGAGAGAGGAGGGAGAGGGAGAGAGACAGAGAGAGAGCCAGAGGGAGACAGATGGAGGGAGGGCGGGAGGCAGTGGGAGGAAGTGAGGGAGACAGAGAGAGAGGGAGAGAAAAAGAGAGGGAGGGAGAGAAAAAGAGAGGGAGGGAGAGAAAAAGAGAGGGAGGGAGAGAAAAAGAGAGGGAGGGAGAGAAAGAGAGGGTTGGAGAGAAAGAGAGGGATGGAGACAGAGAGGGGAGGTAGAGAAAGAGAGGGAGGAAGACAGAGAGAGGGAGGGAGGGAGACAGAGAGAGGGAGGGAGGGAGACAGAGAGAGGGAGGGAGGGAGACAGAGAGAGGGAGGGAGACAGAGAGAGTGAGGGAGACAGAGAGTTTGGGAGACAGAGAGAGTGAGGGAGACAGAGAGAGTGAGGGAGACAGAGGGAGGGAGGGAGATGAGAGAGGGAGGAATGCAGAGAGAGAGAGAGAGGGAGGTAGAGAAATAGAGAGAGGGAGGGAGGAAGAGAAAGAGAGAGGGAGGGGGAGGGAGAAGAGAGAGAGAGAGAGAGAGAGAGAGAGAGAGAGAGAGAGAGAGAGAGAGAGAGAGAGAGAGAGAGAGAGAGAGAGAGAGAGAGAGAGAGAGAGAGAGAGAGATATGTGTGTATGCTCGGTCTGGTGGCTCAGTGAACGAAGACATCCGCTGCCAGGGCCAGTGTTCAACCTCATGGTCACAGTTTTTTTGTCTCTAGCCCCGCCCCCCTCTCTCACTGACCACGCCCCAACCGGTGCGGCCCTCGGCCACAAACTACACTGTAAATTTGGCCCCTGAGAGAAAGTTTGTGTGTACCCATGATCTAACCTTTCTACAAGCCTTATTTGCATTGTGGTGTGGAAGGTCCCATAAACAATGTAAAAAATAGTCACTTTGTTAAATTGAACAGATCGGGATATCTATTATTTATTTATTTATTTAAAATGTTTCTTATAGGGCCTCTGGACCCAAGAGTATCAGAGCGCTTTACAGGATAGGTTACACATCAAGAAACAGATCAACATAAGGCAATTTGTTAACATAGGATAAGGCATTTGAATATTATGAAGAATAGGAGGAAAAGGAAATTAAGAGATCAAGTAACGGATAAGAGGACTGTTGAATAAGTAGATAGAGAGGGGTATATAGAGAAGGAGATGGAAATAGGAGGGGGTGAAAAGAGGAGTGAAATGAGTAAATGGACAGAGCGTTCAGTATCATTAAGGACCCCAATATTTGTTGAGAAGAAGCAACTTGAGGGTAGGAAGGGTTGCAACGAACAACAGATGTCTCAACAGATGTTTTTATGCAGTGAGTAAGAAGTGGTGCCAACCTACCTGAGCCCCATATCAGAATTCATTCACCTCAAATGCTTCTGCACCGACCACATCATACTTTGAGCTGTTGGTCTGACAGTCACTTATGCACCAACCAAGCTATTTGGTTCTCTAGCTGTTCATTATGTTCCCCAACATTTTCAGCACGGGCCCAGTTTCAGTGCAGTCTCTTTTTGGTCTTTCTCCATCCTGTCCACATTTTTGCTGTCATCTTCCTTTTTTTTATATTCTTTTTATTTGCAAAAACAAAAACAGGACAGTACAAACAATTGTCAATTGACCAAAATCAAGTACAATATAATGACAGTAAGTCAACCACATAGTTATCCATGTGTGTACAATCTTTTTCCCATTTAACCTTCATCATTTAGTCAATCTTGCAAACCACCCCCCACCGATTAAGCTCAGTTGTAGGGGATAGGTACATCCCACCTCTGTGCACATTCCATTTAGATCACATTGGATCCAATTTTTTTGGGCATCCTCTATTTTTTAACACATCCCTGTCCGCGATTATTGTCCTATCCATGTCCCACATCCATCCCGCTAATGGAGGTGGGACCCCCACTCCCCATTTTTATGTGATGTTACGTTTCGCCAAGCCCCACCCCAATGATACCCATGATTGTTCAGTGTGAGTTAAGTCTGTCACCTCCCATATCTTTAATAGACAGGGTTTTGGGGAGGGATGCAACTCTGTCCCACCCACATCTTCCATACATCTTATGACCGCTTTCCATGTTATGGGAATTCTCATCAAGTGTGATAAAAAGGTCCCTTCATTTTGCCCGACGAAGCCACAGGCCATCAACTCTTCTTCCCATCTTTACCAGGACATTTGCTGTTAGATACGTCTGATGCAGAATCTTGAGTTGGATCAGTCACAGCTTCCTAAGGATGGTGATGTCCCTAGAGGAGGCCCAAGCATCTCACCAATCCTCGTCATCTAATTCCCCCACTTCTGTCCCCCAGTTTTGTCTGAGTTTTATCAAGGGATCAGGTCAGTTTATTTATTAGTTTTCTGTATATTAGAGAGATGGCCTTTTTGGGCACTGGGTCTAGCAGTAATCTATCTTTAAGTTGAGAGGATTCAGGAATCTGGCTGTCATCTTCCTCTTTTTGACCTGTGCCTCTTTAATTCCTTTTTATACCATTACTGGATCCCCATCTCTTAGTATCTATTTCCTTGTGAGGCCACCTGGACCCTCTTCTTTAAGGGCTTATCTATACTCAACCTAAAACACTAAAAAGTTTGAGAATTTCCGAAACCTAGAATCACCCCCAAATATGGTTGAATCAAGATAGAAAAAACACCTAAAACCTAAAAACGAGATATCAAAATATACCCAGCTTTCCAGACCTAATCCCAAGTCTCTACTTTAAACTGCCCAAGCGATAGTAACAGCATGCCCACTGCTGCCTGAGAAACTTCCGAAATAGAACAACAATTGGTCCTTGGACTCATTTCTTTTGCAATAAGTCAAAACACGTTTTATGGTTCAGGTTGCATGTAGAAACATATTCAGCATACAATAATCAATACTTGAATCACCATGCAAAAAGAGAAATATAGATACCCACTGTTTTAAACGAAACTGTCGATTTTATTCATATTATCAAAAACACAATTTAAGACATAGTTATACAAGTGGTTGTAGGGAGGTTGCTCAAGAGAAAAGGAGGGAAGAGAAAAAGTGTGCTCTTGTGCATGATAGAAATTGAAAAAAAAGAAGAAATTAAGGTAATTCAAAAAGGGAGGTTCTTTCAGTGATTTCACATATAGAACTGGCTATAACATTAGCACCAGTTGGTTGTAGCCTGTCCCTTAAAATTTCATTCTATTATTCAGGAGAAATTGTATGACGGTGCAGAGAAATGTATCATCTATTCAAGGGACGGGTAGGTGTTATCATATGGTACAGGCCCTTATAGTGGGTAATAGTCAGGTTTCGACCCGACTAAGGCATGAGGGTACTTCAGAACCTCCGCATGCTTGTCATCCTCTTTTTTTTCTTCCAGGATGAACATTATCTCCAAACAAAAGGGGTGGCGATGGGAGCTAGTTGTGCCCCAGACCGGGCCATCATTTATATGGACAATTATGAACACACACACATCTTGAACGATCAAAACCCTTACATGGAGTGTATAGAGATTTGGAAACACCATATAACAATGAAGAGGGTATCCTACACACCACTCTATATAAAAAAATGAGGAAAAGTAAAGATATTTCTCTTCGTTACGCCTCACATTGGCTCCAACCTCAGCAATGCCATGGAATTTGATTGACATTATTTCAGAATCGGCATGTGCCGTATTATAATGTGTATCAAAGGGGTAGTTCTCATTTCGATTTCAGATAGCCCTGATATGTATTCTCTCTTTTAATGGTCTTATGGTACTGCCAATATATTTCTGATCGCACTGACATATGCAATAAACAGTATACTTCGTATTGCAGTTTATGCATTGTTCTATGTGGTGAGTTTGCTTGGTGTTATAACAGAATGTTTTCTTTTTATCATCAGCAAATTGACAGACACAGCCCATGGTACATTTGTAAAAAACCCTTTAGTTTGCTCGGAAGCCATGTGCTGTAGGTATTGTTGATGGCCTCATTTCTTATCACAGAGGGACTTAAGATGTTCTCTCAGAGTTCTACCTCTTCTGTAAACAATTCTAGTTTCCTTGGCTACATATGCATCCAGGTTGTGGTCAAGTTTGAGAATCTTCCAATGTTTATTTAGAGGTCTGAAGATTTGGTTGCTATGTGAATTGTATTAAGTAATGTATGTAATTTTCTCTCCATCATTTCTCTTTCTCTTGTTAGGCTTCCGTTTGAGAACCTCTGTTCTTGTTATCTTGTCATTATGATTGTGTGCTTGATCCAATAAGGTCCTTTGATAACCCCTTGCCAAAAAACATCTCTCTTGAGGTTTACTACTTCTCGTTGAAAATCATTTTCTGAGCTACAGTAGCGTCGCAGCCTAGTCATCTCACCATACGGGATGGCCTGTATTTGGGAGGAAGGGTGGGCACGGTTCGCATGCAACACCGAGTTACATGCGGTTTCCTTCCTATATAGTTTGCTTTCCAAATTACCAGTGTTAACAAATAAGGTCACATCAAGGAAATCCACACTATTTTTGCTGTAATTTGATGTAAAACTCAAGTTGTATAGATTGTCATTCATATATGTCACAAATTCTTTGAGCGTGATATCATCACCACCCAATATCAAAAGGATATCATTGATGAACCGACACCAATATATGATGTGGTTCATTAATTTAGATGGCCATTGTCTCCATATGTGAAATTCCTCAAAAAAACCCATATAGATTTTTGCGAATGAGGGTGAAAACTTAGCACCCATAGCCACGCCAAAGTGTTGTTGGTACCATATGTTATTATGGGTAAAAAAGTTGTTGTATAAAGCAAAACGTGTGAATTTCAGGACCATTTGAGTATGGTCATAAAGCGTTGCATCACGTTTAGATAAGAAATATGCAAGGGCCTCCATTCCCTTCTCTACAGGAAGGCTGGTATAAAGAGCCTAGATATCAAGGGTCACTAAGAAGAAATCGTTCATCCATACCAGGTCCTCCAATTTATTGAGAAGATCCTTGGAATCATCTATGAAAGATGGGAGATTGCGCACAATCGGTTGCAACGTGATATCTATAAATTCTAAGATGTGTTCAGTGGCACCACCAATCCCTGAAGGTATAGGTCTACCAGGGGGTGTTGTGGTGCTCTTGTGGACCTTAGGTAGAATGTACATATAGGCTGCCATGGGGTTAGGGTTAAAGAGATATTTTAGTTCTACATCAGAAAGTACGCCTGCACTGTGCCAATATCTCAATAGTCTGTCCAGACGCTGGTTAACGTCCTGTATGGGATTGCGTGTGACCATGGTATATGAGTTTTTGTCTGCCAATTGACGATCAATTTCTGCAAAATAATCAATTTTGTCCAAAAGGACAATGCTGCCCCCCTTGTCTGCTTCTTTCAAAACTATCTCATTATAGTTAGAAAGTTGTTCGAAGGCTGTCCTCTCTTACTGTGATTGTCACATTTGCTGTGGAAAACCCCCTTAAGTTTATCCTCAAGCTTTTAGAGTTCCTCTGTGACTGCTCTATAAAAGCAGTCTATGAGATTGTCAGATTATAATTGGGGAACAAATGTAGATTTGGCCTTAAGTCCACTGTTTGTTTGTAGATTGCTCTCAATGCCCAGAACTTGCATACTTTCCTGGATGTTAGGGGCCTGTTCTAAACTATGATCGAGTTCTAATAGCATCTGTAAATTCAGAATTTCTTTAATGAACTGACCCCTTTTGGCAATTGAATATACAGGTATAGTGGACACTCTTTTGTTTGCATTAAAAAAAATGTTTTAATCTGCGCACAAATTTGAACAGATCGACATGTAGCATAACAAAGTCAGGTTTTGAAAGAGGACAAAAAACGTAATCCTTTTTTTAAAACACTTTTGTCTGCAGTGCTCAACACAATTTGTGATAAATTGACAATAGCTGCATCTTCAGAATTAGAAGTGGCATTTACAGTTGGTATATTCTCAATATTGCTACTAGAGTCCCTTACAGATTCCACTATTTCCTCTGTACATGTGATGCCGATCTGGTTACCCTTTTGTTTTGTTCTGTCTCGGTTTACCTCCTATGTTCTTTTGATATCTCTCGAACTCTAATAAAAAAGACGAGCCTGTGCCAGTGTTCTCAATAGCTCCCGCAGTAAGCGAGGACTCACTTCTGTCACTCATTTTTCCCAGACAACTAGAGAGATTGGACTCACTAGCTGATAGAGCAACATCCGACCTCTTGTCCTGAAGAGTTGCTACCCATGATCTCGGTTTGATTTCATCAAAACTCTTGGCAAAGGTAAATATCCTTCCATTACGATAGTCATTCTCATCCCTTTTAAGTTTTCGGATCTTTTTGTCCCTAATGTAGGTCTGATGTGAATGTAGTATTCCCTTAAGTATCTTATAGCTCTTCTCTGTTATTTCCACTATATTAAGTTATTTAATCTCTTCCTCTATGGCTTCGATTTCCGTTAGTAGCTTGGCTCTTTTGCGTTCGGCATGCCGGATAAGAATGCCCATCATACCAAACGAGGAGCCAGATGGAGTAGTTTCTGTCCTGTAACTCCAGTTCTGTAGTAGGGGTATCTCTGTTATAGTCATAATCTGCATAGACACTTAAGAGAGAATTTAAAGACAGATAATGCAGCCTATATCTACAGGCTACACTGTCCTATACTTCAACTAGAAATTATACCAAAAACCACAACAGCACAGCCTGTCCAGGGTTTTCCACAGAGAAAACCTTGCCTTTAACAGCAAAACCCTCTGGAATGATAGAGAGGAAGGAGTGGACAGACAAGCCCCATAGGCTGCCATTATGTGGCTCAAAACAGGATACTGTGCCTTTAAGAGAACTTTCCAGAAGCCTCACAGTATCCCAGAATGCAGTGCAGGTCCCTTTCACCTTCAGTTCTTTTTGAAGGCGTAACACGCCAGACCTGTAGCATTTCCTACATGAATATCTCTCTCCACCGGGGAGGAGGGCGGGCGCTTATGACTATAACAGAGATACCCCTACTACAGAACTGGAGTTACAGGACAGAAACTACTCCTTCTGTAGTAGGGGATCTCTGTGTACAGTCATAATCTAGTGAATAGAATGGCAAGCCCATCCCCACACCAAAGCGGCGGTGGAGAACCGAGAAATAACACCACTACTGTGCAAACCGATTTCGCAGCGAAGCCTGCCCAACCTGAGCATCTGCCCTGGCATCAGTGTCCAGACAGTAATGCTTAGCAAAGGTATGGACCGACTTCCAAGTGGCGGCCTTGCAGATTTCTGCAATCGGAACATTAAGTAGAAAAGCAGTCGTGGCAGCTTTGCCCCTGGTGGAATGAGCCTTAGGTTTACCTCCTAAGGTCGTATTAGCCTTTTGGTAACACAATTGTATACAGGACACAATCCACCTAGAGATGGACTGTTTTGAGGTAGCAAGACCGGTCCTGACTGATCCATAATTGACAAACAATTGATCTGAACCACGAATATCTCTGGTTTTATCCAGATAAAATTCCAACACCCTCCTAACATCCAGGGAATGTAGGGACCTTTCCACTGGAGATGGAGGATTCTGAACAAACGTAGGCAAAGTTATTGTCTGGTTGACATGAAAATCAGAAATAACCTTTGGAAGAAATTTAGGGTGAGTATGCGTAACAACCTTAGCAGCATGAAATACAGTATAAGGTTCTTGGCAACACAACGCCTGAATATCACTCCCCCTGCGGGCCGATGTGATGGCCACGAGGAACGCCGCCTTCCAGGACAGGTGCTGCAACGAAGCCTTATGAAAAGGTTCAAAAGGCTCCTTCATCAATCTGGACAGCACCACATTCAATTCCCATGAAGGCGAAGGAAGCCAGACAGGAGGGAATGCTTTCTTCCAGCCTTCCAAAAAGTCTTTGATCACAGGGATCTGGAAGAAGGAAGCCTGAATGGCATTTCCTGTAGGCAGTCAGCGCATCAAGATGAACCGTAATGGATTGGACATTAAGGCCAGACTGCGCCAGGTGTAGAAGATACGGAAGGATGACATCTTCCTTACACGTCGTCAGGTCATGGTCCTTGGACTTGCACCAGATGCAAAACCTCTTCCACTGGTAAGCATAAGAAGTCCTAGTGGAAGGATGCTTAGCCTCCTTCAGTATGTCCATACAAACTTCGGGCAGATTCAAATGGTCATATTACACTATCTCAGGAGCCATGCAGCCAAACTCAAAGACGAGAGGTTGAGGTGCAACAACTGCCCCCTGAACTTTGGGAGAAGGTCCGGCCTGCAAGGCAGCCGTATGTGAGGACGGAGAGACCGGTGAAGCAGGTCCGTGAACCACCACTGTCTGGGCCATTCCGGGGCAATCAGGATCATCCGCGCCCTGGACTGGGACAGCTTGATGAACACCGCCGGAATCAAGGGAAAGGGTGGAAAAGCGTACAGAAAGCTGTTCGACCAGTTAATCCAGAACGCATTCCCCAGCATCCCCGCAGGCAGTACCTGGAGGCATTTGCCGAAGACTTCTCCTAGTACTTCGTCGTTTATGACCCATTCGTGGTTTTCCTGAATCCGTCTGCTCAGCACGTCTGCCTGAACATTCTGCACACCTGGCAGATGGATAGCCGTTGGCATCAGTCCTCTGGCTAAAAACCAGCGCCAGATCACCCGCGCCTCCTGCGACAGAGTGCGCGATCTCGAACCCCCCCGCTTGTTGACGTAATACAATGTGGTCGTATTGTCCGTCTGTACAAGCAGAGAGTTGGTCTGAAAGGACGGAAGAAACGCCTTCAGTGCCAAGTGAACAGCTCTGAGTTCCCGGAAAATTATGTGATACGTGGACTCCATCGGGGACCACGTTCCTTGTATCTGCAAGTCTCCGGAAAGCGCCACCCCAGCCGTGGGGAGACGCATCCGTCACGACAGTTTGTGTGGAAATGTCCTTGTGAAAGGGAACCCCTCTTAGGAGATTCTCCGCTAAACACTACCACTTCAGAGACTGAAGAGCATGCAGAGACAGTCGTATCTTGTCGCCCAAAGATCCTTTCCTCTAATCCCACTGATCCTCCAAGCACTCCTGCAAAGGTCTCATGAGCAGCCGTGCGTGTGGCGTGAGGAAGATACAAGAGGCCATCGACCCAGTGGAGAAGACACCGTCTTCACTGTTGTAGATGGGGCGGTCACAAGAGCCTGAGCCTTCCTAAGGAGAGATAATCGTCTCTCCTCCGAAGGAGACACGCTTGCTGACAGCGTATTGACGGAGGCTCCCAAGTACTGTATGCACTGGACCAGAATCGGGACAGACTTGGACATGTTGATTTGCAACCCCAGCTCGTTCAAGAGAGCGCACGTACTCTGGAAGTGTGCCTGAGCTTCCGAGAAGGAGGAGGCCTTGATCAACCAATCATCCAGGTACGGGTAGAGAAACCACCTCGTTTTTCCTCAGGCGTGCAGCTACCACTGCCATGCACTTCGAGAATGGTCTGGGCGCAGACTTCAGCCCGACTGGCAGTACTGTGTACTGATAATGATGGGCGCCGACTTGGAATCGCAGGAACTTCCTGTGTTTGTGTGCAATGAGCACATGGGAGTATGTATCCTGTAGATCTATGGCACCGAGCCAATCTCCCTGTTGCAGCTGAGTATAAACCTGATGCAACGACAGCATTCGAAATTCCTCTTCTGCGAATCCACTTGTTTGCTTGTCGCAAATTCAGAATGGGCCTAAACTCGTTCTTGTCCTTCTTGAGAACCAGAAAGAACCGGGAGTACAGACCTCTTCCCCTTTGAGACAGAGGTATGTCCTCTATCGCCCTTTTCCTAAACAAGATATCGGCCTCTGCTTGGGGCTCGCGCAGCTGAAACCGCGAGCCGACCGGAGGAATCGCTGGTGGAGGGCCGATGAACCGAAGACTGACTTAGACCCAGCCGGCCTTTGTTCGCCGAGGAGCAACAAGCTCTCCCGCGTATGTGCACAATATACTTGTAAAGAATTAAACGGCGGCCCGGGACCACCAGCAAATCCTGGGAGGAAAAACGCCGCTAGAAAGGGCAGAAGGCCTCAAGCCTTTCTCCATGCCCCAAACCTACAGCCATCCAAAAGTCTCCGATTCAGACTTCATGCGAGCCACTCACTGCTCCCATGGTGTCGGGTCCGGGTGTCCTCAGGATCGTACGATGCTAAATGGGTTCCACCTCTCGACAGCCCCTGGTTCTGAATGAACACAGACACACAGAAGTGGTCCAGTCAGGGATATCAGGTAGGGTAGAAAGGGAACAGCGGGGAGAGGAAGCTGAAACGAGAACAAGGCACAATGAGTCAAGCACATACACTAGAGACATATTACCCAGATACAGTGCACAATGTACTTACACACGAGCTATAGATAATCGTATGCTTATTACCTGTAGGGAGGAAAAAGGTTGGCTTTGCCTGGCAATCAGAATGTAGAACATATATCACAGATCTAGAATGCAAGAAACTATAGGTTATCTTTCTGATCAACTGTACATGACCTAATAACACTCTAGTGTAGCATACACGTACCAACTGTAATAACATCAATGGCTTCAACGGAGGGCAAATGGAAAATAGCCTGCCAGGCGAAGCTCATTAAACCCCTGTTGTCAGAAAATCCAAAATAGAAAGTAATCGTTAGTTTCCGATACACCATGTATATCATCTCCTGGTTAACTTCACCTGAAGGACTGTACTTTGAACAATTGAAGCTGGAAACTCCAATATATGAATACTTGACTATATATCACTTGAGCCCAGAGCAAAGAACGCTGAATACTTCTTCAGCGTAACAAGGGGAAGCATTGGTTAGGCATGATGTCCGTAATGTGCACTTCCTATGAGCTCAAAGCACATCCGTAAAAAGTGAAACATGTATCTCTTACTTCAGAGATCAATACCCCAGTCAATACCCCAATGTTCCCGAGGGCTTGGAAACCAGCTTCACATATTCTGCTGTAATGTTTTACAGAAACAAGCACAACAGTCCAATACCCAAATCCGGGCTCTCGCACCACCAAGGACTGAATCACTCCTCAAAATGGAGAGTCCCTTGAGAATTTCGCCAGTAGTATGTAAACAATTAGATTCTCCACTGGAGCACTAGGAACGGAGCCTCAGCCGAGAACTCCCAACAAAACGCAATAGCTCCGCTCACCACAAGCAGAAGGCTAAATCAAGGAACAGTAGACAGATAGAGCAAAGTCTCTTTACAAAGGATACACAGGAACACGGTGACCAACAATCCTACCGTGTCTTCAAGCAGCAATTCGAATCAACGGCGAAGCGCTGTTTCCTCTGGCTCCGTATGAAGCTTCCGCGTGTGACGTCATCATATTGAGACGTCGCGCGCATCGCCGAGGATCATGGGAACTGTAGTTTCCACCTACAAGACAACGTCTCAAGACAGTGTTCGAGACTGTCCACCTCCGTGAAACATGACAGTACATCCCTCCCCCGAAGAACACTGACAGAGACATGGCTTGGATGGGAATTTTTTGTGGAATTGTTTTAGGAATTTAGGAGCATGCACACCCGATGCTGGTTCCCATGAATTTTCCTCATTGCCATACCCCTTCTATGCCACCAAATACCACAATCTGGTGCGGTATATCTTGGAATCCACAATTCCTCTCACCTCATGTTCTTCTTCGCCATCTATTGCGACAGCTGCAGGGCTGATTCTTTTGACAGAGCGTGTGGGCTTAACCAGAGACACGTGAAAGGCAGGATGTATCTGCAAAGAAGACGGTAGAGCCAACTTAACCACCACAGGATTGATCAATTTGACTACCTTGTAAAGACCTATGTATTTAGGATTGAAAATACTGTAACGTTTAAAGCGTATGTTCTTGGTGGATAGCCATACATAGTCCCCCTTTTTATACACCGGACCAGTTTGTCTGTGCTTGTCCACATAGGCCTTGTGCCTCGTTTTGGCCTGTCTTAAATGACCCTTGACCCTCTGCCATGTCTCCTGATTAGCCTGTACTCTTTCCTGTACTTCGGGAACCGGGGAGGCTGATGCAGGATGCTGGAAGGGTGAAAAATTAGGATGAAAACCATAAGTGCTGAAAAAAGGGGCGTGTTTAGTAGAACCATGTACAGCACTATTATATGCTATTTCAGCTAGCCATAATCGGTCTACCCAATCCTCCTTAGTGACATCCACATAGCATCGCAAATACTGCTTTAAGGTTTGATTAACCCTTTCAGTTTGCCCATCGGTTTGGGGATGGAAGCTAGTGGACGTGCTAGATGTGATTCCCAAGGCCTTACACCATGACTTCCAAAATCTAGCTGTGAATTGACTGCCCCGGTCTGATACTATCACCCTGGGTAGTCCATGTAACCGTACTATGTTGGTTAGGATTAAACGAGCTAACAAACTAGCAGAAGGAACCCGTTTACAGGCGATAAAATGAGCCATCTTCGTTAGGAAATCCACCACTACCAGGATGGCTGTACACCACTGGTCAACCGGCATGCCCACCACGAAGTCCATAGAAATGCTTTCCCAGGGTACTTCAGGAGTGGGAAGAGGCTGTAACAGTCCAGATTGTTTGGTATGCAGCGTCTTCATTTGACTACAAACAGGACACTCAGCCACCCAAGCAGCAACATCTTTTCTTATATTAGGCCACCAGAACTGTCTTTGTAATCTTTCAAGTGTCTTACCGGTTCCGTTATGTCCGGCACAAGGTGCACTGTGACACCACTGGAACGCCTGCTACCTTAGTGCCTGGATGGGTAACAATAGCTGTTTCTGTCGCATAGGGAGACCCTGAACCACCTTCCACTCGTTGTGTTCTTTTAACCATTTCTTCCACCCATCCTTCTGTACATTTCTAGCGACACTACGTAGAAACACCTGGGTACATGTGACGCTGATAACCTTCTTCGGGCTGATAATGGATTCTTCCCGTACTTCATTTGGTTCTGTCTTGGCGAACTGCCTGGAAAAAGCATCTGCCTTTCTGTTATCCTTCCCTGGCCTGAATGTTACGATGAAGTCAAATTCAGCGAAGTACATCATCCATCGCATCTGCCTAGGTGTTAAATGGCGGGCCGCTGCCATGTATTGCAGGTTACGGTGATCCGTATATACCGTTACTGTATGTCGAGCCCCCATGAGAGGATGCCTCCATTCCAGAAATGCGGTTCTTATAGCCAACAACTCCTTTTCGGCTATTACATAATTCTGTTCAGCCTGATTCAGAGTACGTGAGAGGTAGGCCACTGGATGCAATTGGCCTGTGTCAGAGTAGCGTTGAGACAGGACGGCTCCTACCGCGGAATCGGAAGCGTCTGCTTCCACTATGAAAGGCTTGTTGGAATCTGCATGCACCAACACAGGTGCTGAAACAAAAGCCTTCTTTAACTCCTCGAAACTTCTTTGGGCTTCCTCCGTCCAAACGAATGGCACCTTCTTTTTCAATAGTCTTGTCATAGGGGAGGCCATTGCGGAAAAGTTCTCAATAAACCTGCGATAAAAGTTCACAAAACCAATAAAACACTGGATGTCCCTCACTGTTTTGGGTATTGGCCAATTCTTCACTGCCAAGATCTTTCTTTCGGACATTTCTTGTCCGTTCGGCGTGAGCATCACCCCTAAGAATTCTACAGAGGTAGTGTTAAACTCACACTTGCTGAGTTTGCAATACAGGCGATGTTCCAGTAATGTACGCAGGACAGCCTTCACATGATCCGCATGTTGTTCCGTGGTAGATGAATAAACCAGGATGTCGTCTATATATACCACGACAAAGCGCTCCAAATATTCCTTGAGTACATCATCCAGGAAGAACTGGAAGGCGGCAGGCGCGTTACATAGCCCGAAGGGCATTACTAGGTACTCGTAGAGCCCGAAACGGGTCTTGATGGCAGTCTTCCACTCGTCCCCTGATCGCATTCTGACTAAGTGGTATGCTCCCTTAAGATCCAGCCGCGTGAAAATCACCGCCTCTTTCACCTGCTCCAGCAGCATATTGATGAGGGGGAGAGGATATTTATTCTTTACTGTGCTCTATAATCCGCACAAGCACGAAGTTGCCCATTAGCCTTGGGAATGAAGAACAACGGGGAGGCAGCAGGGGATTTAGATTCTCTGATAAATCCAAGCTCCAACAGCTTATCTAGATACGATCGGAGATGTAAAGTCTCTGGTTCTGTAAGCGCATAAACACGCCCGGCTGGTATCTTTGCCCCTGGAATCAAGTCGATCTGGCAATCATAAGGTCTGTGCGGTGGTAACACTTCCGCCTTAGCTTCACTAAACACTTCTGCCAATTCCTGATACTCGAATGGGAGTTCCACATCATGTTCTACTGCGGTGGCTATATGATGGATACAAGCTAGACCAGAAGCGGGACTATGCCTTGCAGGGTAACAGTTCTGTTGACAATACTCCGATGTGAATTGTAGTGTCTGGCCTTCCCAATCCACTGCGGGGTTGTGTTTACGCAACCATGGAAGTCCCAGGATACCCCATACTGTGGTGCATGAATGATGTTGAAGAATAACGTTTTCTGATGTTCCATACCCATGGTCATACAGAGATCCCTGGTCTGTAACCTGATAGGACCCGAATCCAGCTTTCTACCATCCACAGCAAACACAGCTTCAGGGGTCTCCTTTTCTTGTAGGTCTTCATCTAGCCCCCCCCCCCTATCACTCTGTGATCTGGTTTCAAGGACTTACAGCGCCATGATGCTCCTTCTGGAGCGAACGCCGCGCTTTATAAATACCCCTCCAAATATCCAAAAATATCCAAAATATCCAAGTAGGTCAAGCCCTAAGCCGGTAGCTTTGGTGTGGTCCATAAAGCAACCTGTTGCTCCGGAATCCAACATCGCTCGGATCAACAACCACTCATTGTGTATTTCCAACCTGATATCAACATAGAAATGTAGACCCTCCTTTATCCCATCTCCGTCCAACGAAGGGATGAATAACGTACTTGAAGGGATCCCTTCGTCCACCTTCAAGCCTTCTCGTTTCCCGACCCCTGTTCTGAAGTCACCACAGACACCTTCTTGTGTTCCTACTTTGGTCAAGTTCTCGAAGGACATTCCCTGATAAAATGCCCCTTCCGGCCACAATATAAACACAATCCTTTCTTTCTTCTGTATTCCCTTTCCTCCGTAGTTAGAGGAGACCTCACTGCCCCAATTTCCATGGGTTCTGGCTTAGATGCTGCAGCCCCCTCTGGGTATCTAGAATGTTCGTAACGTGGAGGTAGCCTATTTTCTCCCCTCCTGTCGCTGAGGCGATGATCCAATCTCAAAACCAGGCTAATCATATCCTCACAAGTACTGGGCTGAGGATCGATCTGTGCCAATACGTCCTTCATCTCCTCCTTCAATCCCGTATAAAAAATGGCATGTCTTTTCTCCTCTGGCCAATCAGTTTCTGCTATGAGCCTTCTAAAGTCATTGAGATACGCAATCAAATCTCTGTTTCCCTGTTTTAATCCTAGCAACTCCCTATCCGCCGACAGGGTTGCTGATCTACGGTGGAAGGTTTTCTCAAAATCTAAACGAAAAGCCTCCCAATCCCTTAATATGGGGTCATCTCTTTTCACTAATGGTACTGCCCATTGAGCCGCATCCCCAGCTAGGTAAGAAATGAGAAAGGCCACCCTGGCATGATTTGTGTTAAAAACCTTAGGTTTACAGGAAAAGTGTAGCAACACCTGCGTGAGGAACACTTGTACCTTACTGCTATCCCCATGGAATCTTTCTGAGGGGGCCAGGGGTATTGGAGCGGGTACTTCCACCACCAGGGAGAAAGCCTGCGGATTACCTGCATCAAAGGGATTTCGACTCATCCTATCCACCTGTGCCTGCAAAGCAGCAGTCTCGGCTCTAGAAGCCTGCAACTCAGACTGAACCAGTGCTAGAGCTGCCATGATATTGTCAATGGTGGACATTGTATCGTACGATCGGGAGGACTTAAATTCTTGGGCCGTTGATTCTGTCGGGTCCGGGTGTCCTCAGGATCGTACAATGCTAAATGGGTTCCACCTCTCGACAGCCCCTGGGTCTGAATGAACACAGACACGCAGAAGTGGTCCAGTGAGGGATTTCAGGTAGGGTAGGAAGGGAACAGCGGGGAGAGGAAGCTGAAACGAGAACAAGGCACTATGAGTCAAGCACATACACTAGAGACATATTACCCAGATACAGTGCACAATGTACTTCCACACGAGCTATAGATAATCGTATGCTTATTACCTGTAGGGAGGAAAAAGGTTGGCTTTGCCTGGCAATCAGAATGTAGAACATATATCACAGATCTAGAATGCAAAAAAACTATAGGTTATCTTTCTGATCAACTGTACATGACCTAATAACACTCTAGTGTAGCATACACGTACCAACTGTAATAACATCAATGGCTTCAACAGAGGGCAAATGGAAAATAGCCTGCCAGGCGAAGCTCATTAAACCCCTGTTGTCAGAAAATCCAAAATAGAAAGTAATCGTTAGTTTCCGATACACCATGTATATGATCTCCTGCTTAACTTCACCTGAAGGACTGTACTTTGAACAATTGAAGCTGGAAACTCCAATATATGAATACTTGACTATATATCACTTGAGCCCAGAGCAAAGAACGCTGAATACTTCTTCAGCGTAACAAGGGGTAGCATTGGTTAGGCATGATGTCCGTAATGTGCACTTCCCATGAGCTCAAAGCACATCCGTAATCAGTGAAACATGTATCTCTTACTTCAGAGATCAATACCCCAATGTTCCAGAGGGCTTGGAAACCAGCTTCACATATTCTGCTGTAATGTTTTACAGAAACAAGCACAACAGTCCAATACCCAAATCCGGGCTCTCGCACCACCAAGGACTGAATCACTCCTCAAAACGGAGAGTCCCTTGAGAATTTCGCCAGTAGTATTTAAACATACAAATTCTCCACTGGAGCACTAGGAACGGAGCCTCAGCCGAGAACTCCCAACAAAACGCAATAGCTCCGCTCACCACAAGCAGAAGGCTAAATCAAGGAACAGTAGACAGATAGAGCAAAATCTCTTTACAAAGGATACACAGGAACACGGTGACCAACAATCCTACCGTGTCTTCAAGCAGCAATTCGAATCAACGGCGAAGCGCTGTTTCCTCCGGCTCCGTATGAAGCTTCCGCGTGTGACGTCATCATATTGAGGCATCGCCCGCATCGCCGAGGATCATGGGAACTGTAGTTTCCACCTACAAGACAACGTCTCAAGGCAGTGTTCAAGACTGTCCACCTCCGTGAAACATGACACATGGCAGCCCAAGGGTTGCCCAAAGAACGTGAGAGTAGAAGAACACTGCGGAGCCGCAGGCTGCAGAGACGACAGGCGAATAAAAGTATGGCAACGTAGGACAAACCCACAATACCTGGGGGTCGGCAGGAGAGAAAACTCCGCTCCGACACCGATGCTTAGATCCAAAACAATCAGGTCTATTAGACCACCTCTTGTAAGGCTTCCCTCCTGTCTCTCGGCAGAGGAACCACAAATCGGTGAAGAAAACACCCCCACAGAGGGATCTCATCACAACGGTCCAGCAACAGTGGGCCACAGCACGAGGTCTACATGCCTGCCCCCCCTGCGACCGAGTCAGGAGCACGGTCGGAGCCAGAACCTCCTGTCAGGTGGTAGTGAACGAAAGTTAAGACCCGCCAACCAGTAAAGAGTCGGAGAGAGACACCCCGTACTCATGGAAGACGCATCCCTGGCATCAGGGCACGGAGGTTCGCAGACTGAGGGGCCAAAGGCCCCTGGGGTGGTGGGCGGGAGAGGGAACCGAGAGGATTCAGAACATCCCCAGTGGTCTCACCAGTGGTGGTCGAGCAGGAGGCGACCTAGCAGACGAGTAGGTATGCAAGTACTCAAAACTAAGCAAAAGGACCAACGTCCCTCGCTTACACGTGGTGAGTAACCACAAACTCCCCATCAGAAGGGTTCCTCGATGCTGATCAACTGCTCTGCGTCGGGAGTGGAAGGTGCCGGGAACACAAAGCCTCACCGCTCCATGACGTCGAGCCTCACTGCCTCATGACGTTGAGCCTCACTGCCCCATGACGTCCAGCATCCCTGCCCCATGACGTCGACCATCCCAGCTCCATGACGTCGAGCATCACTGCTCCATGACGTCGAGCATCACTGCTCCATGACGTCGAGCATCATTGCTCCATGACGTAGAGCATCACTGCTCCATGACGTCGAGAATCCCTGCTCCATGACGTCGAGCATCCCTGCTCCATGACATCGAGCATCGCTGCTCCATGATGTCGAGCATCGCTGCTCCATGACGTCGAGGCACTCCATGACGTCAAGGCACCCCATGACGTCGAGGCACTCCATGACGTCGAGGCACTCCATGACGTCGAGACACTCCATGCCGTCGAGACACTCCATGACGTCGACGTCGAGGCTTTCCATGATGTCGACGTCGAGGCACTCCATGACGTTGAGGCACTCCATGACATCGAGACACTCCATGACGTCGAGACACTCCATGACGTCGACGTCAAGGCTTTCCATGACGTCGACGTTGAGGCACTCCATGACGTCGACATCGAGGCACTCCATGACGTCGACGTTGAGGCACCCCATGACGAGTCATAGCTCAGACGTGCCCTTACTGGGGATAACCCCAGAGATACCAGCATGGGACTCGGTAGAGGACCTACCCTCTCCTCACCCAGAGGCTGAAGATGCCTTCAAACTCCTCTGTTTGAAACCTGGAAGCCAAAGCCCCCTAGAAAAGAAGGTACAGAGAAGACAGGTGTCAAAAGACACAGGCAAGCACAGAGTACAAACCCTGTGAGCTTCAGCTTTGGCCTTCAGTTCAGCTGCAGACAAAACACTTGTCAGACTAGAAATAGTCTAAAGACAAGAAGACTACAGAAATTCTGCCAAAAAAACACAGCAGAATGCAGATAAAGGCCAAAGACGTCGAGTGAAGCTTCATAAATCCAGAAATATCACAAAAATTGTATAGAAAAAACTCAAAAAAGAAGAGCTAATGCTCCAGGGTCCTGCTAGCAGGAGCCGGAAAAAAGAACTGAAGGTGACAGGGACCTGCACTGCATTCTGGGATACTGTGAGGCTTCTGGAAAGTTCTCTTAAAGGCACAGTATCCTGTTTTGAGCCACATAATGGCAGCCTATGGGGCTTGTCTGTCCACTCCTTCCTCTCTATCATTCCAGAGGGTTTTGCTGTTAAAGGCAAGGTTTTCTCTGTGGAAAACCCTGGACAGGCTGTGCTGTTGTGGTTTTTGGTGGAATTTCTAGTTGAAGTATAGGACAGTGTAGCCTGTGGATATAGGCTGCATTATCTGTCTTTAAATTCTCTCTTAAGTGTCTATGCAGGTCTGCATGTTTTGACAGCTTAAGAGATTATTTTTGATTGCTCCGGGGTCCGCGCACATGGGCGGGACTATTCACTAGATTATGACTATACACAGAGATCCCCTACTACAGAAATTAAATTCTCACATTCGTCAAGAAGGTCTGAATCCAAATTCTCAAAAGTGGGGAAGATTATCACAGGTAATCCCCTGGGGATCTGTTTCAGTATCAGATATTTCTTTAAGGTAGTCAGATCCCACCATCTGGATAGTTCCGCTTTACGGAGTCTTTCCAGTTTTATAAACAATTGTTTCAAACCCTGTGGTTTATCTTCTACAGTTGTAGTCTGTTTAGGCTGGATCCCCTTATCTGAGAAGATGTCGTTGAACAGTTTGTCCCTATCATCCTCAAAACTGGCCATCTTAAATCTATTGTATCTTGCCAACTAGTATATATAGCTAAAATAATTCTGGTAGAAATCCTTGCTCAGATCATGCATACAGAGGAAATGAAGTGCTGGACTCTCTCATTTGATACTGCAATATTTTAGGTAGTATTATAAGATCCCCCAGCACGTAATTAGGCAAATTACGTGCTGGTAATGAATACA
The DNA here is from genome assembly GCF_964263255.1 of Lissotriton vulgaris. Taxonomy (NCBI): domain Eukaryota; kingdom Metazoa; phylum Chordata; class Amphibia; order Caudata; family Salamandridae; genus Lissotriton; species Lissotriton vulgaris. The sequence continues at coordinate 2,025,833,410 of NC_141691.1, read as the reverse complement.
GGCCTCAGCAAGGCCTGCGAGTGCAAAGGGTTCGCCCTTCTGTGCACGAAGTCCTCAGACTATACACAGAAACTGAAAATACAAAAACATGGTTTAATAAACCTTTAAAGGTGGTACTACAGCCCACAATACACAGTATTGTACAAGGTAGCACAAAGAACTCGAGCACACAGTCCCCTTTTACACACAAAGAAGGGGCTCATAAGTAGGCAGATACAACTCAAAACATGATTTACAACCATATATGGACATTTCTGAACATGATCAATACATGGGTGGAGTTAACGGTTCTTGAGGCCCGCGGAAATGCACATTCCTATCTACGCTAATCAAAGACAGATGTGACTTCTACTGAGCATGCGCCAAATGCACAAGAGCTATTTATAGCTTGTTGCTGGGCAAACTTCAAGAGTGACTAGCGGGGAGGTAGGACTCACCTCGTGACGGGCACATGGCAGAAATGTAGCAGACAAGATGGAGGCCAGAAAACAAAATTGAGTCTGGCCGTATCAAAAGTTTGAGCGGGAAAACGCACAAACAAGTTACGATATCATGTCTACAGCCAATGCTTAACATTATCGCTGTTTTATTTACAACAGACAACCCTTTCAGCATTAGCTGAAGGCATTCAGTTTTCTAGGATAATCTAGATACTCATTGTTAATATCGATGATCATCTTTTCGGCTACCTCTCTAGTTATACTTTTCTGGTGGGCAGCCTCAGCAACAGCTCTTTTATTAGGTACAAAAAATGAAATACACAGAGAACATATCATTGGACTGCATTGAATACATACACAACATGTAAAAATAATTGCAATAATTATACAGAGACCAGTGAGACCTTTCCAACCCCATGTGGAGATCAGAGTCCAGAACCAATTTGAGAATGTCCAAGTCCCATTTTCAACATGTATATCAGCTGCGATCTTATGTAATTTATTGATGGCTTTGTACACAGGAGTATGATCGGGGATAAACTAACAACAACTACTTCCAATAATTCTACAAGCCCCGCCTCTATCTGCTAACATCACATCTAGAACCATTCGGTTCTGTAGCACAACAATTCTAGTAATTTGTAGTTCTTCGGTAAGATTGCCAAGAGCTGCGGCAGTTTGATTAGTTACAGCTTCTACTACTCTAGTTAATCGCCATATTTTCCTACTATTCAGAGCAGCTCCAACAAAGAAAAACAATCCTAAATTAAAATCTATATATTGTTGCAGACTAGTGTCTGTCTGGTCTATATCATCAATAGACAAAGTCCGTTTATATCTGTTTACAGTCACATTATTCAATAATTTCAAATCTTTATGATACAATGCAGGTGCCAAGAATACAGGTGGTAGTAAAAACGCTACATAACATACTCCAGACCATCCAGCTGGCAATCGGTAATAACCACTATTTCCACACTCAAAGCAAGTTTTATGAGAGGCAAGGAATGTACTATTATTTAAACCATCAATATTCAACTCAACAATACGATCACTAACACCTACAGGGATATGCCTACACTCTGTACACATAAATCTGCTTGTGCTCAGGCCACTGAATTCACAAATTTCTCGCTGCCAACAGTGTCTCTAGTGTTCGTAAAAATATAAGGTGTTAAATCATTGTCCGGTCGATATTCTTCCCACTCCCATATAGTTCCGTTGGCTTGTGGATAGCCTTCTTTATCCTGATGGCATTCTTTATTCAGTCTGAAAAGTAATCTGCCCACTGTAGGCTTTCTCGTAGCAAAAAGCAAAGTGTACCATGCTCGACAAGAGCCATTATGAGAGAAAGGGAGAGGTATGAACGGTGTTCCCCCCCTTTTCTGATGTGCTGGCATCATCCCACATATCCAACAGTTTGTAGCATTAGTAGCCACGTGAGTATGGTGGAGCAGCTGAATGAAAGTGTTATTCAAATAAGACTGTCGATGCTTCAACTCTTGATATGGGAGTTTATAAAAGAAATGCTCATCTGGAACTGGAGTGGAAACAACATACAGCTCAAGGGCAGGAATTTCATCCTTGACAAACCACGTGATTGTAGCAACAACTGCTACAGCAGCAATGAACCCTACAGAACAAAAAATCTTCTTCTTATCCATTCGAACAAATGTACAAATAGTATCTTCCTGAAACTAAAGGGTTGTCAGAACTCTTCCCCCTAGGCAGCTGTTGATTTCTTCACCAGCGGGCCAAGACGAGTGTCGCTACTCTAATGCAGGGCTGATCCCTCCCCCCCTTGCCTCATCGGCTCTCCGTTTCACTGACCTAGGGACCATTCTGACAACTTATCACACAATTGCAGGCTCTTTCCTTGGTCGCAGATTATATCTTCTCGCTCCAAGGACTGTCGGGTCCGGGAAGAACTCCTCAGATTCGCCAGGTACCACAGCACAGCCTTTCTCCGCGGTCAGAATTTCTCGATGGTCGGTCAATACAGCAGGCTCCACCAGTCCGGGTTGCACCTTCCGGCAATGCACAGAATGAATCCAGTTCTTCCGGTTGGTGACTCGGACAGCTGTTCTTGTAGCAAGGAGGACCTGCTCGGGACCACACCACCTCGGCTCCAGACTGCTCGACCTCTCGAAGGACTTTATGAGGACAAAGTCGCCAGGCCGGAGATTATGGCCTGCCCCTGTGGACCGGTCCGGGAGTGCTTCTCGAACCTGTTGATGAATGGAAACCAAACTATCAGTTAATTGTGCCAAATAATCATTCATTAAAACACAAGGTACATCATACACTGAGCTTGGCTTGGGCACTCCCCATATGTTCATGGGACGCCTGAATACTATCTTGTAGGGCGTAAGGCCCGTCCGAGAGTGTGGTACTGATCTGATAGACAATATTGCCAAAGGCAAAGCATCTAGCCAAGTCAAAGAAGTAGAAGCCTGTATCTTTACTATTTTAAGCTTTATAGTACCATTGTACTTTTCCACCAATCCTGCTGATTGTGGGTGGAACACTGCATGAAATTTCTGTATTATTCCCAATCCTTTCAGGACATACTTAACGTCTGCTATAAAATGGGGCCCGTTGTCACTCCACAACAATCTACAAACACCGTACCGAGGAAAGAATTCCTTCAGTAACACCTTTGCCGTAGTCATTGCAGTATTGTCCTTCGTAGGGTATGCTTCAATCCATTTACTGAATGCACAAACCACAACAAGGCCATATTTCAGATTATTACAGCGTTCCAGCTGAATATAATCCATTTGCAATACTTCAAAAGGTGCAGTAGGTGTTGCAAATCCTCCTGCTGGAGGTTATGTCCCTTTTCCTGTATTGTACTTAAGACAAATCATGCAGGTCTGTACTACTCTTTTAGCCGTGCTAGCAATCTCTGGATGCTCCCAATCTTGCGTAAGCATTTTCACAATTGCCGAAGCTCCAACATGTGCTAGCCCATGTGCCATCTGAACCATAGGTTGTACAAAGGCTGTTGGTAACTTCCACTTATCCATTTGTTTATTTCTCCAACAACCTTCATCATCCAACTCTCCATCCTTAGACCATTGCTCCCGTTCCTTATCGGAAGCGGTCCTCTGTATCTCTAGCACTTCCTTCCAAGCATCGTGCCAACGCTCAGCTTGTGACTTCACAAGGTACATTGGAGGGGAGTCAGGCTGCATCGCGGTTTCACGTGCTACTCGGTCTACAAAAGCATTTCCTTGTCCCACTTTATCTGTCACCTTCTTGTGTGCACTGCATTTCACTATAGCTATCTTCTTTGGATAGGTCAATGCAGTCAAGAGGTTATGCACTAACTCTCCGTGCATTATCTGTGCTCAATGTGATGTCAAAAAGCCCCTTTCCTTCCAGAGCAGGACAAAATCATGCGCTACTCCGAAAGCATAGCGGCTGTCCGTATAGATATTCACACATAATCCTGCACTAAGCTCACATGCTCGTGTCAACGCTATCAATTTGCTGCTTGAACTGATTTCTGCGGTATGCGTGCTGTCTCCACTATTGTGTGTAGGGTAGTAATTGCATATGCTGCTGAGGTAGTCCCAACTGGTAACTTCAAGCAAGACCCGTCCACCCACAGCTCTCCATCCACATCTGTAAAGGGCGTATCCTGCAAATCAATACGACCCTTTGTCTGTTCCTCAGTCACAAAGACACAGTCATGTGTTTCTTGCGCCTCAGGCTGAGTCACTGGAAATGGCAATAACGTGGCTGGGTTTAGTGTTGCACATCTCTTTAGTGTAATATGAGGAGCCAACAGCGTTAATTCATATCCTGTTAGACAAGCTCTAGTTAAATGCTGTGTCTTTGTCTGATTCAAAAGAGCATCAACAGCATGGGGGACCAAAACCAACAACTTATGAGATAACACAATCACTTCACTCTGACGTATTGACACAGCTGTCGCTGCAACCGAGCCAAAACAACCAGGCAGCGCTCGAGCAACAGGATCGAGTACTGCTGAGAACAGGGCGCTGTTTGTCACCGTGCATCTGTACTAACACTGATAATGCACATCCATCTCTCTCATGTACGTACAATGTAAAAGACTTCGTGTAATCAGGGGTGCCTAACACTGGTGCTGAACAAAGGGCCTGTCGTAATTGCTGGAAAGCATTCCCACACTCATTTGTCCACGGAAGGGGAACTGGAGTATCCTTTGTCAAAAGCACTAACAGAGGTTTAACTACGTGTGACAAACCAAGTATCCACTGTCTACAAAAGGAAGTGAGACCCAAGAAAGCTCGAACATCTTTCTGCGTAGAGGGTGTTGGTGTGTCCAAAATTGCTTGAACGCGATCTGGTGTAAGTGCACGCCCCTCCTTAGACAAAAGGTGACCTAAGTAGGTTACCTTTGGTCTACAATATTGCAATTTCTTCTTCGATACTTTGTGATTGTGTGATGCCAGAAAAGCAGGCAAAGAAAATGTACACTTCTCACATTGTTCAGGGGTATCGGCCGCCAACAAGATGTCATCAACATATTGTATAAGCGCCACACCTTCAGGTAGAACAAAAGAATCCAATTGTCGTTTCAGTGCTTGGCTATAAATGCTAGGATTCTCAGTATAGCCTTGAGGAACTCTACAAAATCTATACGATTGATTATTCAAAGTGAATCTGAAAAGATATCGGCGATCAGGATGAATAGGGATCGAAAAGAAAGCGTTCTTCAAGTCTATAACAGAGAATGTAGAGGCAGTTGGTGGAACCAGAGTAAGAAGTGTCGTAATGTCAGAAGCCACTGGATATTGAGGTATCACTATTTTATTCACCTCCCGTAAATCGATAAATCCTAGTGTCAGTGTCTTTCTTCAAAATCGGTAGAATACGACTATTACACACATTGTAAGGAACCTCTTCTACAACCCCCACTTCAATAAGATCCTGCACAATCTGTGTAAGCGCCTCCTCCCCTTCGTGTGAGATACAATACTGAGGCAGGGGTGGTAACACAGCTCCCTCCTTTACACTAATGTGCACCGGGGGAATGACCATCTGTCCCACATCAGTATCTGAAGTAGCCCACAAGGTACGAGGTAAAGAGGCCAATGCAGTATCTTTTTTAATCGTACACACCCTCTCCATTGTTGGATAGTTGTCGTTCAAAATAACACGTACTCCTTCAGGGGAGCAACGTATTGTGGCCCGAAAATGCTTGAGCATATCCAAACCTACAATGTTATCAGGCGTGTTTGGGGAGAGCAAAAATGGGCATGGCGCAACAAACTTATCTACGTGAAGTGCAGGAGGTTGGGATAGTGGGCTAAGAGAAGGCGTTCCATCGAACCCTATAGATGTAATTGTTAAGCCAGACAGGGGAGCCCTCAGAACCAATTCTTTACACAAAGCGCTACGAGTAGCTCCTGTATCGACCAGAAACCGATCAGTGGAACCCAAAACATGTGCTGTAACATAAGGACCCCTCTGATCTACTGGCACTTTGACTGATTCCTTACCCCATCCTACGCAATCCTATGCATATTGTGATTGTGACATTCAGGACGTGCATAATCAGATATTTGGCATTGATTCCGTCGATCAAAGACATTAGACCCATCTTGCGGCCGCATACTAGAATAAAACCGAGGACGATCATCTGTGTTGCCCCTGGGGCCTGAAAAGCCCCCTCTATTTCTCATCAGTCCTTGACCACGCCTTTGCCGCTGTGTGCGCAACAATGGACACTCCCGAGCCCAATGGCCCCTCTGCCTGCAATACGCACATTGATCCCTAGCCAAATCTGTACGATCAAAGGAAGAACCAGAAGAGCCTCGACCACCCCTATCAGTACCTCTACGAGGCGGTCCGTACACTTGTGCTAACATAACTTTCGTTTTCAAATCTTTCGATTTTTTCTCTTCATTACTCTTCGTTTCTAGTTCCTAACGCTCATAATACTGAGCCATCGTCAGGAGGGATGCCGGAGACGAAGTCGTCCAAGAGCTTTCACTCGCTTTCAACCGAGCTGCCACTCCTGGCAATAAATTCGAGACATACTTATCAACAAAAAGATGTCGGCCTGTGTCGTTCGTAAGTGACTGACCGCTAAAATAATGAAAAGTTTCCTCGAATCACGTAAAGAAATCTCAAAATGACTCATCTACCTTCAGCTTACATGAGGCTAACATAGTCCAATCAATCTTTTTAGGGGGAATAATCATTTTTAGTTTAGTCAAAATGGCAACAGGAAGATCTAAAATCGACTGGGGTGGTTTTTGCGCAGGCTTCCGGTCTCTATCCTCATCCTCAAAATCCACCCATTTTGGCTTAAAGATTACGAGATCATCCACTTTCCGCACAGATCTCCACATATCGGGGGGTAATATATGCCCAAAGAATAAATCAATATCAGCTAGGGTCATAGTGCAAGAATTTAGGGTCCCCTCAACTTCCTCATACAAGGCAGCAGGATTCTTTCGTGGATCAGGTAGTGCCGCTTATAATGCCATAACATCCGCTCTATTCCAAGTAGTATAAACCCAATTATAAATAAAATACCCTTTTGCAACAGGAGAAGTTTTGTTCGAACTTGTACCCGCTCCTTTAGGAGGAACATACAAAGGGGCTGCCTCTCGCATCGGCTTAACATGCACTAGGTCGGTCTTTTCCCCGCCGCTCAGATTCGTTTTCTCCGCAACATCTCGCCCCGCAACGCAAAGAGCCGTCGAACCGCGTCAGGCACCTGAGAAGGAAGGAAAAGACCTTTACGCAATTTTTTAGAATCAGCTACCACAGCATCAGGTTCAAGAACATCGGAATATTTCCGAAAAGATGTAACAACTTCATCAGAAAGAGTACCGGAAAATATATTTTCTCCCTATCCTGCCATCCTTCAAGAGATTGCATTAACTCAGGAAGAGAAACAGTAGCCTTGTTAACTCGATAAGCGATCTTCCGGAGGTCAGCCATACGATCGTTCCATAACATAGACCGCGTATCCACCTTTTGTGGGGGTGATCCAGAATCCTGACCTCCTCCTCTCGGAGCGGACGGGCCAGCGTACGGAGGTGAGAGAGATCTAATAACGAAAAATCATCATCATGTTTATTAAGGACAGGATAAGGAGGCTGCCGAACAGCATACTGGCCAGATATCTGCAACCGACGTTCCTTTTCCTGTTTTTCTTCTAAGTCCTTTACTTTACACTATTTCAAATCTTGCGCTCTCTCACGTTCACTCTTTCGTTGTTCCTTCTCAATCAGCGCTTTCTCACGTTTCTCGCGCTCATGCACTTCTTTCACCCACATACGCACACATTCAAACATGTCTTGCCTCGCTCGTTGCTTACACATACACTGCTCCACATACTCAATTTTTCGCAAATCAAACGATCCATACAGAAGCCAACGTAACTCAGCATCTTTTTTCGTGTATTTTCTCCATAATGTGCTGTACATTATAGAGGAAAGACCAAACTTCACATACATATCCCTATTCGGCGTCCCTCCGAGGGAGCCGGCTGTGATTCCTCAAGTCTTAACCGGTCACTTCCAAAACAGCAGCACCACTTACGGAGTGCGCTAAAAATAGGCATGTCAAAAATAGTGCAAAATATGCAATATTATATTTAAAATGGCACTTAAAACGTTGCGCCGCCTAAATCCAAAGATCAGGAGAAATATCTCCACATTGCCTGCCTATATGTGTTGCAACGCATATATCCCAAATCCAAAACCAAATATGACTAGTCACTCCAAACAAATTAGTCACAGCAAGCGTATCCTAGAACTGCCTTGCCAACCCAGTCTACCAAAGGCTCGCAGCAAGTAACGTACAACGGTTCTTACCAATCAAGAGCGTCCAGATTTCCAACTGCCAAGTTCCAAATTCTCCCAAACGGCCACTGCACGGTAAACCGACAGAAGAGGTCCCAGTCGAGGAGCGGCGACACCCAGATGGTCAGATCGGAAGGGAAGAAAGAAAACCTTGGGATGCCAGGACTAAAGGCGCCGCTGGCAGTGATCAAGTCCCCCGCAAGATTCCAATCCTTCATCACGACCAATCCTTTGAGCATCCGAGTCGCCGATTAGCCCCACGTGTCGGGCGCCAATTAATGAATATAGGCCTCAGCAAGGCCTGCGAGTGCAAAGGGTTCGCCCTTCTGTGCACGAAGTCCTCAGACTATACAAAGAATTTGGCACGGAAACTGAAAATACAAAAACATAGTTTAATAAACCTTTAAAGGTGGTACTACAGCCCACACAACACTCTACAGTATTGTACAAGGTAGCACAAAGAACTTGAGCACACAGTCCCCTTTTATACACAAAGAAGGGGCTCATATGTAGGCAGATACAACTCAAAACATGATTTACAACCATATATGGACATTTCTGAACATGATCAATACATGGGTGGAGTTAACGGTTCTTTAGGCCCGCGGAAATGTACATTCCTATCTAAGCTATTTAAAGACAGATGTGACTTCTACTGAGCATGCGCCAAACGCACAAGAGCTATTTATAGCTTGTTGCTGAGCAAACTTCCAGGGTGACTAGCGGAGAGGTAGGACTCGCCTCGTGACGGGCACATGGCAGAAATGTAGCAGACAAGATGGAGGCCAGAAAACAAAATGGAGCCTGGCCGTATCAAAAGTTTGATTCAGAAAAGGGGGTGGTGATGGACAGAGTTTCTGAATTAAGCAGGACACTCCTACCCAGTCAACAGATCAGGGCTTGATCCATCACCGTTTTTTAGCTCACTGCACAATCCCAGCTCAGAACCTGGCTACATGCAAATTAGTCTGTCCCTGGCCCAGTGCATCATGGGAACAGGGCAGACCAAACTACCAAGCCAATTCTTTTACTGGAAAGGAAACAAGCTTCCGGGGACCGGTTTCTGGCATTACAGCCATCTTCGGCCCGGCTTGCTTGAATCCTGATGGTGCAATGAGCAAGGGACTCACATCTGAGCATACCCTTCCACGCTTATGGTGGACAATACGATTCAGAAAAGGGGGTGGTGATGGACAGAGTATCTGAATTAAGCAGAACACTCCTACCCAGTCAACAGATCAGGGCTTGATCCATCACCGTTTTTTAGCTCACTGCACAATCCCAGCTCAGAACCTGGCTACATGCAAATTAGTCTGTCCCTGGCCCAGTGCATCATGGGAACAGGGCAGACCAAACTACCAAGCCAATTCTTTTACTGGAAAGGAAACAAGCTTCCGGGGACCGGTTTCTGGCATTACAGCCATCTTCGGCCCGGCTTGCTTGAATCCTGATGGTGCAATGAGCAAGGGGCTCACATCTGAGCATACCCTTCCACGCTTATGGTGGACAAAACGATTCAGAAAAGGGGGTGGTGATGGTCAGAGTATCTGAATTAAGCAGAACACTCCTACCCAGTCAACAGATCAGGGCTTGATCCATCACCGTTTTTTAGCTCACTGCACCATCCCAGCTCAGAACCTGGCTACATGCAAATTAGTCTGTCCCTGGCCCAGTGCATCATGGGAACAGGGCAGACCAAACTACCAAGCCAATTCTTTTACTGGAAAGGAAACAAGCTTCCGGGGACCGGTTTCTGGCATTACAGCCGTCTTCGGCCCGGCTTGCTTGAATCCTGATGGTGCAATGAGCAAGGGACTCACATCTGAGCATACCCTTCCACGCTTATGGTGGACAAAACGATTCAGAAAAGGGGGTGGTGATGGACAGAGTATCTGAATTAAGCAGAACACTCCTACCCAGTCAACAGATCAGGGCTTGATCCATCACCGTTTTTTAGCTCACTGCACCATCCCAGCTCAGAACCTGGCTACATGCAAATTAGTCTGTCCCTGGCCCAGTGCATCATGGGAACAGGGCAGACCAAACTACCAAGCCAATTCTATTACTGGAAAGGAAACAAGCTTCCGGGGACCGGTCTCTGGCATTACAGCCGTCTTCGGCCCGGCTTGCTTGAATCCTGATGGTGCAATGAGCAAGGGACTCACATCTGAGCATACCCTTCCACGCTTATGGTGGACAAAACGATTCAGAAAAGGGGGTGGTGATGGACAGAGTATCTGAATTAAGCAGAACACTCCTACCCAGTCAACAGATCAGGGCTTGATCCATCACCGTTTTTAGCTCACTGCACCATCCCAGCTCAGAACCTGGCTACATGCAAATTAGTCTGTCCCTGGCCCAGTGCATCATGGAAACAGGGCAGACCAAACTACCAAGCCAATTCTTTTACTGGAAAGGAAACAAGCTTCCGGGGACCGGTTTCTGGCATTACAGCCGTCTTCGGCCCGGCTTGCTTGAATCCTGATGGTGCAATGAGCAAGGGACTCACATCTGAGCATACCCTTCCACGCTTATGGTGGACAAAACGATTCAGAAAAGGGGGTGGTGATGGACAGAGTATCTGAATTAAGCAGAACACTCCTACCCAGTCAACAGATCAGGGCTTGATCCATCACCGTTTTTTAGCTCACTGCACCATCCCAGCTCAGAACCTGGCTACATGCAAATTAGTCTGTCCCTGGCCCAGTGCATCATGGGAACAGGGCAGACCAAACTACCAAGCCAATTCTTTTACTGGAAAGGAAACAAGCTTCCGGGGACCGGTTTCTGGCATTACAGCCGTCTTCGGCCCGACTTGCTTGAATCCTGATGGTGCAATGCGCAAGGGACTCACATCTGAGCATACCCTTCCACGCTTATGGTCGACAAAACGATTCAGAAAAGGGGGTTGTGATGGACAGAGTATCTGAATTAAGCAGAACACTCCTACCCAGTCAACAGATCAGGGCTTGATCCATCACCGTTTTTTAGCTCACTGCACCATCCCAGCTCAGAACCTGGCTACATGCAAATTAGTCTGTCCCTGGCCCAGTGCATCATGGGAACAGGGCAGACCAAACTACCAAGCCAATTCTTTTACTGGAAAGGAAAGAAGCTTCCGGGGACCGGTTTCTGGCATTACAGCCGTCTTCGGCCCGGCTTGCTTGAATCCTGATGGTGCAATGAGCAAGGGACTCACATCTGAGCATACCCTTCCACGCTTATGGTGGACAAAACGATTCAGAAAAGGGGGTGGTGATGGACAGTGTATCTGAATTAAGCAGAACACTCCTACCCAGTCAACAGATCAGGGCTTGATTCATCACCGTTTTTTAGCTCACTGCACCATCCCAGCTCAGAACCTGGCTACATGCAAATTAGTCTGTCCCTGGCCCAGTGCATCATGGGAACAGGGCAGACCAAACTACCAAGCCAATTCTTTTACTGGAAAGGAAACAAGCTTCCGGGGACCGGTTTCTGGCATAACAGCCGTCTTCGGCCCGGCTTGCTTGAATCCTGATGGTGCAATGAGCAAGGGACTCACATCTGAGCATACCCTTCCACGCTTATGGTGGACAAAACGATTCAGAAAAGGGGGTGGTGATGGACAGAGTATCTGAATTAAGCAGAACACTCCTACCCAGTCAACAGATCAGGGCTTGATCCATCACCGTTTTTTAGCTCACTGCACCATCCCAGCTCAGAACCTGGCTACATGCAAATTAGTCTGTCCCTGGCCCAGTGCATCATGGGAACAGGGCAGACCAAACTACCAAGCCAATTCTTTTACTGGAAAGGAAACAAGCTTCCGGGGACCGGTTTCTGGCATTACAGCCGTCTTCGGCCCGGCTTGCGTGAATCCTGATGGTGCAATGAGCAAGGGACTCACATCTGAGCATACCCTTCCACGCTTATGGTGGACAAAACGATTCAGAAAAGGGGGTGGTGATGGACAGAGTATCTGAATTAAGCAGAACACTCCTACCCAGTCAACAGATCAGGGCTTGATCCATCACCGTTTTTAGCTCACTGCACCATCCCTGCCCAGAACCTGGCTACATGCAAATTAGTCTGTCCTTGGCCCAGTGCATCATGGGAACAGGGCAGACCAAACTACCAAGCCAATTCTTTTACTGGAAAGGAAACAAGCTTCCGGGGACTGGTTTCTGGCATTACAGCCGTCTTCGGCCCGGCTTGCTTGAATCCTGATGGTGCAATGAGCAAGGGGCTCACATCTGAGCCTACCCTTCCACGCTTATGGTGGACAAAACGATTCAGAAAAGGGGGTGGTGATGGACAGAGTATCTGAATTAAGCAGAACACTCCTACCCAGTCAACAGATCAGGACTTGATCCATCACCGTTTTTTAGCTCACTGCACCATCCCAGCTCAGAACCTGGCTACATGCAAATTAGTCTGTCCCTGGCCCAGTGCATCATGGGAACAGGGCAGACCAAACTACCAAGCCAATTCTTTTACTGGAAAGGAAACAAGCTGCCGGGGACCGGTTTCTGGCATTACAGCCGTCTTTGGCCCGGCTTGCTTGAATCCTGATGGTGCAATGAGCAAGGGACTCACATCTGAGCATACCCTTCCACGCTTATGGTGGACAAAACGATTCAGAAAAGGGGGTGGTGATGGACAGAGTATCTGAATTAAGCAGAACACTCCTACCCAGTCAACAGATCAGGGCTTGATCCATCACCGTTTTTTAGCTCACTGCACCATCCCAGCTCAGAACCTGGCTACATGCAAATTAGTCTGTCCCTGGCCCAGTGCATCATGGGAACAGGGCAGACCAAACTACCAAGCCAATTCTTTTACTGGAAAGGAAACAAGCTTCCGGGGACCGGTTTCTGGCATTACAGCCGTCTTCGGCCCGGCTTGCTTGAATCCTGATGGTGCAATGAGCAAGGGACTCACACCTGAGCATACCCTTCCACGCTTATGGTGGACAAAACGATTCAGAAAAGGGGGTGGTGATGGACAGAGTATCTGAATTAAGCAGAACACTCTTACCCAGTCAACAGATCAGGGCTTGATCCATCACCGTTTTTGCCCTGTTCCCATCATGCACTGGGACAGGAACAGACTTATTTGCATACAGCCAGGTTCTGAAACTGGGATGGTGCAGTGAGCTAAAAAACGGTGTTGGATCTAGCCCTGATCTCTTGACTGGGTGAGAGTTTTTTGCTTTATTCATAGACTCTGTCCCTCACCACCCCTTGTTGTAAATATTTTTGTCCACCCTAAGCGTGGAAGGGTATACTCAGACATGAGCCCCTTGCTCATTGCACCATCAGGATTCAAGCAAACCGGGCCGAAGACGGCTGTAATGCCAGAAACCGGTCCCCGGGAGCTTGTTTCCTTCCCAGTGTAAGAATTGGCTTTTGTAGTTTAGTTTGCCCTGTTCCCATCATGCACTGGGACAGGAACAGACTAATTTGCATACAGCCAGGTTCTGAAACTGGGATGGTGCAGTGAGCTAAAAAACGGTGTTGGATCTAGCCCTGATCTCTTGACTGGGTGAGAGTTTTCTGCTTTATTCAGAGACTCTGTCTCTCACCACCCCTTGTTGTAAATATTTTTGTCCACCCTAAGCGTGGAAGGGTATACTCAGACATGAGTCCCTTGCTCATTGCACCATCAGGATTCAAGCAAACCGGGCCGAAGACGGCTGTAATGCCAGAAACCGGTCCCCGGGAGCTTGTTTCCTTCCCAGTGTAAGAATTGGCTTTTGTAGTTTAGTTTGCCCTGGTCCCATCATGCACTGGGACAGGAACAGACTAATTTGCATACAGCCAGGTTCTGAAACGGGATGGTGCAGTGAGCTAAAAAACGGTGTTGGATCTAGCCCTGATCTCTTGACTGGGTGAGAGTTTTCTGCTTTATTCAGAGACTCTGTCCCTCACCACCCCTTGTTGTAAATATTTTTGTCCACCCTAAGCGTGGAAGGGTATACTCAGACATGAGTCCCTTGCTCATTGCACCATCAGGATTCAAGCAAACCGGGCCGAAGACGGCTGTAATGCCAGAAACCGGTCCCCGGGAGCTTGTTTCCTTCCCAGTGTAAGAATTGGCTTTTGTAGTTTAGTTTGCCCTGTTCCCATCATGCACTGGGACAGGAACAGACTAATTTGCATACAGCCAGGTTCTGAAACTGGGATGGTGCAGTGAGCTAAAAAACGGTGTTGGATCTAGCCCTGATCTCTTGACTGGGTGAGAGTTTTCTGCTTTATTCAGAGACTCTGTCCCTCACCACCCCTTGTTGTAAATATTTTTGTCCACCCTAAGCGTGGAAGGGTATACTCAGACATGAGTCCCTTGCTCATTGCACCATCAGGATTCAAGCAAACCGGGCCGAAGACGGCTGTAATGCCAGAAACCGGTCCCCGGGAGCTTGTTTCCTTCCCAGTGTAAGAATTGGCTTTTGTAGTTTAGTTTGCCCTGTTCCCATCATGCACCGGGACAGGAACAGACTAATTTGCATACAGCCAGGTTCTGAAACTGGGATGGTGCAGTGAGCTAAAAAACGGTGTTGGATCTAGCCCTGATCTCTTGACTGGGTGAGAGTTTTCTGCTTTATTCAGAGACTCTGTCCCTCACCACCCCTTGTTGTAAATATTTTTGTCCACCCTAAGCGTGGAAGGGTATACTCAGACATGAGTCCCTTGCTCATTGCACCATCAGGATTCAAGCAAACCGGGCCGAAGACGGCTGTAATGCCAGAAACCGGTCCCCGGGAGCTTGTTTCCTTCCCAGTGTAAGAATTGGCTTTTGTAGTTTAGTTTGCCCTGTTCCCATCATGCACTGGGACAGGAACAGACTAATTTGCATACAGCCAGGTTCTGAAACTGGGATGGTGCAGTGAGCTAAAAAACGGTGTTGGATCTAGCCCTGATCTCTTGACTGGGTGAGAGTTTTCTGCTTTATTCAGAGACTCTGTCCCTCACCACCCCTTGTTGTAAGTATCAAAAGTTTGAGCGGGAAAACGCACAACCAAGTTACTATATCATGTGAAGTAGTGTGGCTCACTGGTTAGAGGCGGCAGACCCGAGAGCAGAGGACGGCCCGGGACCAGGGTTCGATTCCCGGCGCGGCAGGTTTCTGGACCAGGGTCAGCGGACTCGATAATTCTCTCGCCTTGGTGCCCACTCTGATCAGTGATCACACTCGGCAACTCTGGGCATTAGCTTGCCTCATCTTCACTAACGGCCCCACCAGACCACCGGGGATGCCTGGTCTCACCCTGGAGATACCCATTAAGGGACCATCTCTCAGGGAAGCCAGGAAGGGTTTCGCAGCGGTCGAAGCGCCTTGGGACCCTACGGGTAAGTAGTGCGCTATATAAATGCCTATACATTTACATTTACATTTGTCTTCAGCTAATGCTTAACATTATCGCTGTTTTATTTACAACACTGGGAGATCTTATACGATTTTTCTGAATACTAATAACAAACTGATGAAATCACAAGAAGATTGATATTGAATTGACTCTGAACTGCCTGGATCTTTGTTCTTGGAACTGATGTTTGTTTTACTTTGTTTCATTGTCCAATAGAGGATATACCAATCCTCAAATACGCAATTACCTAGCTAGGACATAAGAAAATAACTTATAAGGTGTGCTTTGGGTAGCCTCAAGTTTGTATGTTCAACTTGACAAGAACCTGGTCAGTTGCCATGACAGAAACAAATTAAACACCAAATTCACATCCCAGAGCTGTGAAATCTGGGATCCCACGGAAGGAACAAACTAATACCACGCAGCAGGTGGAACACGCTCTGCCAATTGGGACATGATCCACAGAAATAACAGATCGTATTGTATTAATGAAGCAGTATGCCAAACCCTCCTGTCCTAAATGACCCAGACTATGAATGAATGCCACTTCATCAACAACCAAGGTATCGATACCCCATCATATACACCAATGACGGCATCATGACCAAGCTGATTGGTGCCTCTTGTTGGTACTGTCTGCCCAGGCCTTGGACATAAGCTCCTCAGCTTTGCTTGAAAGGCCTTGGACCAACCATCAACTCCGGAAATCCTCCACACCATGGGGCGCCAGGAACCCTTTAGGACAATTAGATGAAGAAGGAGATCTGGGTTGAGCAGAAAATCCGGACAGAGGAGGATTTGGATTGGAACATCCTAGGAAACCAAGCCTTAAATTTCCAAATTAGAGTTACCAGGACGACCTCTGCTTGTTGGAGTCTGATCTGAGCTGACGCTCTCCTTTTCATGGCAAACGGGGGAAATGCATAGCCCTTCCCCAGGTTCCAATCCTGCAGTGAGGCATTCATGGCACACACTTGTGAGTCCGGCTGCCAACTGAAGAACCAGGGCCACTAATGGTCCAGGGGGGAGGCGAACATGGCCACCATGAATGGACCCCACCAAATCTGTAGGACGAGAAAAGGTCTGGGCTCAGTTTCCAGGAGATGGAGTCCCAAAAATGTTAAGACTGCCAGTCTGCAACACAATTTGCTTGGTCGGCAATATACTCTGCCATGATTAAGATCTGGTTGTCTAAGCAGGAGTTCCAAAAGCTAGACGCCAGATCTGAGAGGGCTTAGGACCGAGTACCGCCTAGGTGGTTGATGTACCGAACTGCAGGTCTGTTGTCCATCTTCAGGAGAACGCAGGACTGAATTCTGTCCCATGAATGAGCCGACCAGGTGCTCTAGGCAAATTATATGCAGATTTTGCTCTTGCAGAGACCACATACCGCCCATGGAAATATCTCCAGTCGAGTGCCCCAGCGTGACTTGCTGGCATTGGACTTGATAACGAGATCTGGAGCTGAGCCAAAGATTGTTCTCTCACTTCAGGCTTCAATGTGGGACAGCCACCATTGAATCTCCTCTTGTGCCACTGCAGACAGGTTGACCAAGGGTGAGTAGGGGATGCCCCTGAACAAATGAGATGCCTTGAGGTGTTGCAGATCCGGATATTGAAGGGGGCCAGGGAAAATTCCTGAATAGAAGCCAAGAGCAGCTCCACCTGGCATGCAAGCAAATGCAGTTACACCTTCTGTCGGGACAGGGCCCTCAAAGCACATGGCAAAATTTTCAATCCTTTGCGGAAAGGTAATCTCAAGGTCTTCGCCATCGAATCATTCAGGAAACCCCAAAACGTAGCCTTCTGAGAGGAAAACAGGAGGTATTTTGCTTCGTTGATAACAAAACCCAAGCTCTCTAGCAGGTGTATAATGCCCTGCAGGTGCATTGATAATCTGTGTGAGTTCTGATCCATAAAGAGCATGTTGCTCAAGTAGACAATCATACGTATGCCTTGCTCCCGTAAGTGGTCCATGACAGGCTTGAGCACCTTTGTGAAGTACCAAAGGGCAGAGGAAAGACCGGAGGGCAGGGTGGTGCACTCCAATACCTCATGACGCCAGATGAACTGGAGGAAGTGCCTTTGCGGGCCGAACTCCGGCACAGACACACAAGGATCCTTAAGGTCCAGGCGGACCATCCAGTTGGCATGGCACAGGATTTCCCATAGGAGGTAGATTCCCTTCATCTCATTCAGCGTTACACAAGCCACTCATTTAAATCCCTTAAGTATATGACTAGGCGCTGCATCCTTTCGACTTGCTGACCAAAAAGATTTTGCTGAAAAAGCTTTGCGGGTGCAGGTTGGTCAGGCAGATCGCTCCTTTGGCAAGACGTTAGGAGACCATTGCGTATATCAGCGTAGCCTCCTGAACTGAAAACATGATGGTTCGAGGGGGCACCACCTGAAATGGGGCTCCCAAGAATTCTATGTGCAAATCCTGAACAGTCTGCATTGTTCTGCATTGTTCATGATCTGTCTCCATACCTGGGAAAAATTTGCCAGACAGCACCCTACCCTTAAGAGGGAAGAAGGGTGAACACTCACCAGAATTGGTGGTTTGGTCACAGCCTCTGGATCTCCAGCCTCTGGAATGCTGACTGGAACACTGAAAGATGTTGCTGACTCCTTGTCGGGTGGATATTACTAAAGTGGGACTGGTCCTGGTATTTGGAGCCTTGCCCTCCAGGCTGGTACTGTGTGGGATACTGGCCGGACGAGTGGCCCCAGCCTCAACTGGCCCATCAAAAACCAAAGTGGTAAAAAATGTTTTGATAGAAGGCTGGGCCTTGTCCAAAGACGTGACAGTTTTTATGAACATGCCTAGCTTTTTGATAAAGGGTTCCCCAAAGGGGCCCACCCGAGCCATACCGCAAGTTTTCTGGTCTTTTATGAGCAGGGTGCACTGGCGCTCAGTGGACAGGGCGCAGTTTCCATTGCCCAAAAATATGATCGCCCGATGAGCCCAGCCAGACAAAACATCTGGGGAGATCAAGGCCCGAGGTTTTGGCATCTTCAACCAAATCAAAGTTCTTTGTGAGCGGGCAAGTGGGATCAAGAGGCTTATCTTGGCATGCCCTCCAAGATCTATTGATACCTTTCTTAGGGTTCTTCATAAATTTGGCTAAGAAGGTGGTCATCCTAGGGTCAAGTTCAGGGGTAGGAGCCACCATGCCCTCCAATGATGGCTGTGGGCACTCAGCCAGCAAGTAGTTACGCACTTCATTGCCCATAAGGGCCCTGATTCGAGCCACCTAGTACCTTGCCACCTTTTTGGAGAGAGCCCACTCGGATCAGCAAGGATGTAAGACTTCTTCAGGGTCAAATAAATCAGCAGAATCGATCTCAGGGGTTTTGGCTAGGGTTGGGGGGTATGGGTGCTAAGGTATGGAAGGTCCCACCTCCTCATGGTCATCCCCTGTATCCAGAGTGGTTTGGGGCTTGGGTAAAGTTCCCGGGTCAATGGCATCTCAAATGGTCATGGGCTGAGGGTGTTGCTCCAAGTAGACTTCTCTGAGGCGCTGAAACACATCGTAATCCATCCCAGCTTCGCAGGGCTGCTTTACAGGGAGCACCGACTGAGCGCCGAAGGTGCGCCAAAGGTAAGCCCGTCTGCGCCCGTCCGCGCCTGGACCCCTGGCCCCCGCAGACCCCAGCCCACCCGCCGGACGTATGACGCCGCCACCCTCAGTGCACTCAACGCCGGCCGAATCCCAGGATGCTACCGAGCCACCCCGAGACGCACCCATGGACCCTTCTGCTGCAACTCCTGCAAGTTCATCTGCATCCGGACCTGCACTACTCCAGCACCAACCAAGACCAAGACGAGCAACAGCAGCAGCCACCTGAAATGCATCCTGCTCAACACCCGCTCCGTCCACAGACACGCCGTCGAGCTCTGGAACCTGCTCGACACCACAGCCCCAGACGTCGCCTTCCTCACGGAAACCTGGATGAACGCCTCTTCAGCGCCCGACATCGCCATCGCCATCCCAGACGGCTACAAGATCGTCCGAAGGGACCGCATCAACAACACCGGAGGAGGCATTGCCATCATCCACAGGAACACCATCCGCATCACGACCAACACCGACGACACCCTCGCACCTGCCGAGCACCTGCACTTCCAGGTCCACATCAACCCCAAGACCACCCTCAGAGGCACCCTCATCTACAGACCCCCGGGACCACGTACACAATTCAGCGAAGACATCGCCGACTTCATCAGCCCGCACGCCCTCCCATCCGCTGACTACATCCTCTTTGGGGACCTCAACTTCCACCTGGAGAACAACAACGACCACAACACCACCACCCTGCTGGACAACCTCGCCAACCTCGGACTCAAGCAGCTGGTCACCACCCCCACCCACTACGCCAGCCACACACTCGACCCCGTCTTCTCATCCAGCAAGGACATCGCCTTCAGCCACGCCACCGGACTCCACTGGACGGACCACAGCTGCGTCCACTACAGCTTCAGAAGGACCACGATCCACCACCACCAGCAACAGGTTGCACGCAGAAGCTGGAACAAGATCACAGCAGACCAGCTCGCGACCGCCCTGAGCAAGAACCCACCTACCAGCGCAACGAACCCCAGCCAAGCGGCCACCAACCTCACGAAGTGGCTCAGCGACTGCGCAGACGACCTCGCCCCTCTGAAGACCCCGCCTAGCAGACCCGGTAGCAGAAAGCCCCATGGTTCACTGACGAACTCAAGAGCTCCAAGAAGAACTGCCGAGCCCTCGAGAGAACCTGGCGCAGAGTCCCAACACCGGACAACATGACTGCCCTCAAGCTCGCCACCCGAAAACACCACCAACTCATCCACGCCACCAAGAAAACCGCATTCAAGGAACGACTGGACAACAACGCACACAACAGCAAGGAACTCTTCAACATCGTCAAAGAGCTCTCCAACCCCAACGCCGGAAACAACGACATCACCCCTTCGCAAGACCTCTGCAACTCCCTTGCCTCCTACTTCCACAACAAGATCGCGGACATACACAACAGGTTCAGCACTCAACCGACGCACGCCACGACCGAACCACCGCCCCCCACCACCACCCTCCACGCCTGGACCCCGATCAGCACCGAAGACACCATCCACACAATAAACTCCATCCACTCCGGATCTCCTACCGACCCCTGCCCTCACCACGTCTTCAACAAGGCCGACGCTGTCATCGCACCCCACCTGCGGGACATCATCAACACCTCTTTCGACACCGCTACCTTCCCGGAGAGCTGGAAGCACGCTGAACTCAGCGCTCTACTAAAGAAGCCATCAGCCGACCCCACCGACCTCAAGAACTACCGCCCCATCTCGCTGCTCCCGTTTCCTGCAAAAGTCATCGAGAAGACCGTCAACAAGCAGCTGGCCGCCTTCCTCGAGACGAACGGATCCCTCGACCTCTCGCAGTCTGGCTTCCGGGCCAACCACAGCACAGAGACCGCCCTGATCGCAGCCACCGATGACATCCAAGCTCTGCTTGACAACAGAGAAACAGCGGCCCTCATCCTCCTAGACCTCTCCGCAGCCTTCGACACTGTCTGCCACTGTACACTATTGCAGCGACTCAGCAATGTCGGAATCAAGGAGAAGGCACTGGAGTGGATCATCTCCTTCCTCGCCGGTAGGAAACAGAGATTCCGCCTCCCCCCGTTCAGATCTGAAGCCACCGAAGTCATCTGCGGCGTTCCTCAAGGCTCCTCGCTCAGCCCAACCCTTTTCAACGTGTACATGAGCCCCCTCGCAGACATCGCACGCCAGCACAACCTCAACATCATCTCCTACGCCGACGACACCCAGCTGATTCTCTCCCTCACAAACGACCCCGCCACAGCCAACCTCCACGAATGGATGAAAGAGGTAGCCGAATGGATGAAGAACAGGCGCCTGAAACTGAACTCGGACAAGACAGAAGTCCTCATCCTGGGATCCTCACCCTCCGCCTGGGACGACTCCTGGTGGCCCCCCGCCCTAGGCAGCGCACCCAAACCAACAGACCACGCACACAACCTGGGCTTCATCCTGGACTCCACCCTCTCCATGACCAGACAAGTCAACGCCGTCTCCTCGTCGTGCTTCAACATCCTGCGCATGCTACGAAAGATCTTCCGGTGGATCCCCACCGAGACCAGGAAGACGGTCACCCAGGCCCTCGTCACCAGCCGTCTGGACTACGGCAACTCTCTCTACGCCGGCACCACCACCAAACTCCAGAAAAGACTTCAGCGGATCCAGAACACCTCAGCACGACTCATCCTGTACATCCCCCGGCGCAGCCACATCTCCGGACACCTGGGAGACCTGCACTGGCTCCCGGTCACCAAGAGAATCACCTTCTGACTCCTCTCCCACGCACACAAAGCCCTACACAAACAAGGACCAGGATACCTCAACAGCCGCCTCAACTTCTACGCTCCCAAACGCCAGCTTCGATCGACCGGACACGCCCTCGCCACCGTCCCCCGCATCCGAAGAGCCACCAAAGGGGGACGGTCCTTCTCCTACCTCGCCGCCAAGACATGGAACTCCCTCCCGACCCACCTCCGCCTGACCCAGGACCACCTCGCCTTCAGGAAGCAACTCAAGACCTGGCTGTTCGAGCAGTAGCGGACCCCCTCCCCTAGCGCCTTGAGACCCTCTGGGTGAGTAGTGCGCTATATAAATGCTTTGATTGATTGATTGATTGATTACTGAGACTGAGACAAAATCTTGGTTGGAGAGGGCAAAAGGGGTTTGAGTCAGCGGAGTCTGAGCTGTGGCTATTTGAGCGCTGGTATGAGCTATTTGTTGGGACATGCGTTGCTCCACAGGCACTATGGCTTCCTCAACTGCCCAGTAAATGGAGGCATCTACAGCCTGGTAAAATGCATTGTCCCAAGGAAGGGTGCCTAATGGGTCTCCCTCATCCAACATGTTGTTGGCCATCTCAATGGTAACCCAACGGGAGAGCCTGAATCAGAAAACCAAGGGAAGAATAAAGTGGTGTCAAACATTATGACCAGGCGCAATTGTAGCGCTTAGATGCAAATAACAAAAGCTCAAAGGCACTTATTTTAAGGGCTGCAGGGAACACGGTGGAAAATTCGAGTTTATTATGCCTGAACTCAGAATAATAATAAACATCTTTTAGTAAAGTTTATTTTAATGTTCTGTGTTTGCAAATACTACTTTTAGAAAGTTGGTGTTTGCTTGCCTGACCATTTCAGCCCACCTCTGCTATGATTTGTATCTGCTTCAGGTTTCTGTGAGTGACAGGGCTCCAGGAGACAGGCTGGGGCAGCCAGGCGGTGAATAGGAAGGTTACATCCAGATGGGTGGGAGGAGTGCACCTGGACTCTGAATAGGGCTGTGCCCTGCCACCACAATGCTGGCTCCACCTCCTATGGAGCATCTGATGTCTCTGCCCTGCACACTGAAAGGAGAGTCCAGAGTCATATAAACAAAGTACTCCAGAACCGGGCTGAACTAGGCAAGGGCCCCCTGGCCTGAAAGAACAAAAGAATCGTGGTATAAATATTGGGACCCTGCTCCCTAGAAATCAGATCCTGCTGAAACAAGAAGAACCTCTGCCCGACGAGAAGGAAGTAGAAAAGCTGTAAGGAGGAGTACTGTCCCTGACCTGGGGGATTGGCCTGCAGTGGTTGACTTGCTACTGAAGGAGAGGAAAAAGACTGGAAAAGACTTTTGCTCAACTTGTGCTTTAAAGATCTCCAAGGGCTTGTTGGAGAGCTTGCCCCCTGAACGAAGTCCCAGGACTAGTGGACCTCCACCACCTTAAAGAGAGCTGCTGGAAAACGCTGATTTCCCCGTAATGTTGGAACCGCGATCTGTGTGCGCCTCGACTGCTGTGAAGCCCTGTGTCAGGTGACCGCCCCAAACAAAGCGGCTCTGCTCCCCCACGAGCTGAAGCTCGCACCGTAGGCGGAGGGCTCCGCACCGCACACACTTCACCCTCCCCCTTCGAGCCGCACTGCTTGCCATGCCCCCGTGGCTGGCATTGGCATTAATAGGGCACTGCAGGGCTGAGTACGGCCTGCACACCTGCAGCATACTGTGCACCTCGCACTGCTCTGACCCCTCTGGCAAGCGGAAGACCACACCACAGAGAGCCGCACTGAAATAAACATCACAGAGGAGTGCATAGCATTCCTGCAACGAAGCAGACATGCAGACACAAGCGTACCGCTAACAACAACAGCAATTAGGTACCATACACTATAATCTAACTCAGTACTCAGAAAGAAAAAAGAGGGAAACTTAGTGTGGTAGCTGCAAGCAGCGAAGAAAGAGGATGTGGGCTCACAGGAACATGGTCTTCTTGGGAGTGCCTCAGAATGATTGGAGGATGATGAACTGTTAATACAAGTTGTTCATTTTTGTTTTCTACTAACTCCTGCAGTTTCATGGGAATTGTAGGTTTGTATGTTTAAAGATTAAATGGCTGCTGTTAAAATAAAGAAGAAAGTGATCGCATCCAGTCCTGCCGTATAATTTAGTGATAAAATGTAATAAATCAAAGAAATAAAGTTGCTTGGCAAGTTGGGGGTGCTAGAGGGGGCACATCAAGATGACTGCTCTGTAGTGCAGCTCCACCAGCTGACCAGCTAATCCTGCATCTATCCTGCTCCCCAGACACCATCCAAGCAAAAAAATTGGTGTGAACCGACAAATAGCTGCAGGGAGACATCCGGTGGCATTTTGTTGCAGTCACTGGCCCCGTGGTGCTCAATTGATTGCTGGCAGAGGGACGGCGTTGAAGACAACATGGTGGCTGCGTGGGCAGTCCGGCGCCTGGTGGAGCCCCGTGGCTGTATGCACATCCATGGCTTAAACGTTAGGCACCGCTGCCGCTTTCAACTGTGACCACCAGCGCCTATGCGACCCTACCCCTTCGGTGCAGGTTGGAAAAGGAAACCAGGGCTAAAGCTGAGAGGGCAGAATGAGGCCTAAAGTGACCAACAGCCACCCATCTTCCATGCATTCTGAATAGCCCTGTGGCAATTCCTCTCAGGCCCGCAGAGCATCACCTGAGTGGAACGAGAAAGCTCTCCAGCGGGCGTAGATATGAGCTACGCCTGAGGTTGTGGTGCACCTCACCTAAAGAAGCGACAGAGCCAAGCTGGACGTGCAGGCAGTAGAAGAGCAGCAATCCCACATATCGGCCGCATTCGTGGGCCGGTGGGAGGCCTAGGAAGCGGCACAATCCAAGTACAATATTGCTACAATCCCCTGCAAATCCATCCCTCCGGTGAGATCCAATTATTACAAGGGGCGCCTGGATCTGGGCAGGCGGCGGGGAGCCATGGTGTGAGCCGTGCTTCCATCCGGAGCAGAGCCGAGCAGCTAGCGAGCAGTCCCCGCGAGCCTGCTGTGGGGAATTCAATAAACGGTAACATGTGTGGATCCTGATCCAGTGGCGACCCTCATTACGAGAGACTGTGGGCCCAGCGTAAGAGCGTCCAGTAAACTACCGCCAGCTGTGTCTAGACACAGTGCAAGGCCCCCTATTGTGAAGGACCACCAAGGGGCAGGGAGGTTATGTGAGGCACAAAGCACTCGAACTGTCCCAGCTGACTGTGGTGCTATTGCTTGACAGTGTTGACGTCCTGACCACAAGTCGGGCACTGTGATCCCCCTCTATGTGGCACACCATGGTTCCACCCTTGTACCACACAACAGCACTCTCTGCTTTCACACAGCAGCAGGTTTGGACGGCTGTTGGTCGTGTTTGAGGCCATAACATGAGGGTTTTAGGCTGGACGTGATAAGCCTGTCCCCAAGTCTGGTGCAATGTGGTGTCTTGGCAGAACCAAACTTCAAAATCAACTGCCTACATAGACTGTCTTTGCCTAAAGCGATAGGTGCCGGGATGCTGGTGAATGTGCAGAGTCCAGGACGGGAGAGCTGGACTCAGGACGTACCCAGTACTGACACTTGGCTGGCCCGCTATATGTGTCTACTGTGTCCACGCTGTGGAGCGTCTTTCACAATGGGAAAAAAACAGCTGTACCTAACTTTTGAACTGCAGAAACCTGGTAAACATCAACCGAGATCCACCTCTGATTCTGAACTGGACAATTCCACTGAGGCTCCAACCTCCCTGGAAAAGACACTATCTGCCATACAAGCCAGTCTTCAGGCCATAGAGGGTAAAACCGAGGCCCTCAGTGGCTGTATGGATCACATGTCAGCCAATCTAGACAGACAAGCCACCAGACTAGGCCAAGCAGAATAAAGTATATTGGACACAGGGAACGGACTGCAGCAAGTGACCTACAAAGTACTGGATATGAAGAAGGTACTTGCAGTCATCCAGGCAAAAAATCAAGACTTGGAAGCCAGGTACCGGCATAATAATCTGCGCATAATGGGATTGCGGGAATCAACAAATGTGGGCAGGCTGGCGACATACATGGAAAATATGCGCCTTGAAGTTTGCGGAGCCAAAAGTCTCTCTCGGTTGCTCATTGTGGAGAAAGACCATTGCTCCCTGTCAGTTTGTCCACCTCCAGGTGCTCCACCCAGACAGAAAATTGCGCGTCTGTGAATTTCAGGGACCGTGACTCGGTGCTGCGAATATCCTGTCAGAAGGGTACCATCACCTATCAAGGTAACACAGTGGCAATCTAACCTGTTTTCACAGCTGCAGTTCAGGCGGTGGGCAAGGAGTACCAGAAAGTGAAGAAGGTCTAGATCATCGAAAATGTACAGTATGCCATGTTGTACTCGGCCCGGATTCGAATTGGTTCAGACGACAAAACTAGAATTTTTACCAATCCGAAACAAGCCAAGGACTATGCAAAATCCCTGCGGCTCATAAAGAAGGCCACCCGACGCCTCCGACGACGAAGGCTAAGGGTCACAGAACAATGCTATAAGACTTTTTTTTAATTAACTGATCATTTAGCAGAGACTACATCTCATAACATCGATGTCTGCGATGATATCCTGGAAATTGATGCAAGATGCTCCTGCTGAACTGTATCAATTTACCTGTATACTTTTTGAATATTATGTTCCCTGATGTTGAGCATGTGACATAATGTCAAATTTGCGAATCTGGGTTCTTATATGTAAAGGTTATAAGACATGGGTAGTCTAGGCAGAGCTTGTGCTCTGTCGTTCCCCAATGGGTTTTCACCCTATCGCACTAAGAACATGTTTAACTCTTTAGGGGTCTGTTCTAGTTTGTAGGATGGCTTTGGCGAGTTGGGTCTGCTAAAGTGGGTGGGGGTGGGTGAAATTAAACATGGAAGTCGGGGTGTGTTAAATGTGATTGATCCGATGCTCAGGCTATGGTATAAATGTACATGCTTGGCTTTGCATGGTTTGGGACTCAGTATACCATTGTTCATCCCTCCAAATGGTGTCAAAGGAAGATAGGTTCACATATTTAACGTGGAATGTCCCAGGGCTGAATTCTCCCAAGAAAATTTGACAGGTCTTCGCTCATTTAGATAGGCATGGGATTCAGATTGCTCTTCTACCCGAGACGCACCTGACCAAACAGACTGAGGCCAAGATTGCTCTCAAGTGCCTCTTCATACTCGTCCTACATGAGACGGACTCTCACCCTTATAAAGAAGGGTATTGCAAAAATGTGTGCTACGCTACTGTGCATGGAAAGCAGGTGGTCTTGTTATTGACTATTGTTAATGTTTATGGACAAAACATGGATGAACCTGATATATTGCAAAGAATCTTAAGGTGCTGCGTGAATGGCCCGACGCTGAAATTCTGTGGCGGGATTTCAATACATACTTAGATCCTAGCAAGGATTAATCTAGCAAACAAGTCGGTGCATGCCTAGAACCCCCTAATGTGTCAGGGATGGCAAGCTTGAACTTGGGATGATTGACGGTACACACCCCTCTGCAGTGCACAGCAGCTGGTCCCATATGGACTATTGGCTATTGAGCGAAGGTGCGAATGCCTGGGTGACAACTATCGTCCCTGTCCCACAAACACTATCTGACCACAACCCAGTTCCGATCAGAGGTTCTCTTTGACCCTATCTATGCTAACAGCATTAGGGAAGCAATAGGGCAGTACTTTGATTTAAATTTAGGAACTGTGGACACCGCTGCAACTCTCTGAGAGGCCTTCAAGGTCAATTTTAGGGGCATGTGCATTAGCGCAGCAGCGGGTATTCTAAGAGATATTTGGGGAAAACTCACAAGGATCGAGAAGGCACTATCAGAGCTTATAATAATAATAATAATAATAATAAAACAATTTTTAAAGCGCCTGGCTACACAAGAACCGTGTGTCCCGCGCTAAATACTGCTAAAAACGTTAGAGGCAGAAGAAAAAGAGGCCAATAGAGGAAAGCAGCAAAAGGTTATACAGGTGGAAAAAGAAGCGTCTTAAGTTTTACACGGAACCTACTCTCAGAAGGCTCCATTCGGAGGTCGAACGGAAGTTCATTCCAACACCTGGAAGCCAGGTATCTATCTAAATGAGCAGCCGCCCATCCTAGCTCTGGTGATCCTGGGGAGTTTAAACAACATCGCACCGGACAATCTCAGGTTTCTAATTGGGCGCTGCATAGTGAGAAGCTTGAAAGAGAGTATGAGTCCAGGCCATGTGCAACCACACTATCTCGCATTCAAGATTTGATATTAGAATATGATGAGATGGCGGAGACCGAGATACGCTACCTGTCTAGAAGGCACATATCCCATGCATACAGGGAGGGTGGCAGGCCAGGCCATAACTTAGCAGCAAAGCTTACATTTTGTGCTGAGAACAATAACATTACAAAAATTACAGCTGCAAAGAGTGAGGAACACTACACACCGCAGGCCATAGTGGATCAATTTTGTGGCTGCTATGCCAACATGAACACATCGCGGGGGGGGTGCTGATTCTTAAGCACTGGATGAGTACCTGTCAGACATCTCATGTGCGCGGTTGGCTAAAGGGCATCAAGACTACTACGTCAGTCAATTGAAGCATCTGATATTTATGAGGCAATATACGCTCTGCCAAATAAAAAGGCTCCGGTTCCAGAGTGCCTCATGGCAGAATCCAATAAAGAATGGACTGAGCTCCTGGCCCCCCATTTACTGGAAATGTATTGTGAGGCACATGAGACAGGCAAGCTCCCACCTTTGCTCAGGCAACCTCTGATAATCACTTTCATTAAAAAAGACAAGTCACCCTCTTATCCCAGATAAATCTAGATGCAAAAATACTGACTTCCAGACTTCAACCGTTAATGCCAAGTTTGGTCTTACAGAACTAATCTGGTTTCATACCAGAAAGATCCACATCCCACAATTTAAGGACTATATTTGCAATGTTTCACGTACTAGACCCTACACTCCCTGCTGCTGTTGTAATGTTGGATGCAGCGAAAGCATTCAACTCCATAGAATGGAGCTACATGTTTCAGATCCTAAAGCAAATGGGTTTCCCTTAGATTTTTATTGGGTGGGTGCATTTGTTATACACAGACCTCTCTGCGCGGGTTCGAGTGGGCAGACTAATATCGGAGCCATTTCAGATTGGTAAATTAACCAGACAGGGATGTAACCTATCGCCACTGCTGTTCTCTACCAAGCTGGAGCCATTGGCTTCCATAATCCATCAGCGGCACAGAGAAACTGCTGTCAACTTTATGCACCGCCCAGTGGTCCTATCTCTCTATGCTGATGACATGGTGCTTTTTACCAGAGAGGCAGCCCTGCTACGCGAATACGTTAGGTTTGGCCTCTTCTCGGATTGGTTGATTGACTGGTATAAGTCTGTGATCATACCTTTAACCACAAACATGAGTTCCCCTACCTTGTAGTACCCGCTGGTGTGGTCCACTGACCCATTTAAGTATATGGGAATCTGAGTGCATGTGTTGCCCTGGAGAAACAAGTAGACAGGTGGACATCTTTCATGTTATCATTAGCAGATCGCATTGCTATCATAAAATTGATAGTACTGCCTTGTTTTTTATACCTAATCAGCAACATTCCAATAACATTATCCAAGCATTGTTTCAATACTTTACGATCTTCATTAGTCCGCCTAAGTTGGGGAAGCAAACAAGCTAGGGTGGGTTGGAACACACTTACTCTGGATTACGCCAAGTGAGGATTATGTGTGCCAGATATATATCTGTACTATTTATGCCCCCAGGCACAATACGCGCATTACTGGTAAAATCCCCACATCTTTATTCCACATGTAGCTGTGGAAGATGGGTATACACACCCAATCTGGCTAAATTGCATACTTACACATTTGTAAAGAGGCACACCAAAACAAGAAATCAATGTGATAGACACCATTATTGCAGCTTGACAATCCATTGGAAAACTGGTGATGAAGCCACAGATTTAAGCTGGCTGATGATGGCTGAATAGCCAGAAACTGGTCCCAGGTTGCTTGTTTCTGGTCAAGGGAAGACATGGCTTGGCAGTTCGGGCTGGACTGTTCCCATGAGGCAAAGGGTCAGACTGATTTGAACATGGCCATGTCTGAACTGGGGTGGTGGAGTGAGCGAAAGAATGATGATGGATTAAACCCAGATCAGTTGACTAGGGGTGAGTGTTTGATTTGCTCAAACGCTCCGTCCATCATCCCCTTTGGTATCGCTTTGTTCGCCCTAAGTTGGCAGGGTACGCCCAGACGTGGGTCCCTTGCCCACTTTGCCACTGGATTCAAGCTAGCCTGGCTGATGACTGCTGAATAGCCAGAAACCGGTCACAGGATGCTTGTTTCCAGTCCAGGGTAGAAATGGCTTGGCAGTTCGGGCTGGACTGTTCCCATGAGGCACAGGGTCAGACTGATTTGAACATGGCCATGTCTGTACTGGGGTGGTGGAGTGAGCGAAAGAATGATGATGGATTAAACCCAGATCAGTTGACTGGGGTGAGTGTTTGATTTGCTCAAACGCTCCGTCCATCATCCCCTTTGGTATCGCTTTATTCGCCCTAAGTTGGCATGGTATGTCCAGACGTGGGTATCTTGCTCACTTTGCCACTGGATTCAAGCTAGCCTGGCTGATGACGGCTGAATAGCCAGGAACCTAACCCAGGATGCTTGTTTTAGGTCCAGGGAAGACATGGCTTCGCAGTTCGGGCTGAACTGTTCCCATGAGTCACAGGGTCAGACTGATTTGCATATGGCCATGTCTGAACTGGGGTGGCGTAGTGAGTAAAAGAATGGTGATGGATTAAACCCAGATCAGTTGACTGGGGGTGAGAGCTTGATTTGCTCAAAAGCTCCGTCCATCACCCCCTTTGGTTTCGCTTTGTTTGCCCTAAGTTGGCAGGGTATGCCCAGACGTGGGTCACTTGCTCACTTTGCCACTGGATTCAAGCTAGCCTGGCTGATGACGGCTGAATAGCCAGGAACCGGACCCAGGATGCTTGTTTTAGGTCCAGGGAAGACATGGCTTCGCAGTTCGGGCTGAACTGTTCCCATGAGGCACAGGGTCAGACTGATTTGCATATGGCCATGTCTGAACTGGGGTGGTGGAGTGAGTTAAAGAATGATGATGGAATAAACCCAGATCAGTTGTCTGGGGGTGAGTGTTTGATTTGCTCAAATGCTCAGTCCATCATCCCCTTTGGTATTGCTATGTGTGCCCTAAGTTGGCAGGGTATTCCCAGGCGTGGGTCCCAAGCTCACTTTGCCACTGGATTCAAGCTAGCCTGGATGCTGACGGCTAAATAGCCAGAAACCGGTCCTAGGATGCTTGTTTCCGGTAGTGAATGACATGGCTTGTCAGTTCGAGCTGGCTGTACCCCTGAGGCACAGGGTTAGACTGATTTGCATATGGCCATGTCTGAACTGGGTGGTGGAGTGAGCTAAAGAATGATGATGGATTAAACCCAGATCAGTTGACTGGGTTGAGTGTTTAATTTGCTCAAACGCTCCGTCCATCATCCCCTTTGGTATTGCTTTGTTCCCCTAAGTTGGCAGGGTATGCCCAGACGTAGGTCCCTTGCTCACTTTGCCACTGGATTCAAGCTAGCCTGGCTGATGATGGCTAAATAGCCAGAAACCGGTCCCAGGATGCTTGTTTTCAGTCCAGGGTAGACATGGCTTTGCAGTTCAGGCTGGAATGTTCCCATGAGGCACCAAGTGTACCACACACCACTTAAACTACACAGGTTTGGGCTTCGGGACAATAGCAAATGCAAGCATTGGGGACAGGTGCATGCCTACTTCTGGCACCTGGCCTGGGAATGCAGGCTAGTGTTTAAGTTTTGGGAAGAAGTGGTGCGGCGCATACAGTCTATGTCAGAAGTCCCTGTGCAATGTACACCAAAGGTCTGTTTGTTATGTTGCATACTGCAGCTGTAGGGGACTGTGTGCAGATTTACATGAATTGCGTTGCTGATGGCGAAACGCCGGATAGCCCTGACATAGGAGAGTACTCTTGCCCCACACCAGGACTATTTGGTTAAGGATCTAGTGTACTGTAAAGAAAACCTCAAACTTATGTGGAAGCGCTGCCATCGTCTTCCAAACCCAAGGATATTTGGGAACCTTTGCAACACTATCTGAGCTCACAGACCCATGTAATGTCAATGAGTGATGAAAGTTGATTTTAATGTGCATGTTACTCCATGGAATAACATAGTCAATGTACATCATTAGTAGCCCACTATGACTTAAGTTGGGAGGTCGGTCAATCACTTGATGTTTGCTGTTGATTTGATATTTGTACTGCCTTGCATGGCATTGATGCTCTAAAAAAAAAGTTGCTTGCCAGAGCAAGTTGTTTTGAGTTCAAACAAAAGGGTTCAAAATAAGTCAATGTAAAAAATCAACATAAGGCAACTTATGGGTTCATCTTGTAATAGATTGCCAAATAGCACCACACAGGTTCTGAAAGGTGTTCTGCAGTATTATCTTAAAAGAGAATGAAACTATTGGAACTCTGGATCAGTATTAGGCAACTGTTCTGCAGTACTCATAGAAAGAGAAAGAAGGCCTGTCAGGATTGTTTTTGTGTAATCCTGATTTTACCACATAGTGCAAGGGTGCTAAAACGGTCCCAGCACATGTGTAAAGGATAGCAAGGCGTAATATTGGATACTTTGGGCACTTTCCTGCTTTTTCATTGTGACCCAGGGCAGCTCAGCAAAGTGAAGTGCTGCGCTGCCCTGCACCACAGTTTTCATAAATGTGCCTCTATAATTACTCACACCAAACACCAAACTGTTCTTTCCTGCTGTAACAATACAATAGACTAGAAGAAAATATTTACTACAGCTGAAAAAAAAGCACAGTACCATCATGGAAAAGCAATTTTCTAAACATTAAACATGAAATAAAGACCACAATTTACTCCACACATATTTCCATAGAACAACCAACAAATTTCAACTGAAAATAAAACTAAACGTCAAAGTAACAAAAAATAACTGGAAAAATGTAATCTCAATATATACACAAATAACATAAACTCTACAGTTCAAACGATTAAAACCAGGCCACTGCTATCAGGCTAGAATATTGGAAAGCTGTGTTAGTGACACATGGGGAGTATATGCCATGACATTGGGTGGAATATGGGGCAGAGAGAGAAGAGGGTTAACATGAAGCAGCTGCTGTGGTGTGAAGCTGTCCGGGTTTCCAGAATAAGTTTGTTGTTTAACTTAGAAATTACATGTGTTCTATTCAATGCAGTAGTGTGGCAACCACTGGCCTTGCGCCTTAAGAGGTGTTCATGTTTGCAATACAAATTCTTTGGTGCTATGGTGTATGACCGAACTGAGGTGATGGACGAATTCTGGAAAGAGATCAGCATTTGTAATTCCAAGACCTCTGTTTGCTATTGCAACACACATATCTAGGAAAAGCGGGAACAGTTTGTATAGGAGGCAAATGATGAATTGAGCAACATCAGAAACCATTTTAAAGACGCCTCAATCTGGAGTTCGGACATCATTTGCTCTTTAATCTCTGACCTCTGCGAGAGGGTTCAATGTCAGAGGCCAGTAAATCATTGACTCACACAATGCTTTATTTGTTAAAGAATAAGTGCCACTGTTACGGGGACTGGTGTTGGAATATAAAATTATAAGATTCCTAAATCCACGCCCTACAAAGCAAGTCGTTGTAACGACTTGCGTTGTAAGACTTGCGTGGTAAAGGCATGCGTTGTTACAACATGCGTTGTAACAACGTACATCCCTCACACTCCTACAAGTGTGACAATTCTGACTAGTCCAGCCCTCCATTTCTATAAGAATGGCATTGGCAGCAATTATTTATCATTTGTATTGTATATTGGATTAGTAAACAACTGTTGTTGTGTTTGCCTCTAAATTATACGAACAGCGCCACCATGTGGCAGCCTACCATCAGTGCCAGTGCTAACAATTTAGAGCCGGTGCCGAGCACCAGAAACCACTGGCACAAATTAAGCACTGGGCTCACTTAAGAACATGCTGCATGGCCTTATATGATGGACATTAATGTGGCGCGCGCAGTCTGGTGCATGTCAGGCAAGCCATAAACAGTACATTTATTCATGTTTAAAAAAAAAGAAACAAGGGGCAAATTTGTTTTATGTATTGTACACATTACGCATTTAATACTTGTGGAGAGTTGAGCCAATGTTGCTGCCCGCCACTTCTTCAATGAATTTTAAGCAGTTTGCTATCGACGAGAGATACGAGCTTCCTCTGCAAATGATTGCTTGGGCAGCAGCCTAGTTTGTATACTTGCTCATTTATCGGGAACGAAAGAACAGTTGAACTTTTCGAATACATTTTAGCTATAATGTATAGGTGTGCTTATTTCAATGTCTAGAATATTGTGGGTGACATGCAATGCTGTGTAGCATTCATGGCGAAGTGTGGACAGTGAACTAGTTCAATGCACTAGTGAAGTGTGGAAACTGGACAATTCTATTGTGTGTACAAACATGAGCAACCACAATGTTGCTGTCAGTCTACCTCAAGCCTTTTGACTGGCTGGAGTGAAGCTGTCCCTGATATATGGAGAATTATAAAGATATTCCTTGAGTTATTTAAGTTCTATTTACGTACACTAGCAGTATGTCTCCCGAGCAGAGGAAGGGGATGTTGCCACATTCTCCGGGTCCACAGGGATTTAAGTTGTACAATTAACTGGCTGAGGTAATTACTGCGGGTGGTGTTGCTGTTTTAAATTCTGCTACATTAGATCATTATCTTGTACTCAAAGTCTGCATTGGCTTTACCAGATACAATTTTTTCCAAAGGAAACATGGTAACTGAATGTAAATTCAACACCTTGCATGGACAACTTAATTAGCAGTCAAGCACACACATAATCCTGTTGTGCAGAAACTCTTACAGGTAAATGGTGATTATGCCTTAGAGGATGCATTGACGCTCATGCATAAGGAGTAAAGATCAGGAAGGTGTGCTAGTGTCTTTAAACATGATGTCAAAGTTGGTGATAATAGCGATTCCCTAATCGCGATTGCGACTCTGTAGCCTAATCATGATTGCAACTCTGTAGGAATTGCTATTAGGGAATCAACATTTTTTTACATACCATTTTGGGTTCCTTAAATAGCGATCTTGCATTCTATTTAGGGAATGCAAGATGAATGTTTGATACATGTGGCCCTTAGCCTTTTGAAATATGTAATTTTGCAGTAATTACATATTTTACTCTCAGCAATCTCATGCTATATTCTGCAAGTGTTTTGGATGGTGTTAGTATTATTTTATGTGAGGGTTGAACTCAAGGTCATTTTATGCTATTTTAGTAGCTCTTGCTCTGGGTGAAAACGTATGGGTGTTTGCATTGCAGTCACTCTGTTCCGCCCCCTTTGCATACATAATGGGGGGTGTTTGCATCTTCTGATGCAAAGCCATTTTGTTTTGCACCTGCATCAACTTTTCAGTACAAAGCATATTTCGAGGCAGTTTTTGAGGCATCGCAAAATGCCACATCTTGTTGCATGTGCACCTATACTAAATAATAGTAAATCTAGGCCATAGTAGACTCTAAAATATGCCATTTACTTTGCATGCCAAGGAAATGTTATTCACCACAAAAAACACAAGAAAACTGTGTACTAGGGAAAAATGGAATTATAAGTAAAACTGAGATCATATTGCAGGACTGCTAGAGGGCATTGGAGCCCGTTTGGCATATCACCTCCCTCACCAAGGAGTGACACCCTCCATCCTTGTCAAGCAACAGGAGATGGAAGAGCAGTGAAGGCATGCATGGGGTTACAAATGTATTTGAAGGCATGCATGGGGTTACACATGTTTTTGAAGGCATGCATGGGGTTACACGTGTATTTGAAGGCATGCTTGGGGTTACACGTGTATTTGAAGGCATGCATGGGGTTACACGTGTATTTGAAGGCATGCTTGGGGTTACACGCGTATTTGAAGGCATGCTTGGGGTTACACGTGTATTTGAAGGCATGGATGGGGTTCACATGTTTTTGAAGGCATGCATGGGGTTACACATGTTTTTGAAGGCATGCACACGTGTATTTGAAGGCCTGGATGGGGTTCACATGTATTTACGTATACAACAAACCACCCTAGCAGAGCGACAGCGCGATACTTTTAAATGATTAAGCAAGTGGTTGGAACATATCTTTTGAACATAGCACGTGGACAAAAGTCAAAAAGCTATTAATTACTAGGAGAGGCAATGAAGATATTGCATGACAATGATATAAATAAGGTAAGAAATAAAGTAGGTAAGTAGACTTTAAATGTATGACATTGATAAGAGTCCTAGGGCAGAATTTTCAAGACTTTGCCGCAAAGTGAAGGAAAGTGGCACAAAGACTTGGTAAACTATTTACTTTCCAGCACAAATCCTCACTGGAAGCAGAACTGATACCTCTTTGTGTTGTTCTACTGTACTATGGGTCCTGGGTGGCATTCTTTGGGTGGCACTTTGTCATCCAATTTTGTCACCCATGGATTTTGATGCAAAGCCAGATCTACAAAGATTGTGAGTGAGTAGGAGAAATATATATTTTTCGTAATATTCAGCCATTCTGTTTAAGCTGTACTGTACAGCACACATCAAATGTGTGAAATGTATTTAAGTTTGCCTATGCATAGGATTCTGTTCTGGAATGGTATACTTGCTGTACTAAACCCATGCTAGATTCCATGCACACACATTTGCACATCAGAGGAGAGCAGCAGGAGGCCATATTTATTCAAAAAACGCTCTACGCTGCTTTTTTCTACGAACACAACTCAGTGTAACAACTTTGGTTGCTTTTCTGCATTGCTCCACTATTAAATAAATCTATACCCTACAGGTTACAAACACGATCAGCATTGTGTGAGCAGTAATAGTAAAAGTCACAACGATGAGTAGAAAATGAAATTAATCAGGTGAGAAGGCACATTTAACAACAGAGAACATCACTTACTAACTCGTGCTATGGAACAGGGACAGTGAAACAATGGTTATCTTCCTAAAAACCTTTATTTTTTTATTTTACAGGAATGTTGGATGTCCGCAAGAGTTGCTCGCCTAGCTGTACAGAACGTACTGTCCCTGGTCTTTCGGTTCTGTGTTGCAAA
This sequence comes from Lissotriton vulgaris, assembly GCF_964263255.1. NCBI lineage: Eukaryota > Metazoa > Chordata > Amphibia > Caudata > Salamandridae > Lissotriton > Lissotriton vulgaris. Next base: position 2,025,796,265 of record NC_141691.1, on the reverse strand, counting down.
GACAACCTTTGTAACATGGCGCCTGCAAGTCCGCACTCGAAGTTGTTTCGCTAAACAATGAGGACTTGTCGTTATGCACCCCTCGTAACAGAGCATTAGCGGTAAGGAGCGCGCGGCAGTCTCTTCTCTCCTCTGCACTTTTAGGGGCCTTTTCACAAACGTAAATCACATGTAAATGTATTTCTGCACCTTGGACACACAGAGCTAAAATCATGATGGGAGTGGCTAAACGAATTGTATGAACTGCATGGGTACAGATGTATAACTACTAGTTATAATTCACAAAGCTTTCCAGACGTATGCAAATAATGCTGCAATAGTCACATGATTTAAAAAATACTCCCACAATGTTTTGGAATATTTTTTGACAATACCAAGAAAAATGTTAGATATGATGATTGCCTTTGTCCAATGGCACATACATTGATTTTTACAATTGTTTTCCCTCCACCCGGATCCTCCTTCCCCGGCCAGATTTGGGGGGTTCCTTTTCGCTTCCCACCCAGGGGCCTGATTGACAATGGTAAACTTAAGTGTGAGTACTATTTTTTGGCATTCACAAAGGTATTTACTACTAGTAGCTTTACTGCTATAACTTTACTACTAGTAAGTTTACTCTTAGTAACGCTGCTAGAACTAACGTAACTTTGTGAATACCAAAAAGCTGCAGCGGTGTATGCACTAGGGCACAGGAGTGTCACACTCACTCATGCCTACGCAGCAAAATGGAAAAAAAAACAGTAATAACATTATTTTATTACTGTTTTGTTTTTTAGTGCAGGCACTCAGCCTGTGCCAATTGTGGGCGGGGCCAGCACTGCTCGCTGACTGGCAGTTAGGGAAGAGGAATGGTGCATAACTAAAGTTTAAAGTCTGCATGTCCCTTTGGGTGGGTGTCTTGCGAAAGCCAGCCTGACATGCACAGTGCAGCTGTTTTACACATTTCAAGTGGAGCGTAGGCATAGACCTCCAGGGTACATAGGAGTGCTGAGGCTGCCTGCTTCAAGCAATTCTGACTTTGAGCTCATACTAGCATAAGAGCAGCATCTGGATTGGTTAGGTGAGTTGGTTCAGAGTTTATGGACTCAATGAGCCTGAGCTGGTCATTTGGCATCGCTCCTCGACTTGGCTCTGTCCAACTTTCTAAGGGATTTAACCCCTTCATCAGATTCTCTACCTCTGTTTCCTTCCTTTCATTGATATTTATAAAAATTATTTGTACTCTATTTTCAAGTTTAAAAAACTTTTTTTACTTTTCCATTTAATTTACCAAAGGAGGATCTCAACCATAGGGGTGGAAATCGCCCTTTGGCAAAGTATTTGGAAAGGTCAAAATGATTGTTGAACTTAAAAAAAAGTACACATATTTATTGTTAAATATTGGCCTAAATTACTGTCATATATTTATTTTAAATGTAGAACAAAATAGAAAATGCTATGGCATTATTACCTTAATTTTAGGTTAACTTTTTAATATACCCAAAAATATTACATTTAACTAATACTGTCCAGATTCAAGGAGTTTTGTCGGGACCATGATCTTGTTGTCAATGTTGACAAGACAAAGTACATGGTGCTCACCAACTCCTCAAAGGCTATTGGTGTCGTCGGATGAATGAGGGAATTCTTGAACAAACCGAGACAATTTCTTATCTGAGCGTCCTAATTGATAAAAAGGTGAGCTGGAAGCCGCAGGTTAACCATCAAGCCATTAGGCATGCCCAACTTGCGGGAGCTTTGTTGAAGGAGCATAGACAGGTCACACAAAACCTATAGCACCAGTGCTTCAGCTTTATAATTCCAAAATTAGTGCCTCCATACTTTATGGGGCTGAACTGTGGGGTTATGCGAATGTGGACTGTCTGGTTACAGCCCGGAACAAATTCCTTCGTTCTACATTGGTCTTCCCCAATCGACCCCTTTAGTCCCCGTGTTTCTGGATCTAGGGTGCCATACTATTAGGGATGTGGTACACTACAGGTTGGTTGCTTTTCTGGAGAAGACTATGGGTAACACCAGAACTCACCCACTACGCCCAAGCTTTGATGGAAGTCAGAGATTTGGACATAAACAGGAAATTGGGGTGGTTCAGGAGTGTTATAAAATATACTAGCAGACATGGGTTTGGCCCATTTATGGACCTCCCCATCTGAAAGTATATTTCCATCCAAACCCGAGTACAAAGCCGCTTATTGGACTATGGTTAATATGAAATGTATTCTGGCCTCCCCTAGCTCTTCCTTGTCCAGTGTTTTTCTAGACTTCAAGCAGGAGCCAAAATATGAGGGGTACTGGGATATTATTTCATCAACCCGCGATAGGAAGCTATTCCATCAGTTCAGAGCGAGTACGCTCCCCCTCAATAATTTTACATTCAAGTGGGGTAACACGCAATCCAGCAACTGCCCTTTTTGTGTGGACATGACAGAAACAATAGGTCATATCTTTTTCGTCTGTCCCACATATAGCACACCAAGAACCAGGTGGCTGAAACCTACCTGAGCTAATATGGGTACTAGGTCCAGCCTTGCGGCGCTACGAATTCTCAAAACATCAGTGGCTGGACCGGTTGTGGTTGCAGTAGCCAAGTATCTAGGCTGGGTATTGGTGCTTCGCTGGAAAGAGAAAAGGTAGAGGCACTGGTTCACCTCCAGATAGGCCTCCCTAATTTTCAAACATTTACTATGTATTATCCCCCTCAGATTAAATGTACCTATTGTAAATGCAGAGCACCACTATTGACATGTTTTTTTAATTGTTTTAATGTATTTATTAATCATTTTCTACTACTTGGACAAGGTGCTAGATTAGACATATTATATCAGTTTTTTTTAATTGTAACGAGTAGCTCTACCTTTTGCCTTTATCATTTATCATGTATATGTGTTTTAACTTTTGCGATTTTATGTAAATCAAAATAAAGTTATAAATGAAAAAAAAATGAAATGTATTTAAAAAACACCTACATTGAAAGCTATATATATGGATTTATCATGCATTAAAAATTACAACTTGTTTCATTTAGAATAATTTCAAAAAATGTGATCACTTTTTTAATTTAATGTTAAATAATTTTATTATAGTATTTTTTCCTTGGTTATGTTTACATTTTTTGTCAAAACTCTTTTATTGGATTTTACTTGTAGCAGGTGTCAACAATTCAAATAATAGAAGTCAGTCAGTCAGTCATAAAAACTTTTATTCGGTTACAGTTTTGGATATCCATAAAAAGTACAAACATTGGATAAAAAACTATGTTTCTTTGTACATCCTAATTAATAGAAGCACAGTTCATTAAAAACATTTTTTTAAGAAGATTATAAAAAAGAAACTTTGTTTAACAAATAACATATATTTAGAACAGTAGGCAGGACCTCGAGTTTGCTGCGACAAGTTTTAAGCACTAATCTAATAAAATCATTACAAAGATGGCGTTATAACCAAGGTCCATGGGCAGCACTAACAGTAAGTATAATTTTGACTCAGAATGCTAAGCCACACTAACAAGGCGCCGGATATTTAAACATAATTTTAAGAAGTCAGCTACACATTTTGCATTATATACAGAGTCCAAGAACTGTAGTGCCAAATAAGCAGGCCAACACGTTCTCAGGCCCATTGTATGCAGTACAGGCAGAATCCAGTGCTTCCGTGGGATCGTATAATATCTACAAAACAGTATAATATGAATTGTTGGCTGGTCCGAGATCCCATCGCAGGGACATTTCATTAGATTATGTGACCAGTCGTGCTGTTTCGGATATGTTACTAAGTGGTAAAATGTATTAAATCTGAACCTGGTCAGTAAATATTTGTCATAAGTGCTTAAATAAAAAGTTAAATATGGCTGGATCCCCAAAGTAGTCTGAATTGTTAGAATATGAGCGTTTGAAGATTTGTTTATTTCCTGTGTCAAATGTAGTTCCCTGAGATGAGAGAGGCAAAGTTTTTTCAGATCTTTCCTAGAAATATCCGACAGAATAGATGGATCCCGGAAATATGTAATACGATCCAGGTCGCCTAGGAAGTTTTTGACATACCGAAGCCATGGAATGTTATGCCAATTAGCTAGAGCCAGGCAGTCTGTTAAGAATGAGCGGGTTAGGTGGCACTGCGTTTTATTCCAAACACGGTACCACAAAAGGATCGGCTGGACCCTGGGGATATCGGTCAGATAATCAATTCCCAACTCAATGTGGCAACCATACGTTGGGGCGCTTTGGGGTACAGCCAGCAGATATTTTATAAACCCATTCTCAACTATTTGGAGGGCTTCTACTGGTGCGTATCCCCAGACCCCTGCCCCGTAGGTTGCTATGCTATAGCATCTGGCGTAATAGATTTTTAGTAATTCCCCTGCGGCGGGTTTACCCAATTTCCTTGAAAAGGAGACTAGGGCCGAAGTTGCTCTCTGAAAGAGCAGTTTTTTGCTGGCTAGGCCTTGCTTCCAACTTAGCTTGTCGTCCACTAGGATTCCTAAGTATGGATACTCCCTGGTTCGTTCCAACCTGACGATGTCAATAACTATTGGTTTGGTTTTCTTCGCCCTAGGCCCAATATGCATTACAAAAGTTTTATTTTTATTTACTTCTAAACCTAGAGATGACATAAATGTGCAGTACTTGTTTAATTGTAGTTGGAGTTGGTTGAGTGTTCTTGGTACCTGTTGGTCTGCAGGGTCCATGATTAGTTCAATATCCTTGCGCAAGGCCAAGTTGTAAAGCATGCAGCAGGCAACCAAGATTTTGCATACTTTGCCGGGTGAGTATGGCAGGGTCCCTCCGGTTTTATCCAGGCAGCGAAACCTAGACTTCAGCAGTCCAAATGTATGTTCCACCACCCAACGTGTCTTCCCATGGCTCATTTCACCTGGGGTAGTAGATTATGTAGGGGCCTCAGCAGCCACAGGCAGTTTGGGTACGCAGAGTCACCTAGGTGGGGGAATGACAGACATATACATCTTCACCAGGACTGGTGGGAACAGCATGGCACACATACAACACAGTAGCCATCACAGTACACTCACCTTCAAGCCATGCACGTTCTTGACGCAGATTAGCCATCAGTTGGGGGACAATGCTGCTCCACCGGATGTGGGAGTCATGTGCCGATCCTGGAAATCTGGCACACACATGGGAGATGATGTTGTCAGCCAGGCACACCACTTGCACATTGATTGAATGGTAGTGCTCCAGATTGCGATAGATGGGTTCACGTGCCTGGGGTGGAACTAGACCAATGTGTGTGTCATCAATGGCACCACCTATGTGTGGAATCTGGGCAAGGGCATAGAAGTCCCCTTTGACTGCTGCCAACTCTGCCGGATGTGGGAAACGGATGTAATCATCCTTGTAACGCATCATGGCTTCCAGCACATCCCGCAGTACCTTGCTGAACATGGATTGGGACATCCCCTCGGCATGATCAACTGTGTGATGGAATGTGCCAGTCGCGAAGAAGTGAAGTGCCGCCATCACCTTTGCTGTGGGTGTAATTGCTCCAGGATATGGCCTGCGTGGCTGCAGGTGCGGTGCCAATTGTGCTACAAGGTCCTGCTTTGTCGGTCGGTCAAGCCGGAATTTGCCGATCACCTCCTCTTCAACCATATCCTCCAGCACAGTGTATGGTTGATGCACATTTGGAGCCCTCCTGTGTGAGAGTAGATGGGAGCAGATGTCAATTGTACAACACGGCACACCTGAACCACACTATCACATCTTGACCAACACACCACAAATAATCCATGTTTCAGACACTGATTGTATGTGTGACATGACAGAAATATAAGGCACTACAGCTAACTACACACACAACGTTCACCCACAAACAACAACCTGTGTGCAAACATGTACAATGGTATGTGCATACATGTTGAAAGAATAGCCAAAATCACAATACGGAGGGCCCATGTGTGGACAATCATCCCCACAGACACACATGGATGTGCACTCACAACACGAACCTGGAACACACCCTCCTTGTCTACATGCACCCATGACACCACCAACAATGCTGTGAATGCTCACATGACAGGCATTGGCATACAACAGACGACACACAAACGCATACACAGAAGGCATGTATCCCCCAATCATTGCTACTTGCACACACGAAACACACACTCACGACTGTATCAAACTGTGGGTACACAGCTTTAATGGACTGTGTAGATGTGTATACTTTTAAACATGTGACCTCAAAAACAAGATGTCACCACATTGCCATGCACATCTGACGCCACTTGAGCTCACATCACTGTGCTGTGCCAACCACTGGCAATGTCAATAGTATGATCGCACCTGCAACAAATGGACATTGATGAGACTCGTGGACACGGGCCATTGACAGAACATGATGTGTATTGAGGCATTTCCCTGACACACATGTACACCTATCATCATTACATGTGTGCGGAGACATGCAGTGTGTCTACACACCGCGTCAGGGCACGCCGTCCGCCATCACAGAAAATGATCCTTGCTACTGCAATTGTGCGTACCATTGGCTGCATGGTCAAGGTCCATCACAGTCACACACCGCCAACCGCATGTGTGCGCTACCGCGATGGTGCATCATTTGAAAATCATCACTGGCTGGTCTGGCAATGGCGGAGCACGCATTCCGGGGGGGCGGGGCAGGCTAACAGATACATTTGAATGTGCAAGTGGAAATGGCAGTCACATAGCGGCACCCACTGCCGGGTGCGGGCGATCACCCACCGCCAGGACGGCACCCACCGCCGCACCCGGTGGTGGGTGACCGGCCATGGCCATCCATGCCACAGTAACATCAATACACATAGCGGCACCCACCAGCCGCACCCGGCGGTGGATGACCTGCCATGGCCATCCATGCCACCGTAACATCAATACACATAGCGGCACCCACCGCCCGTACCCGGCGGTGGGTGACCGGCCACATTCGGCGTTGCGTGCCGCTATGTGACTGAAAGGAGGGATACCAACTGCCATTTCCACTTGCACATTCAAATGTATCTGTTAGCCTGCCCGCCCCCGCAGAATGCGTGCTCCGCCATTGCCAGGCCAGCGAGTGATGATTTTGAAATGATGCACCATCGCGGTAGCGCACACATGCAGTTGGCGGTGTGTGACCGTGATGATCCTTGCACATGCAGCCAATGGAAACAGGTACTGCGGGACGCGTAAGCAATTTCCAAAAATAGTGGAAGCCGTGCACCGCCACAGCGGGGCCAGTCATTGGCTCATTTTGAATGAGGCAGCCCGGGAACACCAATTGCTGCAGACGTGCCACTAATATTAGCTCAGGGCCCTATAAATGTGTGAATTTCAGCACCACACATCTACTGCTTCCAGCCACTGCTGCCTGCGCCCATCACCTCTACCTGCTGCTGCTGCCCACTCCACCAACTGCTGCTGTTGTGCCAGTGTCCTGGACCTTGCCATGTCGAGAGTTGGAGAGATCTGGTCCCGTCCATTCAGTGTGGAGGAGCTTGAGGTCCTTGTGGACGGTGTGCTCCGCCACTATGAACAGCTCTACGGTGCCCCAGGACAGGTGGTAAGTGCAGTGGGGGACATGTTGGTGTGCATGAGGTTGTCCCTGACTCCTGGCCTCTGCAATCTGGGTGGTGTTCTGTGAGAGGCATTGTGGGTATGCCCCAGCAGGCCAGGCACGCTGCAATGTGTTCCTGGTGCTGTCACTGACTGGTTGACCTCTATGCTGCGAAGTGATATCTCTGAGGGGTCACAAACATGACATGTGTAGTCTTGTGGCTGTGCTGGGTGATGACTGATCACATCTATCTTGTGGCTGTCTACCTCACCTTCTTTCCATGATGGAATAATTCCATATTGACCTGTCAGTCACATATGTTGTACTGTGCATGGCTGCTGACAGATACCTGTACCTTCTATCTGTGTGAACGGCCAACGGTTCTCTGACTTGCCCCCTCTTGTCTCCCATTATGGTAGGTCAAGCTGCACCATCGTAAGGCTGTGTGGAGGACCATAACAGGGGATGTACGGGCAGTGGGGGTGTGCAACAGGCGACACACACACTGCCACAAGCGGTGGGACGACATCTCCAGGCTCAGCAAGAATGTGGCAGATATGACACTGGGGCTGATTCCTAGATCAGGCCGGCTTGCACGACGTACCATGACCCCTCTAATGCTACGTTTCATAGCTGTGACACATCCTGACCTGTCCGCATGGTTGAGAGGGGAGCAGCAGCAAACTAGCGGTAAGCACACTGAATGTGTTTGTGACTTGGAAGTGCATGCATGTATTGCTGGTCAGACACAGTATTGACATCCGTGGTGTATATGTTGTGCTGCTATTGCATAATGGTGGCATTAGCGGAGTGAGAGTTGGCATACATGTCAGCCAGCTGGACATAGCATTTGCTTTGTAGTGCAGGGGCCCAGGACATGCCATTCAGGTCTGTGGTCTCATGGCGTCAAATCTGTGGTGGTCTGCATGCACTTGCCCTGTTTGTTTCATGTACATGTGTCACAGGGCCCACTGATTCATTGACATGAGGATGTCTGGTAGGGGGGGTTCATGTGCAGGATGGGTACGACATGTTGTTCAGCAGTCAAGAAATTTTGGATTTAGTATTTTGAAATATGTGAGTGTGGCACTTATGTATACCGCTTATCTCTCATTTTCAGCTTTGGACGAGGGCACTGACAGACAAATGATGGAGCTAAGTGGTGGCAGTGCATCCGGATCAGAGATCACACTAACGCAGACTGAGACTGAAGAGAGCAGCCCCGGAAAGGGGGACAAAACTATCCCTGAGGACTCACATGTGGAGACACCATCGTCCTCATCTTCAGACAGTGGTGGTGAGTCATCAGTGTTGGTAGACACAGGGAGTGGACAATCTACACCTTCAATGGGAACACAACACACTGGGCCCACACTGCCACGAACTGCAACAAGTACTGCTCGTGCTCACCAGAGTAGGGGGAGCAGTTTGGCCTTAGGTGCAGGCACCGCTGCCCCTGCCCCTGTGACACAAGCTGCCCTTAGTGCTGAGGCGGTTGATCTGCTACGACAGCTGTGTGTAGGGCAGACAAACATGATAAATGCATTCCGGGACCACGATAGGAAGTTGGGGCAGGTGGTAGCATTCATGAAGGGGATGCATGGTGATGTTGCTGGTCTCCACAGGACAGTACAGTCCTTATCTAACACAGTGTCTGCAGCCATTCAACAGTCACATGTACATGGTTCTACTTCAGTTCCCCCATCCACACCACTTATTATCTCAAGGGAGAGTGACATTTCTGAACCTGTCTCATTTTCTGGGTATTGCACTAGAAGCAGTCACAGGCAGCAAGGCAGGCAATGGAGGCCACAGACACCATCCCCTAGGAAAGGGAAATCTCTCACAGAACACGACATAACCTACCCTGGAGATGACACACAGGAGCCTCAAGGGGTGATGGGGACACAGATTCACAGGGCACACAGCCACCCCCCTCAAAAGGTACTCCCAAGGGCAAGGAACATCTCATGGACAAGGCACAGACCAAGGACAGGGCATCGCAAAGGACGGGACACCACCCACGGACACAGCTCCTCACAAGGAGCAGCCACCTCCCACAGACAGGGACACTACAAAGGACAGGGCACCTCCCAAGGACAGGGCCACTACAAAGGACAGGGACACTCCCAGGACAGGACCACTACAAAGGACAGGGACAATGTCAAGGACAGGGCCACTACAAAGGACAGGGCACCTCCCAAGGGCATGGCCACTACCAAGGACAGGGCACCTCCCAAGGTCAGGGCCACTACAAAGGACAGGGCACCTCCCAAGGACAGGGCCACTACAGAGGATAGGGACACTCCCAAGGACAGGGACCCTACAAGGGACAGGGCACCTTCAACTGACAGGGCACCTACCAGGGACAGAGCACCGCCCATGGATAAGGCACATGACGAAGACAGGACACCTCCTAGGGCCAAGGCATCTCACACGGCCAATGCACCTGCCAGGGAGCAGAAACCTCCCAGGGCCAAGGCGTCTCCCATGGGCAGGACATCCACCAAGGACAGACATCCATCACCCAGGCGTCCCCTGAAGCTGGTGTTGGTGAAGGAACATAAAACACATGTGTCAGAGGTGGAGTCCCCCCATAGTTCTATTCCCATCCACACCCCGGTGAAGCAGAGGAAGGAGTACACTGTTGTTGCATCCCCCATTACACATGATGCAGTGGGCAGAAGGCAGGGTAAGAGCAAGCGTCAAGCAGGGTCCAGCACGTCCCCAGAAAGCACATGATCCGCCTTTGATGGGTGATGTTTCTGATGAGCCCGCACCACTTACCAGTCCAGACATGTCCAGGGTGGCCTTGCAAATCCCAAAAAAACGGAAACACACACTGGTGACACCTGACCGCCCCAATGTCGCTCCAGTACAGCTGTCCCAAGCTCCCAGAGCACCCTGCCTCCTGGCCCATACAGCCCTGTGGCTCATTATTTCAGTGGTCCTAGTCGGTCAGCTGCAGTTCACTCTCATGTGTCAGATAGTGGCCCTGTGTCTGTTGTTCGCTGTCATGCCTCATGTAGTAGCACTGTGTCAGTTGTGCCCTCTCCCGTTTCAGGTACTGGCACTGTGTGTGTCTTCCACTCTCATATCTCAGATGCTGACATGGTATTTGTTGATCACTGTCCAGGGACAGGTCCTGCCACTATGTCTGAGTCTATCGCTCATGTGTCAGTCACTAGAGCTGTGGCTGTTTCTCACACTCCTGAATCAGGTCCTGCCAGTGTGTCTGGATCTATCGCTCATGTGTCAGTCACCAGAGCTGTGGCTGTATCTCACACGAAGCTACGGGGTACCACAGTCCACTTGATTCTGTGCTGTGAGGTGCATTTCCCATCCCTAAAATGTCATTGTACTTGATGCCTGGACTGTCCATTTTAAGCACCCTTGCAATATTAGTGTCCATGGGACTGTCCGTATGACACACGTCCGTGTGCTGACCCAGATGTCCCTGCTCTGTATCCTTGAACTGTGATGCTTTCTGCCCCTCTCATGTGCTGCCTCAGATGTACCTGCTCTGTACCATGGACTGTTGAGGCACTTTGCCCCTCTCATGTGCTGCCTCAGATGTACCTGCTCTGTACCATGGACTGTTGATGCTCTTTGCCCCTCTAATGTGCTGCCTCAGATGTACCTGCTCTGTACCATGGACTGTTGATGTTCTTTGCTCCTCTCATGTGCTGCCTCAGATATACCTGCTCTGTACCATGGACTCTTGATGCTCTTTGCCCCTCTCATGTGATGCCTCAGATGTACCTGCTCTGTACCATGGACTGTTGATGCACGTTGCCCCTCTCATGTGCTGCCTCAGATGTACCTGCTCTGTACCATGGACTGTTGATGCGCTTTGCCCCTCTCATGTGCTGCCTCAGATGTACCTGCTCTGTACCATGGATGCTCTTTGCCCCTCTCTTGTGATACCTTAGATGTACCTGCTCTGTACCATGGACTGTTTATGCACTTTGCCCCTCTCATGTGCTGCCTCTGATGTACCTGCTCTGTTGTGCACACTGCCCTGTTGTTGTTATGTTGCTGCATTGTGCCGTCGCATGTGCTTCCTCAGATGTACCTGCTCTGTACCATGAACTGTTGATGCTCTTTGGCCCTCTCATGTGCTGCCTCAGATGTACCTGTTCTGTACCATTGACTGTTGATGCTCTTTGCCCCTCTCATGTGCTGCCTCAGATGTACCTACTCTGTACCATGGACTGTTGATCCACTTTGCCTATCTCATGTGCTGCCTCAGATGTACCTGCTCTGTTGTGCACACTGCCCTGTTGCTATTATATTGCTGCACTGTGCCCTCTCATGTGCTGTCTCAGATGTACCTGCTCTGTACCATGGACTGTTGATGCTCTTTTCCCCTCTCATGTGCTGCCTCAGATGTACCTGCTCTGTTGTATCCAGTGGGCATGCTCCTGGCTACTCACAATGTCAACCTCTATGATGTGCAATAAAGCAAGTTACTCCTGTGTTGTGGTTTATCTGTGTCATTCCTGATAGTCTCCTTGCATTGATGATATATTGCTGCCGTCGTACATGCTGTGTCTGCCACTATCACATAACCATTGCCCAGCACTGTTTCCTTTTGTTTGGCAGGGGTGACAGTCATTACAATGTGGCTGTGGACTATGTAAGGGTGGGGGAGGCACTCTGAGGCTTATGTTGGGACAACAGTGGCTTCCCATGTACTGCAGGTTATGTTGATGTTTTTCACATGGGTCATGTGTCACGCTCATGATTTGTGGGTACCCAGTAGGTTGTACAGTCTCGACTTTGTCTGTCAACATGTCAGGGCTCTTCGTGTGCGTGTTAGTTGTTGATGAGTGTGCAGCAGGGTTTATTTTTTTGGTGTGTGGTGTATGGGCCCCTGTCTGTTAGTGGGGTAGGTGTGGGGTTGGCCTGAGTGTGGGCCAGCATGTCTCCTTATTTGTGGTATGCCTTGTGCCTTGGTGTGTGTATGTGGGCTTGTGAGCTGTGTGGCCTAGCCATTCATGCCTGCCTAGTTGATTGTGGGCATGGTTTCCGTTGTCTGCTCCGCTACGTATCGTTGTCCGTGGTGTGGCTGTTTGCGTTTCATGTGTGTTCTGGGTGAGTGGGGTCAGTTGTGCCTGGGCGGTTTTGCTTGTGGTGCATGTATGTGTTCATGTCCAGACCTGGGGTTCTGTTGTGGGCAGGGGCTTCGACACATGCGTATTGTGTGTTTTGCAGCCGCGGTCGGTAGGGGAATACCTGCCAGGGCGGTGACATGGGGAGGGGGAGGGGCAGGGTGGGGTTTAGTAATGTTTGGATTATGGATGTTTGCAGGTAAGTAAACATATATATGATTCAAACTAATTTTGTTGCGTGCACTGCAAACCCATATGGGAAGCAGTGCACGCTACGAAAGTCGGTTGAATTATTTAAATGTTTACTTACCTGCAAACATCCATTATCCATACATTACTAGTCCCCAACCTGCCCCTCCCCACGTCACCGCCCCAGCAGGTACTCCCCTACCGCGGCTGGTGTGTTTGCATACCTGCGACGGTCCATGACTTGCTGGTGGTGGAGCACGAAGAGTAGCATGAATGCGTGTAGAGCTGGGTCCATGACGGTGGTCTGACTGTGGTGAGTCTCTCTGCAATGTTTTGCCTCTCAGCTGTGTTGGTTCCGCCGTGTTCGGGCTAGTGGTTTTTCCACTGCAATTTGCTGTGTGGTTTCCGCCATCGTCATTTTGAGGACGGTCGACACGTCATTCCATACGGCGGTGTCTCTGGATTGGTTACGTTCGCCGCGGGGTCTGGTGTATTTACGCGGCTGTTCAAGTTCTTCCGCGGCGTACGTAAATTTTACAGTGCTTCCCATCCAAATATGGCGGACGGACTATCCGCGCCTTGCGGACTGTAAAAGGCATTTTCTGCCAACTCCAGGCTGACGGGCGTCCTTCGTAATCGACCCCTAGATGTCCAGAGATTTTCATTTTGTGTTTTGTATAGTTCGAAACCAATTTCAGCATGGGTAGAGATTGCTAATCCGGGCAAATTTTTCAATATTATTTTTTTTTTTTTAAATGGTGGCTATGTTGCAGTGATGATGTAATATTTCAGAAACCATGAGAATACTTTGTTTTGGTGCCAAACATAGGTTTTGGGGGTCAGTAATTCTTAGGGAGACAGAAAATAACTCCTCAAAGCAACCAGTTTGCCATTTTCCAATATGACGGCTGAATAATAAAGTGTTTTAGCCATCATATTGATAATTTATTTTAAGATTTTTTTTGTTTCAGGTTTTCTATTGATTAAAGCTTGTAAACATGAGTAAAGCATGTGGTAGCAGAAGATCTTTCTCTCCTGATAGAATGTTGCTAACTACAGAATCTGAGAACTTCTTCAACAAAGAAGAATGTGTCATATGCCAAACTAACCTGAAAGCAAAGCTAATATCTACTGCGGCCGGACAGAAGAGCGTTTGATATGCTGCAGGAATATGGCAAGATGAAGTTCACAAAAGATTAACCTCTTTGGTGCTCAGGAGGCCCACCGGCCATCCAACGTCATGGTGGGCATGTGCAGAAGACGGCCAGGGCCGTCCGAATCCCACCCACTTATTATTTCTCCCGCACAGCATGAGAATTTGCACAACCCCGAAGTGGTTAAAACTGATGGGTGAAGAGAATCAAATATTTGATCATTGTAACACAAGTACTACAAGTCGTGTACAATGGAAAAAAGGCTGGAAAAAACATGTGCATAAAAAGCAGAAACTAGTGAATCACAAGAAGAATCAGAGAAAGCGATGACAACCAAACCCAATACCCATACACTTAGAAGTTCAATGCCTACTCATCGTCCATCTCGAAACAACTAACCAGAAGGCAGAGGATCTCCAAAGTGTTATCTGTAGTTTAGCCAGAACAAGGGCCAAAGGGACTGATGAAAGAACAAAGAACAGAGAACAGAGTATATGATTCTCACATGGCAAACATATTTTTATCTGTAGCTAATTTCTTCCAAGATGAAGTTTTCAGCCACAGCTTATCTGAACAGTGAGATGAATGTATTTACATTGGATTTGTGTGCCCAACCGAACCGCATTCACGCATACATAAAAATATAAATGTACAATGAGCTCCTAGCAGCAACTTAACCAAAAGCCTTCAGTTATATTGGCACTCTTTAAAAAAAGATAGGAAGTTTTAAAGCCATTCTTGATGCTGGTTATGGGTTTACACTGAGTGAGATCAGAGGAAAAATAGGCAACATTGATGAAACTGTATTGATCTATAATAATGAAATTAAGATTTTTTCTGGTGAGACGCCTTGCGCCGCACGATTTGAAAGCTTTTCACATAGTTTGCCCCCATATAATTGGAGTGATTTCACATGTTGTTCCTGTTGGGGCAAGACATAGGGTGTAAGTCCTTATGCTCACATTACTTTTTTTACATTTGTTTCAGGTTGTCCCTTTTTGTTAAGGATGGGGGGGGCAGGACTTTGGGTAATAGTCCCTTTTGTCCACACTTTTACGCACATGTTGGTTGTTCCCTGTTTAGGCTCGGGCAGGAATTTGGGTAGATTGTCCTTCTTTCCACATATTTACAAGGAGTTTCCCTACATGGGATCATTTACGTTTTCTCTACTATTTTGTTTGCTATTATTAAAGAAGGGAGATGGGTATTCTGTATTTCATATATTTTGACCTTTTTCCCTTCTCATTTTACTGCATAGTTTCTACCCCTCTAGTGGTGTTACTTTGTATGTCATCCTTGGGTTATTGACTATGTTGCCTATCTTTTATTTAGCTTGTACACTTATTCTTGTAGTTTTAGATTTTTAGTATTGCCTTATCTTATATCCTTAAGCTTATAGTTTCATGTTGTTTAGCACTGTCTTTCTTTTATAAGGAAAGAGGTATGTAGTATTCTCCTCTTACTATATATCTCATGTTATTCTTCCCCCTAGCTGCTCAGCCTGTGTGCGTGTTCTAAATGGAACGTTGAGTGTGTGAGCTATGTGTGGAAGGTTTGACTGAGTGAGAGAGAGTGACAGTTGGATGAGTGGGGCTGAGCAGCCAGCAGGCTACTCCCAGTAGGACTGTGATAGGACTGTGATTTAACTGTTATTGGGTCTTATCTAAGACCTTGATGGACTTTTTACCTGCATTATCTTTACTACAATAAACCTGCATTGACTACATCATACTGGTGTCATCTCGGATTACTACAAAAAGCTAGAGGTGGGAAAACCATAACTGAACAGAAAATTCAGCAAAAGATATTCTACACCGGAACCACAACCAAACTGCAGAAAAGACTCCAACGCATCCAGAACCCCTCCGCACGACTCATCCTGGACATCCCCCGACATAGCTACATCTCCGGACAACTGAGAGACCTGCACTGGCTCCCCGTTAGCAAGAGAATCACGTTCCGTCTCCACACCCACGCACACAAGGCCCTCCACGACCTGGGCCCCAGGTACCTCAACAACCGCCTGACCTTCTACACTCCTACCCGCCTACTGCGATCGACCAACCCCGCCCTCGCCGCGGTTCCACGCACTCGAAGAGCCACCATGGGAGGAAGATCCTTCTCCTACCTGGCAGCCACCTCCGTCGTACCCAAGACCACCTCTTCTTCAGGAAGCAACTCAAGACCTGGCTGTTTGAGCAGTAGTGGAACCCTCTCCCCCTAGCGCCTTGACACCCTCTGGGTGTGTAGCACGCTATACAAACTTCTTGATTGATTGATTGATTGATTGTGGTGAAAGACAGAGAGGGAAGGTTCAATGCTGCGGCTCCACATATGAAACTGGAACAGACGACCCAGAGATCCCTGAAACGGTTCAAGGGAATTGTACGTCAGGCTCGTAATAGTGAATATGCTGATTAATAGCAGATAGTTCACGATGAAGTCCTTTCTATTTGCAATAGTTTCAGAGAGATATCAAATTTGAAATGAATAGACCATTGTGAAACTGTTCCTAACGACAAACTTGTGGGAAAGAGAAGGGAACATTTTAATAAACTTGTTGACAGCCTTCTTCATTTCATGCAGCAGCATGCAACCCTTCAAAATTACTGAGCCTGTGCAACTACACAACTTTGTGACCAAACAATATAAAGATAACAATGTAAAGACACGTCCACTAGATGTCCTCGAACATGGATCGAAACTATGTGCAGAACTAAAGCAGGAGAGATTTGTATTGAAAGATAAAAAGCTGTTTTAAATAATCTCTAAAGCTAAACTTCCAAGATTTAATTGCATAATTAGAATTTCTTCCAATCAGCCACTATAAAACAGGTTACAAAAAAACATCTTTCGCAAGCACATACAGAGATAGATGTAGCAACAAAAGGGGTGACTTTATCAAGGTCATTATGACGCATAATCTACTTCCAACAAACACATTATTTGATAAGGATGCTGCATCAAAACCAGTGAAGCACAAACTTGTACAAGAGCTAAAAAAAAAAAATGTTAATCTGAAGAATTTTATTTCAAAAAGGTGTCCTCGTTGAAACCTGCTCATGTTATGGACTATATGGCACAATTGCGAATGGTCAGGATTCAATCCATCCAAAACATCTGAGAGGTTGTTCAGACTGTTCTACAGATATCAAAGTCAGTGTGCACCTTGCAAGAACTGCACATTGTCTTTTACATTTATTTTGAACTATCTGTCAAGGAATGTGAAATAACCCGACAAATGTCTTCAAGCGGAATAGTTGATTTGCCTGCACCAAACATTCAATACCTATACCTCTGCTTCTTGATACATTCTGGTTATCAACATCATCCAAGATGAACTTGTAGATGTTAACTCATGAAAGTATTGCTGATGCTTCAGTGTACATGGAATTTCCAATTGTTCCAAATGGAATGATTGTCAATGAGGAGTTGGTGCCTGTAGAGATGTATTCAAATGTACAGGCCATATTGTTCAAGAAATGTAATGTTTTTTAAACAATCTGCGAATCTGGGAGGGGCTGCTGACTTCCATTATTTAAAAATCTCCCTCCTAGCTATAACTACCACATAAAATATGAATTGTGAAGAGAAATTGTTAATATTATACCCACATGGTAGACCAAAAAACACTAGCCTAGGAGAGCAGAGAATAGTAGTTGATAAAACCTTTCCCAGAAAGTCAACAATCGTCTTCCATTACTCCTGGATCTCCAGGTACTCTAGAAATATATGCATGTCATTCGCTGCTAGGAATTTACAGCAGGCGCAACAGTAGTTCTCCTGTGTAACCTTATACAGTTTGGCCGGGGTCCAATACACCTGATAGGCCGTAAACAGATGATTTCTCCTTAAATTAGCCAGTTTTATTAATCTCTGAGACAAGGAGAAAGAGTCTGTCTTGTATGATTTTACTAATTTTAAAATCGGCTATCACGTTACCCCAGAGGCTTACCAACTCACAATCCAGCACTCCTTTTGCCTCCGTAAGTAGCTTATACCAGTACGACACTTCGCGATTCCAACCTCCCCCCCTGCAGATAGAGTCGAGAATCCCAGTATCTTTTTCCCGCAGTAACGCCTGCCTTGACCACCATGCGGATAGTTGGTAAAATTTAAATCTCTTCAAGGACCCATTTGTGAGTGGCACTGGAGAGTTCCAATCCATAAGACCGGAATCAACCCATAGATCCCCCCATTTCTGCACTCCTGCTGTTTTTAGAGGCAGGGATAACTGATCCTGAAGACACTCTGGTGTGCCCGGAGATTCCCAAACTGGGGTATGAGTATGGTAGTATGGAATTCCCAGAACCTTCTGAATATACCCCCAGTTCCTAAGTGCAGTCTGCAAAATCTTAAGACGGACTTTCTTATAAAATTTCTGGTCGCAAAATTTAAATAAAAAAAACTGTTGGCCATGTGGTAAATCATATAATAAAGCCTGAAATAAACGGCCATGTGAAGATGAGTGTAATACGTTAGCCAATAGCCTAAAGTTTTTAATATGAAAGGCATGGTAATATAAGAGTAGGTCTGGTAGGGCCAGACCCCCGATCTTTAAACCCCTCCTTAGTTTTTTCCAGACTATCCTAGGAGATTTACAAGCCCAGATAAAAGAACCAATCTTGCCCTGAAGGTTTGTGATTTCTTTCAGAGGAAAAGATAAAGGGATGGAGTTATATAAAAAAAGTCAACTTAGGGAGTATGGACATTTTAATGAGGTTAACTCGTCCGTATATGTTTAATGGCAGACTACCCCATCTTGTTAGTGTTTTAATGATATCTTTCACTACTATCTGCCAACTAATTTTTGGGACGTTCTTTAATTCTTGATTTAAATAGATTCCCAAGTATCTCATTTTATGTTTTGCACCCTGAATAGGAGTACTATTGTTCCACCCCATTATCTCTGTCTTCTCCCTATTGATTTGATAACCAGATAGCCTTCCAAATTCCTCAGCTAAAAAAAATAGCCTAGGTATAGCCTCCACGTGATTAGAAGTATATAGGAGAAGGTCATCTGCATATAAAGCAGCTTTAGGCTCCAGGTTTGCTATTCTAAAGGGCTGAATTATATTGTCCTCCCTAATACAACAAACAAAAGGTTCCATATAAATGTCAAACAAAAGGGGGGACAAGGGACAGCCCTGCTGTGTTCTGTGAGATATATTGAACCAGTCAGACAAGGCCCCATTAACCAAGACTTTTGCTCGAGGGTTTTAATATAATGATTTGATGCCCCCTATAAAAAACTGGAGGGAACCCGAACCCAACCATAGTGGCCCATAAATATTTCCAGTTTACTTGATCAAAAGTTTTGGCTGCATCTATTGCGACTAAAGCTAGCGGAAGGCCTTTATCCTCAGCATAGTCTATGGCTCCAATCACCTGAAAAGTTAGAGAATCGATTTGGTCCCCTGGAAGGTTTGCCCGACGCAGGGGTTGGTAAACAGTCAGAGAAGGCAGAAGTGGAGGCAGAGGGTGAGGAGGAGGGGGTAATGGGAGTCCTGAGTCCAGGTCAGGATTTTCAGCCACGGCAGGTCCAGCCAGAGCATACAAGTTTCAGCACACCCTCCTCCTCTCTCCTCCCTTCTTATAGTGCTCAGGCCCAGGAAAGCGCACTAGGCCCTCAAGTCATCAGACCCCAGACGCCCCTGGCGATGGTAGAGCTTCCCTCATATGGTTTGGTGGTCACCCAGGAAGAGAATGTAATCCAGGGCCAGAGTCTAAGTTCAGCTCTAAGTTTGGGCTCGAGTATGGATAAGGTGAGGGGAGGGTCGGGTGAATCAGGTAATTTAGATGGAGACAGGCTGGGCTTTCTTTTTCAGTCCTTAAGGGGGGACTTGATGACTAAATTTGAGATTTCGGAAGGCAATCAAAAGGCGATACATGATAGGTTCAATCTATTGGAGTCCAAGTTAGATGATGTTATTTGCCGCACTGGGAAGCTGGAAACTGAAGTTGTAGCTCTAAATAAATCAATTCGAGGGAACTCAAAAGACATTGAAACTCTGAGAGCACAGAATAGATCCTTGGCTACACACGTGGAGAGACTGGAAACCCAAGCTCAAAGAAATAATTTGAAAATTCTAAAGGAGGGCGAGGAATTTGAAGATATAAAAGGATTTGTCTGTAGTCTTCTAAGGGACGGGGTCCTAAAAGACCGTCCCGATATTGACTTGGAGGCTGAGATACAAAGGGTACACAGAGACCCTTTCAAATTGCATGCAGACAGGAAAGCGCCAAGAAAGATACTGGTAAACTTTCAAACCTTTAGTGTTAACGAGCTAATTCTGGGGAGATGTCTTTCTAAGTCAGACCTCCACTATCGGGCAAACCCTTATCTTATTAGATCGGACCTAGGAGCTAGAACTGCGCAGCGGCAGTGGGAGCTAGGTACCAGAATGCCAGAATTAAGATCGTTTGGAGCCCAAGTACATATGAAGTTCCCCACCCTGTTAAAGATCATGTGGTGAAACAAAATGTACAATTGTAGTCAGCCCAAGGACGTAGATGACCGTTTAGCCTGGATGAGAGAGAAATGAGATAGGACAGAACGGCTGAAGTTGGGCTAAAAGGGGATTAGGATGGGGTGAAGGGATGTTTGGGAATAAGGAATAAGGAAGGCATATAACACAGAAGTTGTTTGAGACACAGAGTGATATACAGGGATATATTGGGATTTTTAGAGGCACATAGGGTGTAAGCAGAATAGAAATGAATAGAAAAGAAGGAAGAGAAAATGGAGGAAAGAGAGAAAAAGCAGAAAAAGGGAGAAAAAAGGAAAAAAATTGGGAAAATGGGAAAAAAAGGGGAGAGGTTTTTTTTTTCTCTTCTCTTATAATCAGAATCTGAGTTATATGCAGTTAAATGTTATCCTCTAATGAGCTATGATAAACAACCCGTTGATGAGGTTAGTTGAAGTTTGCATTCAGTCAGATGTATTCCTCCTGGGGTTCCAAAGGCGGTTTCATCATCAAGTATGTTGGGGGGGGTTCCTTTGGTGGGGGGTTCGGGGGGGGAGTTGGGTGGTGGGTGAATAAAAGATAAAAAGTCCTCATATGTGGAAAAAGTTCTTATGTACAGGGTTCTGGATGGGAGGGAAGATAGAGTTGGGTTATGAGTAGGTTAATTAATATTAAAACCCTTTCTTGGAATGTGAATGGAATGGGGGAAAGAAGGAAGCAGTCCCGGGTTTGTGAGTTTTTAAGAAACTCAGATGCACATCTCATGTTACTTCAGGAAACGCATCTTGAGGCAAACGCCTGTAGTGCACTTTTTCAAAAATGGAGGTGGGTGCAGGAAATTGTATGCTCTAGACAGATGGGAGCAACTAGGGGGGGGTTGCAATAATCGTTAGGGCGAACAGGGGGATAAGCTTGAAAAAATGTGAAACCGATCAGACAGGAAGATGGTTGGTGGCGGCCCTATCAATCTACAACATCCCCTATAACTACGCAGTGTACTACGGCCCCAATGATGATAATCCTGGTCCTCTCTCTAAGTTAGCGGCAAGTTTACTTGGGACCACAGGTCCAGTGATCCTGGGGGGGTGATTTTAACCTGGTTTTCGATCATATATTAGATAGGACTTCGAGGGCCAAGTATCACGCCCCCACCAAATCACTTTCTGCTTTAGGTTGTATGATGAAAGACTTTAATTTGTTAGATGTGTGGAGGACTAAATATGGCTCTACTAGGGGATTTACATTATACAGTAAAAAGTACAAACACTATTCGAGGATAGATCATTTTTTAGTGGACCAACATTTGCTTTCAGACATTAGTTCCCTCTCGTACACACCTGTTGGGATATCCGATCATGCTGTTGTTGAACTGGCTTTCGTATTAAGCTCGAGTCCCTTAAACACTAGATGGACACTGGAGAGGACATTGTTACTAGATGACCAGGTTAAAACAGAAGTGAGAGAAAGGATCAATGAATTCTTTACAAATAATATCGGCTCCTCTACCCTTCAGATTGTGTGGGAATCTTACAAGGCGTTTTTAGGAGGTGTGCTGAGATCTCTAATGGCTCATAAAAGGAAGACTATAAAAAACAAAAGGCGGGATGATTTGGAGGCAATAACTAGAAAAGACTCAGAGTTACAAGGAGCTATTGTTTCAAACAGAGAGAGGATCCCGGTGTTGGAGAAGGACCTATTCGATCTACAGCTCCAACTCAAAATCAGTGATGAAAAAATCATTAAGGTAAAATGGGAGACCAGCAAATTAAAGAATTTTGAATACGGAGAAAAATGCGGGGCTCTTCTAGCCTGGAAATCCAGAGAAGAAAGTTATAGGAACAACATTAAAGTCCTAATTCAGAGGGAAACAGGGATTTTAATTGTGGAGGATGGAGGGATTAGGGAGGAAACTACGGGGTTTATGCAAGGCCTATACACGGAGGACAAGAATTCGGAGTTAGAGGAGGTCCAGACCTGGTTGACTCAGAGAAATCTGCCCCAAATTTCTGATATAGATAGGAGGTATTTGGAGAGTGAGATAACGGAGGGAGACGTAATAAACCAACTGAAGAAAATGAAGCGGGGTAAAGCTGCTGGTTCGGATGGGTTACCAATTGAGGTTTATATAGATTATTCAGAGCAATTGGTACCGGTCCTTATTACACTTTTTAACTGTCTACTGATTCATGGTTATAGAATTCCCACTACATGGGCTGAAGCCACAATCACTCTCATTGCAAAGCCCAATAAAGACCTCAAGAAAATTGAATCATATAGGCCTATCTCCCTCCTGAATTCAGATCTGAAGCTATACTCTGGGATTTTAGCCACTAGACTCACTAAAATAATAAAATCCATAATTCATTCGGACCAAAGGGGGTTTATCCCGGGAAGGCAACTGAATGAGTTAACTTTTCAGGTGATTGGAGCCATAGACTATGCTGAGGATAAAGGCCTTCCAGTTGGGAAGATATTGAAAGGGTGCTAAAACCTACATAATTTTTAAAGCCTCTACCCACAAAACTTGCACATACATATAATTGCAAATCAGGTGCTACAAAAAGATGTCACTATTGATATGCTCTTCTCAAACGATCAACATTCTGCACTATATCACTATGAAAATGTTGAAAATTAAAGGAAACATTCTGCATTTTAAATAAATATAATTTTAAAGAATATCCAAAATCACAATAAACTAATCTAGGACTACTGTCGGGGTTTGGGCTTAGGGATGGATTTTGTTTATGGTGATGAGGGGGTTAAAAAAGGTCTAGAATATTTGATGTTAGAGCATAGAATGAGTTCAGAGATGGGTGGAGTGCATGGGTGGTGAGAGCTTTTTAGAGTTCACAGGTGAGTAGTGTTTAGGTGTGTGAGGTATTTTTACGTTTCAGGAACGGTGGAGTGTATAGGTGTCGAGAGGTTTTAGTGTTCATGGATGGGAAGACTTTAAGGCTGGTGAGGGTTTTAAGGTTCAGTTATGGGTAATGACTGTGGTGGTGAGGAGGTTTTAGGATTCAGATTGGGTTGGAAATTAGACGATTGGAGGGTTTTAATTATGCAGGGATGGGTGGACTTTAGATGTAGAGAGGTGTTTTTAAGGTTCAGAGATGAGTAGTTCAGGGTGATGAATTTTTTTGGGTCATGTATGGCTGGTGTTTGAGGGTTTTTAGGTCGAGCCTAGAGCAGTGCATGCTCAGCTCAACTTTTAGTAAGGGGCTTTTCGAAGTGCAACCTTTGCCGGCCACCAGCTTGCTGTTACGCTCACAAGCGCGCGCAATGTGCACAGTTGCCAGCCTGTGTGTTTTTTTAGTTTCCTTTTTGCACTCGCTCGCGCATGCACACAACTCCTGCTTCTTCCCCTCCCCACCACATATCGCGTTTCATGGCCGCTCACACTCGGCCAATGCTTGTTCTCTCTGGGCCAAGAATGACGGAAATACTTTTTAACACGACAAAAGGGTCTATATTTTTAATTTGGCTATGATTAGAGCAAGCAGAGTGCTTAGAGGATGCTACCAGTACCACTGTGAGTCATCAATAAAAAAAAATACTTTATCTACATAGTGTTTTGGTCCAGAGTTTGTTTGCACTTTCTAATCACTACAAGTAGTAGATGACACTATTGTCAGTCTCTTTTTTTAAACATTAGTAGGAAGAATGGCGGTCTGAGTTGACAGTGACGGGATTCGAACCCGAGATCTGCAGGTGCACGCGTCCCAGGGTCAGACCTCGTTAGGCAGAGTGGCCGGAGTCTGGACCGACAGGGTGAAATGGCTCTGTTGAATAACATTAGTTACAGGGTTGAAGTCTGTCTTACAGTAGGCTTGGAGCAAAAAATATCAGAGAGCAAAGTGGTACGTGAGAACCCTTTATCTATGATGCTGGAATTTCTAAGAGTGGGGGTGCTGTCTGTCGACATACCTAACTTAAAGTGCAATGACTGTACTTTCCATGCTGATGATAGTTGATTTCAGATATTGGTTTTTTTACTTTGTAAAACAAGCACGTCTTTATATACCTCTGGATACCATGACCTTCTTGTTTCACCTTTACCTCATTCTGCATAAGTGTCTTCAGTTATGCACAGTTCCTGAAACATACAGTCAGAGAAAGGAACGGTGAACAGAGCTCTACTTGTTAGAAGAATTAGCAGGACTTTGGCATCTGGAGTGGCCTGTCTTGGGCCACCTTGTATTTGAACACACCAAATGCGTCAGAACTAATACTTAAAAGCCTCTTTATTGTTAATCTAAATTTGAACTCCATCAGGTGTATGTGAGGGTGCTGCAGCGCCCCGCCACACTCCTGCTCCCATCGCCACTGCTTGGTGGTTGTAAAAGTGCATTGTTTTTATTGGTGTTCGCATGTCATTGAATATCCTGGGGGCGCAAGAGAGCTCTGCAGGGAAATCACATTTATGGCTGACTCTGCTAGGGTCCTGGGGGTGTAGCTGCAGGCAGGGGAAGGAGCAGATTGGAGCAGCCTTGTGCTCTTCGGGTTCTGTCAGTTCTCAATCTAAGTGCAGCTCAGTACTCAGTGACTTGGGACCTTAGCTCGCAGTCATCGTGACGCTGCAGGTGTGCATAGCACCTGTCCCTATTTTTCTCAAGTTCGCTTTTGTTATTTGTAATTCCTGCCACTATTTTTTTTGTTTACATTTCTTTATTGACTTTCTGGGTTAGTAACAGGTGCTTTACATGCATTTAGGTCAATCATAAGCAAGCTTCAAGACTCGTAATTTCCCCCACCTTACTATTCCAGTCCTAACCTTAGCTTTACCACCATTAACGCTATGGTTTTACCTGAATGGTGTTCAGTATGATGCCATCGGATTAAATGCTTAGAGGAACTTGCTTCACTGAAACTCCTAGTGTCTTTCAAAAATCCTTTATAGATCTCAAGACTGTGGTAAGGGTCACCAGCAGATGTTCCTATCTGATCCACATAGCATCTTCATGTGGTATTTTGTTTGAGTTCGACTAGTGTGTGTGTTTTGCATTCCCTGGAGCATCCAAGACCTCCTGAGAGTGGAAGGCAAGTTTGTTTTTTTGTTGAGGATGGCAGGGGCACGCCAAGGCGTACTCCTTTCCCTTCAATTAAGTCTCCTCATGGCGGCTGCTGTCCCAAGAGGTCTTCCTACTAGAAACACAAAAGTCACTATAGAAATGAGAAGTCCTTTTCTTCCTTGAGGAAACCATCCCATTCCTGGGGTGCTGCAGTTTCATGTGCGGGAGATGGCATATCTGTGTTGATACTGAGAAAGGTCAAGCTAGATTTCCCTGCTCAGTTTGCTGAACTTGCACAGGATAAAGCATTCTCTGTGACCATGGTGGACATTTTTAGGATGGCTCCAATATCTTCTGACCCGCTCCTTTGGGTGTAGAGGCACTGATCCCGATAACATTCCCACTACACATATTCTGGTATTTCTGCCTGGAAAGCAGTCCCAGACTAAAGTGTCATCCCTTGGCCATACCGCACCACACCAGGATCTGTTGCACTGGCATTTCATGAGATGTCCAGGCCACTCTGATTGTTGGCAATGGCGAGGGCCTTGTCGAACAGAAGGCGGCGACTCCTTTAAATGCTTCAAGAAAGGCAGGACTTTGAATTGCTAACAATGCCTAGTCTCACCAGCAAGGCAGTTCAATCACCAACAAGCATTGGCATAGCCAATATGTCTTGCCTTTGGAACTTGCTGCATAGCTAAATACGTATAAGGTCCCAAAGGTCGAGACCTATTAGCTATGCCAATGCTTGTTTAGAGGTCAGGGAGGGGTGGTGTTTGTTGTTCTGAGGTGCTCTAAGGTGTATGGGTAGGGTGGGGTTTAGACACAGAAAGGGGTTCCAGGGTTTCGGAAATGGTGGGATTAGGAGTAGTGAGGAATTTTAGGGTTCAGGGATAGTGGATTTGTGGGATAGAAAGGGCTTTTAGGCTTCAGGGAGGAGTCTTGTTTAGGTGTGGTGAGTGGTTTTAGGGGGCATGAATTGATGGATGTTTTGTATGGTTAGTCATTGCTCAGATATATATTTATTTTTTGAGACTTTTATATAGCACAAAGTCGATCCGAAGGTATCAGAGTGCTTTACATGACCACCAGTTGCTTATAGATGGACACATTCATTTGCTTAGGCTCGGGCAGATTAAGTGATTTGCCCAGAATCACAGGATGTTGAGAGTCTCTACCAAGACTCAGACCCAGTTCTCCAGCTTCAAAGTTGACTGCTCTAGCTGTTAGGCCACATCAATGAATTGAATTGAATTGAATCATCTTAAAAGCATCCGAAGTCATTGTCTGGCAATATAGACAACATAAATATGAACTAATGTCCCCTGAGGTAAAGCACTGAAATAAATATCTCTGATAAAAATGTTTCTGAAATTAATAATAAATAAGAATTCAACCCAATTTCAACAAAAAAGACTTTCTTAGAATGAATTTCTACAAAAAGGTAAATCCAATTCATTCCAACAAATGCCCAATAAACCATTAAGATGAAATTGTTTCTCAGTAATGGTATTCCATAAAATCACATACAACTGTCTAAAACAGAATTGATAAACATTATTTTTGGTTCATAATCAGACCATAAACATTGTTTGGTGTGAAAAGTTGGCCTGGAATATGCTGTCAACTAATTAAAGCGGGCTCCTTGCACCCGTCCAACAACCCTTATGGTGATTTAAGAGGCCAAAGATAACCTTAGAAAGCTCTCCAAATGGTAGCTGTGGAGAAAAGCCGTCAGGCTTAGTCTTGAAGGAATGTTAAGGAGCTTGTTTTACAAGAATGCAAACTTATAGTATTGGTTAAATGAAAGGAGATCCACACAGTAGATATAAAAATATGTATTTATTAATATGACACTATCTAGTACAACACCGTATCTCCTACAGGAAGATAATCACAAAGCGCACAATACTTAAGCACAGAAATGATAGTAAATAGCACTAATAAACAGTGGGCCATTGGGGGGACCAAACCATATACTTAAGTAGTAGTTTAACCCCTCCTATGCTCATGACGAGGTCAGCTCGCCACGAGTCACGGTGCTCGTGTGCTCATGAAGAGCTAAGCTCGTCATGACCGTTGGAACGCTCGCACGCTGGTCTAATTCCCAGCACAGCAGAGAAAACAGCCCCGCAGCCAAGGGGTTAAGAACCACGACTCGAGTCAAGACAGTGTCTAGAGGACATAGAATCGCTGGGACCCCAAGGTGAGTAAATAGGGAACCCATGGAGGACAGATGCAGTGTGGGAGAACAACCGCGTGCTCTGTAAAATTTGAAGGGAAACTTGTGGTGGAAGATGAGAGGTTTGAGAGCCGAGATACCCAAGTTACCTATCTGAGGAAAGCCAGGTACATAGGTGTGAAGTGGCAAAGGAATCCGCTGTCAAACCCGATGGAGGACTTCGAAGAAGAGTCCCTGCTGGAATGAAGGGGACTAGAAGGCTGGTTCTGAGAACACCAGGGACCCCATGAAGCTTGCTTCTTAAGGGTGGAATCATAACTCCCACACCGGTTACCGGTATGGGGGTATGATTCCAACATGTTTGACAACAAACACAATAGAGTTTGTTTCAGCCATTTTAAAGTTCATCATCACGGTGTCGCTTAATGCTACTCTATATGTCATACATGGCTGTAGCACTGATAACCCGGGAGAATGGACTACATAGGCTGCAGGGGTATGCTGCTCATGCAGTGGCACCATCTCACTTACAACGAAGCACCTTTCCTTCAGGATTGTTAAGGCCTGATATAGGGGTGTCTTATAGGTTTTAACTCCAGTGACTCTTAGCTATAGTAAACCAATATCTTATTTAAGCGGTTCATGCATCAACTTACACAGGCTGCAATGGCATACTTGTAGTTCCATTTTGCATGGCCTCTCATGGGTGGCATAATACATGCTTCAGCCCATGGGAGGCCTCTGGGGTACCTCTGCCCTAGGTACATGTGTACCATATACTATGGACTAACAAGGGTACCCCGGTATCCAATCTGGAGTGTACCTAAGTACATAACATAACAATTTAAGGAGAAAGAAGAAAGACTGGGGTCCTGATTAGCAGGATCGTAGGCCAACTAGTCAAAAAACAGTATTACATTAAGCAAAAGGTGGGGGTAACCATAAGAAGCAGATCCTACTTTCCCACCAAACTTAAGGAGATGAAACTAACCCTGCCCAGTGGAGTATTCATTTTCTAAGTGGAAATATCAGGAGAGTCCATCTGCACTGGCATGGTTACTCTAAGGTCTATGTTCCACTGTTTAGACCATTCCCTGTAGTTAAATATACTACCTCAACATTTGGGGGTTTTCACCTTTCATCTGTTTTAGCCATAGGAGGGACTTATGGTCTGTATGAACAATGAAGTGGGTGCAAAACAGGTATGACTTCAGCTTCTTCAGGGCCCAGACCACATCAAATGCTTCTCTCTCTATAGCTGACCACCGTTTCTCTCTGGGGAGTCAACCTTCTGCTGATAAAAGCTATTGGTTGATCCTGAACCTCTGCATTAAGTTGTGACAACACAGCCCCTACCCCCAACTCAGATGCATCTGGGTAGACAATAAATTGCTTGGAGAAGTCAGGACTCTGCAGAATGGGAGCAGTGCACATGCCTTGCTTGAGATTATCAAATGCCTTCAGAAAGATAACTGTCCACCGAACCTTCTTGGGCATTCTCTTTGATGTAAGATTATTTAGGGGAGTCACTATAGACCCATGTCCTTTTACAAATCTTCTGTAGTACCCTGTCAGGCCCAAGAAAGCTCTTACCTGAGTCTGGGTAGTTGGTGCAACCCAGTCCATGATGGTCTGGATTTTTCTCTGTAATGGTTGAACCTGGCTTCTACCCACAAGATGGCCCAGGGACACAACCTTGCTCTGCCCTATCTGGCACTTAGTAGCCTTGATAGTTATGCCTGCCTTCTGCAGGGCCTCCGAAACATTTTTCAGGTTGACTTAATAGCCTTGATAGTGAGGTCTTCCTTCTGCAGAGCCTCCAAAATATTCTTCAGGTGGACCAGGTGATCTTCCTAGGTGGATCTAAAGACACCTATATCATCAATATATGCTGCACTCTAGGCTTCCAGGCCTGTACGGACTTTGTTCATCAGCCTTTGGAATTTGACAGGTGCATTCTTCAAACCAAAGAGCATAACAATACATTGATAATGTCCACTAGGGGTTGAAAATGCTGTGCTTGGTTTGATATCCTCAGCTAGTCCGATTGCCAATAGCAAGCAGTACGGTCAAATGTATTCAAAACCTTGGCTGAGGCCAACGTATCAATAAGCTCATCTGCCCTTGAAATTGGGTGAGCATCAGTCCTAGTGACTGTATTTAACCCTTTGTAGTCCACACACAACCTCATCTCTCTTTTACCACCCTGGGTGTGAGGTTTGGGTACCAAGACTACTGGACTGGCCCAAGGGCTATCTGAGGGTTTACTTACTCCCAAGTCCATCATCTTTTGGAGTTCTGTTCTGATGCAATCTCTGACAAGGTCAGGCTGTCTGTATATCATATTATTAAAATAGGTAGAGTCTCACTTGTCTACACTTAAAGGGTATACCAGGTGGTCTGACTAGGAGTCAGAGAGAACATGTGCCTATATTGATTGAGGACCTTCCTGCAATCAATATGCTGTTGGTCAGTGAGGCTGCCTGCCAAAGCTACACCACCAACTGACCAATCATCAATGTTCTGAGAGAGGCGATAAGGGAGAGGGTCACTCTCTTATTCCTGTCCCCCATCAGTTGCCATGTAAAGCCCATGTCAGCCCTGTCTATGAAAGGTTTGTGCCTGTTCACATGAAGCACCCTGTGGAGGCTCCTAGGAGTGCCAAGGTCCACCTAGTAGGTGACCTCACCTTTCTGTTCAAGTATAGTATGGGGTCCACTGCATTTGTCTTGGAGAGCTGCTGGGATCACAGACTTCAGCACTCATACCTTCTGCCCTGGCTGACTAACAGTCAGAACAGCCTTCGGTCATGCCAAGCTTTCTGTAATTCCTGACTTGCCTCAAGGTGTCTGCTGGCCTTCTTTATGTACTCAGCCATCCTGGAGCAGAAACCAAGTACATTGTCCACTATGTCTTGTTCAGGTGGTTTGAGAGGTAACTCCCATCCCTCCTTCACTAAACACAGGGGCCCCCTAACTGGATGTCCAAACAGAAGTTCAAAAGGGCTGTAGCCAACCCTCTTCTGCGGGACCTCTCTGTAGGCAAAGAAAAGGCAGGGCGACAGGCCATCCCATTTTCACCTAAGGTTTTCTGGGAGGCCCATTGTCATGCCCTTGAGGTTTTGTTTAACCTTTCAACTAACCCATTGCATTGTGGGTGATAGGGTGTAGTGAACTTGTAGCTCAATCCAACTTCCTTCCACATTGCAGTAATATAACTTGACAAGAAGTATGTACCTCTGTCAGTCAGGACCTCCTTAGGGAAACTCACCCTGGAAAAGATTCCCAGGAAGGTCCTGGCCATCACAGGGGCTGCGGTGCTTCTAAAGGGTATTGCTTCTGGATACCCAGTAGCACGGTCCAACACCGCTAGTATGTAACTGTGTCCAGATGCTGTAGGAGGGTTCATGGGGCCAATGATATTAACCCCAACCCTCTCAAAGGGAATCTCACGACAGGTAGTGGTATGAGAGGGGCCTTTGTGGTACCAACCAACTTACCACTGGCTTGACAGGAGGTTTGGAGCGACAAAACTCCTTTGTGTCCTCTGACATGTGAGGCCAGAGAAAGTGAGGGACAATCCTTTCCCAAGTCTTGATTTGGCCTACCTGTCCTGCTAAGGGAATATCATGTGCCCAGGTGAGTAGGAAGCCCCTACACTTCAGAAGTGTGACCAACCTCCTGGTCGCACCAGGCTTGGGGACTCTACCCTCTGAGTAAAGGAGTTCCTTATCCCAATAGATCCTGTGGGATCCACTGACACTCCCAGCAGCCTCAGCAGCAGCTTGCTGACTGAGTGGTTCAAGAGAGGGGCAGGTTTGCTATTCCATGCTCAAGTCTCAACCTGATCAGATTCAAGTTCATATGAGGCAGTTCCTTCACAGGGACTGAGATAATTTCCCTCATGAGACTGATCCTCACACTGAGTCTGAGGGGAAGACACATCCTTACCCCTCCTGTTCCTTCTCTTGGAAGCCTATTTGTCCATTGTTCCAGGATCCAGGGCCTGTTCAGTGTTTGTCAGCTAGGCTTGTGACCTGGTCACAGCACCCACATCTGCAGAGATGCCCAGCATTGCTGCATGAGTCTTTTGTTCCACTTTATCCAAGGCTGAAGTCTCCAAATCATTGGCCAACAAACATTCCACTGGTAGGTCTGAGCTTACCACAACTTTCTTAGGGCAAGTCATGCCTCCCCAGCTGAAATGATCAACTTCCAAGGAATTGTCAGCCCTGACATTGTTAGCATTGGTCACTTGGTACATCTCCACAAGTATGATTTGATCAGGGGCCACAAGATCCTGTGTCACCAAAGTGACACTTGCTCCTGTTTCCAAGTATGCTGTTGCCTCCTTACCTCTGATTAAAGGCTGCTGTCTGTATTTGCCCAGATTACTGGGACTGACAAATAGGGTAGCACTATCCAGGACACCATCATAGACAAGCACAGCCTGATCTGGAGTTCTGAATAGGCCATGACCCATCTCAGAGCCCAAGGTTAACCCTACTAATCCATTGTTCCATGTACCAACACCTGTACTTGTGCTAAGGGGCGCAGTTGCCTTAGGGGTAGTGGTGGTAGGAGGATTTTTCCTAGTTTTTGGTCAATCAGCATCTCTTGTCCAATGGGTCTGTACCTTGCACAAGTAGCACCAAGGTTTCTTTTTGCCTTTACCTTTGTTAAGTCCAGGGTGTCCAGACGGTCGAAGTTCAGTAGTTTATCGTTCAGAATCTTGTCCATGTCAAATCTAGGGTCGTACAGCCAGGTAAGCTGTTTTGTACCAACAGGAGAGGGTTGGACAGACTCAGGCAACCCTCCCTGTGGAGGGTCTGGACAGTGGTGAAGTTACACCTATGTCCTTTGTCCAGTTTTGTGCCAGAACAGGAGCAGACAGCTCCCAGGACTGGTTTGAACGGGACTATGCACAGCGAGACCAAATGTGCCCCTCATGAAGACTTTCAGTCGCTGGCAAGCGCACCCACCCAGCCCTAATACACTAAATCCTGCCTGGGTGTTGGTCACACCTCTCTCAGGAGGGCAGAAATGTGTCTCTGGACGGCAGCAACACTTTTGTGCTGTAAGGGAGTGGAAGGCTGTTACCAGGAACACCTGGGACCCCACCAAGCTCGTTTCTGAGGGTTGGAATCATACCTCCTACACTGGTTACTGGTATGGGGTTATGATTCCAACATGTTTGACACCAAACACGATAAGGTTTGTTTCAGCCGTTTTAAAGTTGGTCATCACGTGGTTGCTTAATGCCACTCTATATGCTGTATATGGCTGTAGCACTGACAACCCGGGAACATGGACTACATAAGCTGCAGGGGTGTCCTGCTCGTGCAATGGCACCCTCCCACTTACAACCAAGCACCTTGCCTTCAGGATTGTTAAGGCCTGATATAGGGGTGACATAGGTTTTAACTCCAGTGACCCTTAGATATAGTAAACCTATATCTTAATTAAGTGGTGCATGCACCAACTTACATAGGCTGCAATGGCATACTTGTGGTTCCATTTTGCATGGCCTCTCATGGATGGCATAATACATGCTTCAACCCATGAGAGGCCTCTGGGGTTCCTATGCCCTATGTTCATGTGAACCATATACTAGGGACTGACAAGGGTACGCCAGTATCCAAACTGGAGTGTACCTAAGTACATAAAATAACAGTTTAAGGAGAAAGCAGATAGAATGGCATCCTGATTAGCAGGACCCAGTTAGACTAGTTAAAACTGTATCACATTTTGCAAAAATTGGAGGTAACCATAAGAAGCATATCCTACTTTCCTACATTTGGTGTATATATAAAAGGATCAAGAGCCATTAGTATTATCATTTCTATTTATGTCTCTTCTTCCTCTTTTACCGACAACATTTTGGAAACTGGAGGAAGTGTTGCTCTGAATGAATGAATGATATAGGTCTTATCGTTCCTGAAGTATTACATCATCACTGCAACACATTGCTATTTTTAAAAATTGCATCCAGAAAAATTTTGCATGGATCAGCATTGTCTACCCAAGCTAAATTACTGTTGTAGGAGCAGAGGGCATTTGACCTGATACAGGGCAGACAGTTTAGCGGTAAGTTCAATACCCAGGTAGGTGATATGTTTTTTTCACCCCTTGGAAGGGGGTTGAGGCCACTAATATTTATATGTCGGTGTCGTTCAACGTCAGTTTAAGTAGAAAGAACTTAGTCAAGTTGATACAGAAGAGTGCCACACTTTCAAAGAGACTTAGCTCTTCCAGCAAGGGTCTGAGGGGCGAGCCGTGGGGATGTAAGCATTATTAGTACATTATTGGCAAAGAGGGAATTTTGGGCTAAATTTAGGTAATTGACATTTACTGATTCAAAAATACAAAAGGTTACTGATTCGGTGTTTTCAAATCGGTAAATGCTATGTACATAATTTTTCGGTAAAAAATACCGAATCGTTAAGATTCGGTATTTACAGAATCGGTAATTGCCGATTCGGTAATTGCCATTCATTCCTATGGGCCTGCAGGCCCATAGCAATGAATGTCAATTCACGAATCGGTAATTACCGATTCGGTAAAATTGGGAAAAAGTTAAGGGTGGCAAGGTGTCACTTTGACACCCTGTTGCACCCCTGATTAGTGCTTGTGTGCACATGTGGCACACATAAGGGCATGTATGTCTGTCACATGGCCCAGGTGTATATGCACAGATTTGCATTTACATAGGAATTCGTTATTTACCACCAACTAATAGTTGGTGGTAGATAACGAATCCTTAAAGCCCAGAAGCACTCTTTGAAGTGCTTCCTACATTTCATTTACCGATTCGGTGAATACCGAATCGGTAAATGATGATTCGGTAAATACCGAATCGGTAAATAACGATTCGGTATTTACCGGATCGGTAATAGCCTTCCTACATCTGGCCCTTTGTGTTTTATAGACCAGAACATAATGCCGCTTATAGAGGGGGTATATCGTATTTGGTAACTAGTGGTTCTATTCTTAGTGCGAAGAGGAGCGGAGAAAGAGGACACCCCTGCCTCGACCCCCTCCCCAGATAAAAAGTCTCTGAGCTCACCACATTCAGTAAGACTCTCGACCGCTGTATTGCATAATTAGCTAGGATAGTTGAGATAAATGAGTTGCAGAAGCCAAAGTGATTTAATGTGTGGAACAGAAAGGGCGAGTCCTCCCGACTGAACGCTGTCTCTGTGTCCAGGCCTAGTAGCATGGCAGGTATCTGCTTTTTAGTACTGTCTTGATCAGGTGCATCACCTTCCTCAAATTATCATTGGTCTGCCTGCCCTTGATGATGGCATAATATCTTCTAACCTAGAGGCCAGTATTTTTTAATAGAGCTTGGCATCCAGATTGCGTAGTGCAATAGACCTGTATTAGCTGCATGAATGAAGGGCCTTTCCCTGGTTTTGGGATAGCCATTACCAGTTCCTTACTCATGGACGGTGTGACCGCTGACATTGGAGTGGTGTAATTAACAAGCATTTGCAATGCAATAGGCCTCACATTTGCGCACGTTTAAGCCATTGGCATTGTAAATGACAATACCTTTTATTTATCTGATTTGATAATTAACATATAAATAAAAAGCATTGTCATTTACAATGCCAATAGCTCAAACTCTTGCAAATGCGAGAGCTCGACCGCCACGAGCTGCTTGGAACGGGATGGGCTGCTTGGAAAGTGAAAGCACTCATGGAGTGCTGAAAGTTGCCGGAAAGTATGTCATGCCTGCAGTAGGAGAAATGCATTTAAGAAAATAGTGCATACAGAATGAATAAGACATACCGTTTAACAACTGAAATAAAGAAATTGACTGTCCTCATGGGAGGTTACAAATTAAGACAAGGCAGTACTGACTCTCCTCATGGGAGGTTACAAATTAAGACAAGGCAGGACTGAGGAGGAACTAACAAGCCTAATAACAAATCAGAAGCCAGCATTTACAAGGGACAATGACACAAGCCAGAGAAAAATATAGGCAATGAGTGGGCAGAGGTTCAAGTCAATACTTGAATCCTGTATGCCTCGCAGAGCAGCGCATGCGCTGCCCAGGCTCGACCTAAAAAGGACTCATTCACTACTACTGATCACTATGTAATACGCTGGAATGTTTAACGTTACAACGCATACATTTACAACACATGCCTTTACAACACAGTTTTTACATTGCAACATCCTTTACAATTTCAATTTATTTTATTATGTTTTGGCTCTCAACGAGGGCCACATAAAATTCACAATACAAATTACATACAGAAGAAAAAATTCAGTGAACAAACACGAAACTGATTGCATCCATTGTCAAATAGACAAGAATAAACAATCAGACCTCTCCATAGCACATTAATAAATAGCTAAAAAACTTTAAAAAAATTAAAAATATGGAAGCAAAACATTTAATTTGGAGGACAGTATAGAAATTGTAGAAAAATATTCACATTAGAAATACCTAGTCGGAGACATATTGGTTTTAACCATTTAAGCCGCAATAGGCGGAGTGCAGGGCAAATCAACAAGACATGCGTACGATCCTGAATACTCAAATTACAAAAATTACACATAGGAGAGGATCCATACCATTTGGTTAAGAGTAGATTTAGGGGCAGTAAATCGTATCGTAAAAGGAACCATAATCTGCGGACACCATGTGGCATATTCCATGTGGCATAGGGTTGGGCCAACTTCATAGAATAAGAATTAAGGAGGAGGTCACAACCCCCTTTTTCTTGTATTATATTCTTATCTGTTTGAAAACAGAGTTCCCACGATGCCTGTTTTAGCAGGATTTTTAGCTGAGTCGGTGAGTGAAGGAACAAAACACTTTCGTCTAACTTTAAAAGTGACACAGCTCTTCTAAAGTTCCTTACTATTCGTGAGTACTCTTTGAAGTTGCCCAACAATTCACTTTTAAGGAGAGCTCTCATCGAACCCGATTCAGCTCTAGCCAAGCAAACCACCCATCTTACCAGGGCACATAATCCCTGAACCCAGCTGCTCCTAAGGCCGAAATCGAGCCTACATGCAGGCAAAGAGCATGCGGTGTTGAGGATAGATAGGGATCTTAAGAGTTTCCCTTCAATTTTGTGACAGAAATCCCAGTGCTTTCAGCTCTAGGAGTTCTATGCCATATAATATCGTAGCAGGAATCTTTGCCCTATACACCTCAAGTAAACAGGCGAAGTGTCTTTTTCCGGTGGCAAGATAGAGGGAATTTAGGCCTTTGCCATGAGCGAGGGCTTTACGTGAACTATGCTCGATATGGGGCCTCTCACTCAAATTGGCCGCAATTATTTTTCCCAAAAAGGCATAGGATTTAACAACCTCTAATTTCTGGCCACCGATAAACCATCCAAAATTTTCAGAACGGCACTTCTTTTTCCCTGCAATACACATAATTTTACTTTTAGATGTATTAATCATCATAAAATGAGAATCAGCAAAAGCATGTAGAGCTTGCAGCCGATTAGCGAGACCTTTAGGTGTTAAATCTAGGACAAGAATATCATCGGCATACATCAAACAAGAGATAGGGGCCCCCCCTACCACCGGAGCTATACCCACACAAGCTGACAGGGAAGCAGGAAGGTCTACAGTGTACAAGGAAAACAATAATGGAGCCAGAAGACAGCCTTGTTTAAGGCCGTTCAAAGATGGGATTCGGTGCGAGAGTCCCCTTTCGCCACCTTGAAGAACACAGCACCAAGTATCCGTATGGAGAGCACGTACAAGATCCAATAAATAAGATGGTAAACCAAGGGCTGCTAATTTTCTCCACAGTGTTCGGCGATCAACTTTATCGAACGCTGTGGAGAAATCAATAAAAGCAGCGAACACCACCCCCCCTCTCACATGTGTGTATTTATCAGAAATCACATGTAGGGCGGTGAGATTATCTAATGTAGCGTGCCCCCTACAGAATCCAGTTTGTTCAAATGGTAAGATATTATTCTCCTCGATCCAATCGTTAAGTAATATTAGGATACATTTAGCAAAGACCTTTCCGATTGAGTCGAGGAGGGCTATCAGACGGTAGTTCATGGGGTTATCCCTAACTCCCTTCTTAAAAATAGGGATCAATATACTTCCCCTCCAAGAGGCAGGGACCGTTTTAGTAACAAAGCAGGATTTAAACAATGGGTAAAGGATTTTACTCCATAGTGAGGGTTCCTGCTTCAGAACCGTCATAGGAAGTTCGTCAGGTCCCATTGCGCCGGAGGAGCGCATGTTCTTTACAGCCATTTCTATTGTTTTCTCTGTAGGATAATTAATCGGACCCTCAGGTGTTAGATCAGGGTCACTATCTGCAGCCGATATATCATTCCCTGCATACAGCTTCCGAATGTAAGAGGACCATACTTCTTCAGATATGGGGATGGGGAGAGGGCTCGTTCTAGTACCACATCCCTTACCAACTATGGACCAGAATTCTCTAGCCTTGCCATGCGCAACTGCTTCCCGCAAGTTTATCCATACTGAATCTTCCTTCTCCCTTTTTAGTTTAGCTTTTAATCTAGTTCTCCTTCTTTTTAACCTCGATATTTCTTTTGCTAGTTCATCTACCTAAAAATTGCTCTCGCACTAATTTATTTATTTCCTTATTCAGGATACGCAATGCACTAGGAAAAACTACCTTTTTACTAGAACAATTAACCTTTTTCACACCCAAGATGATCTTCCTCATACATTTTTCAAAGTTAACAATTTCGGAACCATGCCAGTCATTTAATTCTAATATAGTTTTGCATAGAATATCATGCACACCTATAGTGGCAGTTGGATTCCAAAAACATCTTCCTGAAAATCCATGAAAATTAACATTGTTATTATTGAGGGACCAAGACTCAGTGGGGGGAGGTTTTAAAGAAATAGTTATAATGATTATGCTGTGATCACTCAAGGATGTAGGGGATACCGTAACATCCTGAATACATGGGAAAATATCATAATCTGAGATCACATAGTCAAGAATTGAGGCACTAAAAGGGGACCTGTGAGTGAATTTCGCGGGCACATCAGAGGGAAATCTCCCATTTAAAATGAGCCCCTCAACTGCCGATAATTCTTCCAGCAGGATCTTCCCTCTTTTATTAGTTACTATATTGTCTGGAAAGAGGGATTGTGGAATAAAATAGACCTCTTCTTTGGGTTTATTTCTAAATAGATTTAAACTAGCATTAGAAATTTTACAGTTCAAATCTCCTACTAGGATAACTTCAGGTGGGGAATAAACATTTTTAATCTGTCCAATATACTGAAATACATGCTTCAATAAAATATTAAAACGCTCTTCGGGAGGAATGTATACATTAATAATTACGACAGCAGACTTATTTGGCAAGCTAGGGAGATTTGCTATTGTTATAGCTTGAAAGAGATTACTTGGGTCAATATAATGCGAGAATCTCCAGTGCAGTTTGTTAGATAACAAGCAAGCAATTCCCCCTTTGGCATGACCTTTCTTGGATGGGGCAGCCGGCGCTTCCAACACATAGTAATCCTTCCCTGCATAAATATTATTAGTGCACCATGTTTCTTGGATGCAAATCACATTTGCTCCCAGCTAGAATAGAAACTCTAGTTTCTCTGGACTACTATGTATCCCAGCTGCATTCCAAGAAATAATTTTCAATTGATTGTTAAAGATGATGAAATAATTTGGGATTATCTGTGCTCTTATTTGATAGGGCACTAGGCAGCCAATTCCACCGATGATTATCCTCTGATGGAAGAGAGTTCTGGATTAGTGGAGGGGGCAATACCTGGGAAACCGAACGTCTCCCCCTAGAGACCCAAATCTTTAAATCTTTAAATGGAGAAAGAGCCCCATCTTGCTTATCACCCTTTTGGGCCATCCCATGGGGATGAGTGGTATTACCTAGACTAAAAATAGGCAGAACGTCAATACCTCTGCATTGGAAATTCTCCGCTTGCTGTAATATCAAATTTACAATAATTTTAGAATAAAATTTGACCCTTATACGTGACACACTATCTCCACCTAGTAAAGAAACTAACTCAATGTCACTTGATTGAATAAGGTGAAGACTTTCCAAGTCACTGAAACATTTAAGCAACCATGATCTATTTAAGGGCAAATCCGCATCAAATAGAGGCAAGAAGTCCAAAACCAAAGTGTCCACATAAGACATTGATATTTTTGCCTGGGAAGAAAGGTGTGGGCGTAGGCCAACCCCATCAGTAGGAGAGAAAGAAGAAGCCAAAGGGTTGAGAGCCCCAAGTTCGACCGGGATGGAGCTCCTTATCTCTACCATTGGAGGTGCAGTCAGCCCATGTCCACCCTTCTGAGGTAGGTCCTCCACAGTCATAGGAAGAGTATTACAAATGATCTCTGGACCACAATATGGGCGGCAGGATTCACTAGCCAAATTTGTGGTCACCGTGTTAGAGTCCGTGATATTATCTTCATTATCAGTTAAAACAATTGGATCTTGGAAGATTATCCGCCTTTGTCTTTTCTTCCTGTATTTGTGCACAGGTTTCCTTTTTTTCCCTTTATTATTTCTATGTTTGCCGCTTTTTTCCTTCATTTCTTGATCATCATCATGTTGCCCTTTTTTTTCGAGGATGAATATTGGAAATAATTCTTGTGTCACTTTTGAGATTGAAACAGACAGATTTTCTTCCTCTATTTCAAGATCTGAATTCTTTACACAGTTAGTCGCCGCAGTAACTGGCAGGACCGTGGCATTGTTTTCTTGAACTATTACTGAAGGCTTTATACCAGAGTTCTCTGCAGGCGCATTTACATTCCCTGTTGCCAAGCTAATATCCGCCGCAGGGGGGGGGGGGGGACACTCCTCATTTCAGGAGCCTTTTGCAGCAATGTATTCAATATTTGAGTGACAGAATCCAAGATGCAATCAGAGCTGCCCACAAATTTGCCCAAAAGAAGTAATATAGAGGCTAGCAAATGTTCCAGGGCAATCAGAGATTCCTATATAAGTTTTTTGCCAGCAGCAGCAGAAGGGCAAATTCCAGATAGATTGA
This sequence comes from Lissotriton vulgaris, assembly GCF_964263255.1. Lineage (NCBI taxonomy): Eukaryota > Metazoa > Chordata > Amphibia > Caudata > Salamandridae > Lissotriton > Lissotriton vulgaris. The sequence goes on along the minus strand of NC_141691.1, from coordinate 2,025,755,598 downwards.
GCTCAGGGCTCTTGGAGACATTTAACAACGCGGACATATCCTGCACATTTATAGAGGGAGTACTGCTATATAACAATAACCCAGATGGAGTGGCACACACTGATGGCTTAATGGCTTCTAGAGATTTCAAACTACCTGCATCCACGTAGCGGCCACAGAGTTCGAGGTCAATGGATGACAATGAGGAATCTCCTCCTGACCGAACGTAAGGAGTAGAGGCTTGAGGAGCTGGTGAATTGTTAGCTTGTTTTCCTTCCATAGTTTGCACAAGAAGCTCAGTATCACCATCAGCTTCGGAATGTACAAGGCAGGTCCTCGCAGTGATTTCTATTTGGAATGGGTCTGTCATCAAAGAGAGGGGGACCGAATTATCAACCACTTGTGTCGGCCCCACCTGTGCAACAGAAAGTAGGCCTTCATTTTCAACAACAGGTAATTTCTTATCCACTGGTTTTTCCCACAGTTCAAAAAGCTGACATTGTCCCTTTAGTAAAGGATTATTCACTGATTTATTTCTTAGGGGGTTAGATTTTGTTTTAGCACAGGTCCTTCCCCCCACTAATCTCCCAGAGCGAAGTTTCTTTGTCATCCTCTCCAATAATTTTTCACAGGATGTCGTTTATAGAAAATGTACTTCCACAAAAAGTGTAATTAAAAATATGAATATGAATAGAGCATAAAATAAATTTGATAATGGAGAGAAGTCTGAGGTTGCCCTCCAGTCAGTGTCAATGGAGCAAAACTGTTCTTTAACTTCACAAGGCGGCACTTCGTTATAAACACAACACGTATATTTATAAGCGAATAAAAATAACCGGGCCCAGCCCAGCCTACCTCAGTCACCAAGGGCCACAGAGGGCCCGCCCTTTGCCCGGGCTTAGCCCGGCGCCGCCCGCGCGCGTCCCGCGATGCGCAGTCCTGCTGCAATTAGAGCCAGGTGAGGGGGGCGTGGCGGGGAGGTGCTCCAGGTCCAGATAGCTTTTGGGCTTTGATGTTTCCTGGTCTCCCTGTCCGCCTACCAGCCCATATTCACGAGTGTTTCCCGCAAAGCGGGAAACGCGAGCAGTAGAATTGTAGCGCTGCCAAATAGCGCTTTCAGATGAGCAGCGTTTTTCAATGATAGCAGCGTCCTTCCAGCGGCGAGAGTTCTCCTTTAACGCAGAGCAAACAGCCAACTCCGAATCAGCAGCAGCTCTCGCTTCTTCACTTTACTCCACTCCACTCCAGCGTTTCAGGCTCCTTAGACCGTCTCCGTGTCCGTCTCCATCTCCGTCCTCGGGGGGGGGGGTCCTCCTGCTGCCTTGCCTCGGCTTGCCTGGTCACACTGCACCCCCACCTCGCTGACAGAACCTCCACGAGCTCCGTGACCTTCTGCGATCTTTTCCGTGAGCTCAGCTCAGCTACTCAGCCATGTGGCCGAGCACAACACGGTAAAGATGAAAAAACGGCCAGGCAAACAGGCAGGCAGGTAAAGGGGGTCAAGCAGAGGTTTATCAGAGCTTCCTCGCGGTTCCGCAGCAAGGGCAAGGGCAATGGCAAGGGCGAGGGCAGACTCGGCTGGGTCAGCGAGCCGATAGCTCGTTTTTCGTGGCAGCAGCAGCAGCAGCAGCCCGTTCGAAATGGCGATTCTGGCGTTCTGGTGATTCTTGCAGCTCTCTGGCTCACTCTAGTAGCACAATGCAGTAATGCGTAATGCCTTCCACACAGTGAGAAATGTAAGTGAGGAATTTACAGTTACATCCTTTACAACGTATACATTTACATCGCACACCACTACAACAAATTTTTTGAAACTACATTTACAACGCATTCCATTACATCGCATTATACCTATACAACGCATACCATTACAACGCATATCATTACATTGCATTTAAGGTAAGTGTTGGATAGTGCAGGAGTAAAAATTACCATTCTAACTCCAGGGGGTGCAACAGTAGGGTAAGTGTTGGATAGTGGAGAGGTAAAAATTACTATTCTAACTCCAGGGGGTGCAACAGTAGGGTAAGTGTTGGATAGTGTAGGGGTACTATGCGTTTTAATGGTATGCATTGTAATTACATGCAATGTAATGCCTGCGTTGTAGTGACATGCGTTGTAGTGTCATGTGTTGCAGTGATATGCAATGTAATGGATGTGTTGTAGTGACATGCAATGTAAAGGATGTTGAGATGTAATGACTGCTTTTGTAATGTAGTGCGATGTAATGACTGCGTTGTAAAGGTTGTTTCCCTATACGCTGCTATTGCCTTACTTCTGCTGCATAATTCCTGATGAAGATGGTAGCCTTCCACTACTATGAGGGAAGCGCTGTGTATGCCCCTCCCGGTACAACAACACTGTAATCCGTAAAACAGGCCTATTGCATGGCACACACTTACGATATGCCAATATCTATGATAACAAAAATCAGAATTAAGGATCTAGACATCAGTACAGTAGGGCACTCAGGGTAGGGGTGCATGTCCATTGACAGGCAGAGGCCTTTTAAGTCCCAACAAATATGTACTATTTTTGATATTTTTAACATTAAATTATATATATTTATATTTGTTGCTATTCAAATTATTAGAATCTTATTTTACTATATGCCCTATGTAGTTTTAGTCACTGCCTCAATTCATACAGGAGGCAGTGACATCCTCTACAGGAGGGTGTTGTTATGCCAATGTTTGGCCATGTTTAATGCTGGGTTTACTCCAACTCTGAGGTACCATTTGTGGTCCCTTTATGGCAGCAGTAATTTTAGAAGTGTAGTTTGTGAATAGGAATGGGTTTGGTCTTTTGTTGGGATGTAGACGTCTCTCCCTTAACACCTACTTTCGCCTCCATACTCCCATCACCTTTAGTAGTAACTATTCCCCAGCCACTCCTCTCTGTTCCTCCCACATTTACTACTAAAATGTATACTTATGTGGGCAGACACTCCGTACAACGGCAGAGATCTCTTTACAGAAAAAGATAGGAGAGGCGGAGGTCTAAGCATCGCACATAAGTTTGTGAATAGCATTTTGAAGTATGTTTTGTAGTACTTCAAAATGTACTACAACAAGGTTAGTGAATACCCAAGGTATTGTCTAATTGATTACAGATTTTTTATGATTAACTTCATTTGGGCAACACTTTTGAAAATACCTTAATATTCTGGTAGAGACCTTTTTGTTCCGATATAGATATGTACACATTGTTTACATTTACTTAAGTTCATTTCATCATGAATAGCAATCACTACAGTACCCCAGCCCTGACTGTAAAATGCATCCATTCCAATTTATGTGAGAATAAGATACAACTTTAATATCACTTCCTTCGATATCACTTGACATTAAATAATTGCACAATGCTTATGTTAATAATTTATAGGACTTGTGCCCTGTCAGAACTTAGTTTTCGACAGGGCACAAGTACAGTACAGCAAAATGTAAGAGACAAAAGTATGGAAGAGAGAAAAAGAAAGTAAAACATAAAACATCAACCTCAAGAGTGAGAGCAGTGACAGGAAGTGTAGGAAGAATTATGAGTTGAAATCAAAGCTTGCCCGCCTTGTTATTCAGAAATACGACATCATCCACAAACTGCGTACCCCTTCCACCTCCAAGCATTCTTCGCTCCCTTATTCTGTGCAGTTGCCTCTACCTCGCAGGAACGCCAGACCAGAGGTGTGCATCCTTGTTTCTTATGAACCTGGCTCAGCCTCCATACCAAGCGGCCTGCTCTATATGTTTGCGCGGCGCCTGCAGCAGGTGTCACATGCAGTTACTGTGACACATGGTATTTATAAAAGCGGGCAGAGGAAGGTGTCTTTACTCATTAGTGTTAACATTGTGCATTTGGGGGTTTAGCAGGTCATGTGAGAAGGGTGGCTAGCATCGATGACAGCCTTCTCGAGGATCTCCCTGCTGTGCACCTATCTCCAAAAATAACAAGAATTTGAAAAAATATCGGTCTCTAATTTACGCGAGACCTATTGCATTGCAAATGCTTGGCAACTTGGCATCATGGACAGCGGGAGGGAGGGCACGGACAATGGGAGGGCGGAAGGGCAAGGGGGTAGGAGAGTAGAAGGGTCAGACAAAACTGCCTGAATGGAGAAAGTTAATTAAAAAAATAGTTCACGCCTGTGTAACAACCAAGTAAATGGGCCAGTAGCCATGGCAGGATACAAAGGATGACATGGCTGTACTAAAGAGGGACAAACAAGCCTCATAAGGAATCAGAAGCCAGCATTTACAAAGGACAAACACACAAGCCAATGAAAAATAAGGGTGGATGGAGTGGGCGAAGCTTCTCCCCATATTTAACTACCACAGCCTTTCGTAGAGCAGCGCTTGCGACCTGGCTCACGCTCGACCGAAAAAGGGAGGTCACGTGAGGTATTACGTTAGAGCTGAAGCTCTTATTGAATTGTACTGTTAAACCATTCGGTCTCAGTGACTTATGTAATTTCAGGAATGTAATAGCTCTTCGAACTTCTTCATTATTGATTGGGTCTCCCAGTTCCTCAATTTGTGGAGGGGTTACCTGAGTGAAGTCTACAGTGTTGAGAACTCAATTCGGTGTGGTCAGCAGCATATAGTTTCCCATAAAGGGTGCCAAAGATATTCACTTTCCCAACATTGGAAGACTCTATTATCCCTGTGTCGCTGATGATGTCCACATTATAGTCTTTTTGACCCTGAGTTGTCTTACCAATTGTGAACGCACCTTAATGCCTTGATCATAGGATGTGCGCTTTAGGCACAGGAGCGTGAGCTCTGCACTATTAGTGTAGATGTGATTGAGTTTCCCATTTAGTGCCTTAATTTTACACTGAGCAGATAAGGTCAGAGTGGCCTTGTGTGTCTGTTCCAGTGTGTGTAGTTCACCTTCAAGTGTGAATTGGTCTTTAATCCTAAGTGTGGTGACCTGCCCTTTACATTTTCCTGCAAAACTCCTTTAATGTATCCCAATTATTGGAAGGGGTAGTGCTGAAAATGTATATATCAAGGGGTAGGTCTTGTGTCTCAGTGTATGGTCCTCATTTCATTTCAGATGTGTCTCCTGCAAGGCCACCAAATCATAATGATCAAGCAGTTATTGCCACATTTTGTGGCTCATAGTCGGGGAATTCTAGAAAGGGTAGTATTCACAATGGAAGGCTGAAGCCTCCTGTTTATCTGTCCCAATCCTCTTTCAACTCAGCAGTCCTAGATCCCCCTCTAGAGTCTGCTCTCCATTCCTCCCTCTGTTCCCATCGCTGCATCTAAACCTCTCGTCTGTCCCCAAAAAAGATGCTAACCATGTACCAATAAACATGAAAATTGAAACCCTGAGACTGACTTGAAACTGTTCAGAAAATATGCATGTCAGGAAACGCTGAATATAACTTGCTAGGTGTGTCGGTCAGAGACTCTTACCAAAACTTTAGAGTAGCTTCATTACTTAATTATTGTCAAAGATTGTAGAATATATCTGAACAGTATTAGATAAACCCCCATCTTGTCCTCCTGCAGTGGATTCACTCTGAATTAGACTTTATACCACATTGTCACTGTAGGAGCGGGTGGTCCTCGTTAAGGTGCCCTCAGTATCACGTCGCACTGAATAGACTGCTAAGGAGTCATCATACTGGTCTCAGTCACCACTTCCTCAGTTGCCATGGATGCCTCAGAAAGTGACAGAGGCCCACTTTTTGGGATCCGTTGGTGCTGCCTCTCGAAGTTGTAATCGGAACTTAGAATCTCCAAAAGCATCATAGCTTCATCCAGGTCTGTGACATGATGTGCAGTTCAGGGCTAGCCCTAAGGGATGAGGCCAGGTCGCGATATACTGTATCTCTAATAGTCTAAATCGTTGACATCGGGAAATCTTGATAGTGCAAGCATGTGGCTCTGTGAAATTCAAATATTTTTTGGGGGGACAGTAGAATAGCCTCCTTCACCTTAAAGTAGCCGGGTTTTGACAGCACATCTATTGTATGCCTCCTCTCGCCTATTGTCAGGTTGCCCACTTGATGTACCCTCTCCAATTTTCAGTTGCCCCGATTATCTCTGCGAATAGATCTGTGACAAAGTTTCCCAAATCGGGACCCTCTACCCCTTCCTTCTGATCACAAATCCATAAATGATCACAATGTGATCTGTTTTCATATGACTGGCCACTCCCCATGTTTACAGTTTTTTTAAATTAATTTTATATATATCTCTACATTTAAAAATGTGAACTAATTTAATTCATGCACATTTTCACAGGTTTGGAGAAGTGAAATTTCACACAGCTTTAGGCCACTGCTAATTGCTTTGTGCGTGAAATATATTGTGGGGTGTTTTTCTTCCTCAGACAAGTCTTGTGTTGTACCACACATGGCTTTTCAATGTGAAGTGTGCCATTGCTTACATTTTTGAGTGAAATGATAGCAAGTGAAGTTTGCAAAATGTCGGATCATTTTTAAAGTTTACTGACAAAATTTGATTTCATGCACCCCCTAATGAGTACTCCTCTAGGGAGTAGCTAGTTCCACAATATATAGAGGCCCTGGTGAAATGATTCTCCTAGCAATGAAAATATACCACATTGGTTCTATGTAATAAAAAGAACAAGCTGCACCTGGTATAGGGCGACCAGGTTTTGACCTTATAGCTATCTGTTTGTGAAAAGGAAAAATACAGCGGTATAATAATGGTTGATGAAAGAGCGGATGTCTTTGTTTTGTTGTTGCCAGTCACGGTGCCTAGAAAAATAAAGCCCCTGAAATAAAGAGGGCTACCAAACACCCAGTTCTCTTAAAGTCAGTTGTGGCTCAGATATAAAACGGGTGGTAATTTCCAGCTCAGGAAGTACACAGCTATAGAAAGCATGAAGACTGCAGTGGTTCAAGGTTCAAAAGTACTTTATTCGGTTAAAAACAAAGAATAACCATGAAAGTAGCATGTAAAATACAGTTTACAATGGGTAGGATGACCATTATTTAAAATCACAGCAAAAAGACATAATAAAAGACATAAATACATCATAGGAATTAATTCATACGAAGGGTTTTACGACAGTTAAAAAACAATTTAAGAAATTCGGAGAGTGACGCTACCATAAAAACAGTTTCCATTTTTTGAAACTCTAAAAACGCTATGCGGCATCTATATACATTTAAATCTTTAAGAATTGGGATGATAAGTTTTCTGCGATAATGAATATAAAATTTACAAAAAAATAAAATCTGAATGTCGGATTGCGGGGACACATCATCATATGGACAGGGACACAAGTCTTTCAGCCAACAATTCATCTCAGGGAAAGATAGTAACCTAAAAACAATGTTGAGTCTAAACCGGGTTAAAAGGAAACGTTCATGGTTGGACATGTATAGAGATAAATATGGCTGTAGTTTCTCTCCAGTTATGATCGCCTGGTGGGCAAAGACAGTCTTTTTTTCACCTCCTCTAGCCGTCTTTTTTCCATGAGGTGGTCGATACACAGGTTTTTTAGTCCACTTCTTGAAATGTGTACCATAGATAATGGGTCCTCAAAATATTGAACACAGCCCAGTTCTTCAAGAAAATTTCTAACATAACATATCCATTTGAAATTATTAATATTATCAAGTACTAGAACGTCCTTTAAGATAGCCCGGTTGACCACACAATCATCACTTGTCCAAACCCTGTGCCAAAGGAGAATCGGCTGGATCTTAATTATGTCAGTAATGTACACCAAACCCAATTCAGCATGGCATATAAAAGTCGCAGTGCTTTCTGGAATGGACAAGATGTGCCGTAAAAACGTATTTTCCAGGGTTTGAATCGTACTGACATTAGAATAACCCCAGAATCCAGAGCCGTATATATAGCTACCGCTATACAAGTGGCATTGTAGATGGTTAAAATTTCCCTTATGGGTTTTTCCCCAACTTTTTTAAAAAACACTGTAGGGCCATAACAGTTTTAGAAAACAACAGGGTTCTAGCATTAATTGCACTAGTCCATGAGCCACTTTCATGAAACAAAATACCCAGATACGGGTTAAGTAGAGGTCTTCTCTGGGGGATAGGAGTTTAAAAAAATAGGCTTTAAATGCCTGCCTGTTCTTGTCCCAGAGTACATAGAAAATGTCTTGGAGCAATTGATTTTCAGGTCCAAGCTAAGCATGAAACTAATAAAAGATGTAACCAAAGTTTGAAGTGCCTTTGGGGTGCGTGCCATCAGGACTGCATCGTCCGCATACAGTAGTGCAGGGACAGGTCTCCTTCCCACCAAAGGCATATCCCTGCCCTCCTGCACGAGGCGAAGCTCCAGGCCATTTATATACACTAAAAATAAAAAGGGCGCTACCACATGAGCATCTCTATCTTACCTTGGCTACTCATTCTTGATCACATTTATGGTAGGTAACCTCTGTGTCCTTTGTCTTCAGGAGAAAATTCAAAAAATACTGATGCATGTTGATTTTGGTGCACAAGGCATCAAAATAAGCATGATAAGCTTCATTATAAAGGGCACAACTTACAATAGGCGATAATTATCCCATCTTTTGAATTCCGATCTCCGTGGTATCAGATTTTAAAAGTTGCAGTAATAATCACCTTTCTAGTCAGGCCACACGTACTGAGGACTGTGGATTATTTTACCCCTAAATGTCTGGCTTGCATCTGCTGCTAATGGACCTAATTGGCTAAATGTCGCTTTTAGAAAGTTAGCTTTTCCCGCTCTTAGCCTTTCTGTGCATGTAGCACGGTCACATGACTGGGTGTAGCTGACATATTTGGTGAATTCCTCCCACACAGCCACACAAAAGAGGGATTAGGTGTGCCTAGATGGGCCATCTGCTGACAGAATAGGGAAGTGCAGCTGAGTACAGCCCCAATTAAAACTGAATAGTCTATGCTCTACCTTCACACCAAGGGCCTAATAACTAGGTGTTGTCACTTTAGACAGCTTGATGCCAGGGCATGGGAGGATGGAAATTTCATGCACTTTAAAGACACTGTCTAGAAGCTTCTTCCACCAGAGCAGGGCACCAGAGAATAAAAGCAGGGCCTTGGAAACCAACTCTTCAGTATATGGTTACTCTGCCAGGAAGAAGGACTGGAATGCTGCTACAAGGATTGTCATTCTGCTTGAATACTGCTCTGAAGGTACTGCCAAGCCATGTCTTCCCTGGACCGGAATCAAGCATCCTAGGGCCGGTTTCTGGCCATCAGCCGTCTTCAGCCAGGATAGCTTGACTCCAGTGGCGTAGTGAGCATGGGACCCATCTCTGGGCTTACCCTTCCCACATAGGGTGAACAGCAAAACACACAAGATGATGGACGGAATGTTGCACAATGGCAAAACATTCACCCCCAGTCACAGATCTGGGTTTAATCCATCGTTATTTTGCTCACCAAGCCACCCCAGTTCAGACATGGCCATTTGCATATCAGTCTTGACCCTGTGCCTCATGGATACAGTCCAGACTGAATTGCCAAGCCATGTCTTCCCTGGACCGGAATCAAGCATTCTAGGACCGGTTTCTGGCTATCAGCCGTCTTCAGTCAGGATAGCTTGAATCCAGTGGCGTAGTGAGCACGGGACCCACTTCTGGGCATACACTTCCCACATAGGGTGAACAGCAAAGCCCACAAGATGATGGACGGAATGTTGCACAATGGCAAAACATTCACCCCCAGTCACAGATCTGGGTTTAATCCATCGTTATTTTGCTCACCAAGCCACCCCAGTTCAGACATGAATTACAGGATGTTGCATGTCCTTGCCAAGACTCGATCCCGGTTCTCCAGATTTGAGGTCACCGCCCTAGCCGTTAGGCCACATCAATTCAATTCAATTGATTTATATAGCGCGCTACATACCCAGAGGGTCTCAAGGCGCTTGAAGAAGGGTGGGGAATTACATGTCGAAAATCCAGGTTTTAAGTTGCTTTCTGAATGCTAGGTGGTTCTGAGTGAGGCGAAGGTGAATGGGAAGTGAGTTCCAGGTTTTAGCCGCCAGGTAGGAGAAGGATCTTCCTCCCATGGTGGTTTTGTTGATGCGAGGTACAGCAGCAAGGGCTTGGTTGGAAGAGCGTAGTTGGCGGGAGGGGGTGTAGAAGGAAAGTCGTGTGTTGAGGCATTCGGGACCAAGTTCGTAGAGTGCTTTGTGTGCGTGGTTAGGAGGCGGAATGTTATCCTCTTATTGACGGGGAGCCAGTGGAGGTTTTTCAGGTGACCGGAAATGTGGTCTTTACGCGGGATGTCTAGTATGAGTCTGGCTGATGCGTTCTGGATGCGTTGGAGTTTTTCTGAAGTTTTGAGGTGGTACCGGCGTATAGGGTGTTTCCGTAGTCCAGGCGGCTTGTAACCAGTGCGTGGGTGACTGTTTTCCTAGTTTCGGTGGGGATCCAGCGAAATGTTTTTTTGAGCATGCGAAGAATGTTGAAGCAAGATGATGAAACGGCGTTGACTTGTCTGGTCATCGAGAGTGAGGAGTCCAGGATGACGCCCAGGTTCCGTGCATGGTCTGTCGGGATGGGTGCTTTTCCAAGGGCCTCTGGCCACCAAGAGTCGTCCCAGCCGGAGGGGGAGGTACCTAAGATAAGGACTTCTGTTTTGTCTGAATTTAGTTTCAGATAGCTGAGCTTCATCCACTCGGCTACTTCTTTCATTCCTTCATGTAGGTTGGTTTTGGCGGTGTTAGGGTCTTTGGTGAGTGAGAGGATCAGTTGAGTGTCATCAGCGTAAGAGATGATGTTGAGGTTGTGTTGGCGTGGGATGGCCGCGAGGGGGCTCATGTATACGTTGAAGAGGGTGGGGCTGAGTGAAGATCCTTGTGGCACGCCGCAGATGACTTCAGTGGCCTCTGACTTGAATGGTGGGAGGCGGACTCTCTGAGTTCTACCGGCAAGGAACGAGGTGATCCATTCCAGTGCTTTTCCTTGTATTCCGATGTTTTTGAGGCGTTGTAACAGGGTGCTATGACAGACTGTGTCGAAGGCTACGGAGAGGTCGAGGAGGATGAGGGCGACTGTATCTCCATTGTCCAGTAAAGTTCGAATGTCGTCTGTTGCTGCGATGAGTGCGGTCTAAGTGCTGTGTTTGGCTCGGAAGCCGGACTGTGAGGAGTCGAGGGATTTGTTGGTTTCGAGGAAGGCGGCGAGCTGGTTGTTGACAGCTTTCTCGATGACTTTTGCAGGGAATGGAAGGAGCGAGATGGGGCGGTAGTTTTTGAGTTCGGTGGGGTCAGCTGTGGGTTTTTTCAGAAGGGCACTGAGTTCGGCGTGTTTCCAGCTTTCCGGGAAGGTGGTGGAGTTAAGGGAGCAGTTGATGACGTCTCGGAGGTGTGGTGCTATGATGGAGTCTGCTTTGTTGAAGATGTGGTGAGGGCATGGGTCTGTTCGGGATCCTGAGTGGATGGAGTTCATCAGGCAGATGGTGTCCTCAGTGGAGATTGGGTTCCAGTCATTAAGGATGTTCAAGGGGGGTGAAGGTACAGCAGAAGGTTGGGTGGGTTGGTCTCCGGGTTGGTTGTCGAAGCTGTTGTGGATGTCTGCGATTTTGTCGTGGAAGAACAAAGCTAGGGAGTCGCAAAGGGTTTGCGAGGGAGTGATGTCGTTGGAGTTGGCGGTAGGGTTGGTAAACTCTTTGACGATGTTGAATAATTCCTTGCTGTTGTGGGCGTTGTTGTCTAGTCGGTCTTTGAATGCGGCTTTCTTGGCAGTCCGGATCAGTTGGTGGTGTATGCGGGTGGCGTTTTTGAAGGCGTCCCTGGTGCTGGAGTTTGGGTCTTTTTTCCAGGCCTTCTCGAGGGAGCGGCAGAGTTTCTTGGATTTCTTAAGATCATCGTTGAACCAGGGGGCATTTTTGCTGCCTAGTTTGATTTGGCGTTTTTTAAGAGGTGCTAGGTGATCGGCGCTGTAGGTTAGCCATTGAGTGAGGTTAATGGCTGCTTGGTTGGGGTTCGAAGAGAGGGCAGGGGGGTTTTGAAGAAGCGATGAGGAGATCTGGTCGATGGTGATTTTGTTCCAGTTTCTTCGCAGAGTAGGTTGAGGATGGTTGTGTGTTGTGGTCTTTTTGTAGACAAAGTGAACGCAGCTGTGGTCCGTCCAGTGGAGAACTGTGGTGTGACTGAAGGAGATATGTTTGCTGGAGGTGAAGATAGGGTTGAGTGTGTGACCTGCGTGGTGAGTGGGGGTATTAACAAGTTGTTTGAGTCCGAGGTTGGCGAGATTGTCCAGGAGGGTGGTGGTGTTGATGTCGTTGCTCTTTTCCAGGTGGAAATTGAGGTCTCCCAATAGAATGTAGTCTTTGGAGGGGAGGGCGTGTGGGGTGATAAAGTCAGTGATGTCTTCACTGAATTGTGCACGGGGTCCTGGTGGCCTGTAGAGGAGGGTGCCTCTGAGTGTGGTCTTGGGGTCGGTGTGGATCTGGAAGTGAAGGTGTTCGGCGCTAGGGAGGTTGATGTCTGAGCTGGTTGAGATGCGGATGGAATTCTTATGGACGATAGCGATGCCCCCTCCTGTTTGGATGGTGCGGTCCTTACGGATGATCTTGTAGCCTTCCGGGATGGCAATGGTGATGTCTGGGGCTGAGGAGGCGTTCATCCATGTTTCTGTTAGGAAGGCGACGTCTGGAGAGATGGTGTCAAGTAGATTCCAAAGGTCGATGGCGTGTCTGTGGACCGAGCGGGTGTTGAGCAGGATGCATTTTAGGTGGTTGGTGTCAGATATCTGTTTGGTGTTCGTGGATGAGGAGTTGGTCTTGGTGCAGTCATATTTGCAGGAGTTGCATGTGAAGGGTCCATGGGTGTGTCCAGGAGCGGCTTGGGCGCAGTTGGGGAGTCGGCCGGGGTTTAGGGCTAAGAGGGTGGAGGCGTCGTATGTAATGCGGGTGGGGCGGGTAGTACGGGGGCCAGGGGGTCTGGCGCTGGGCGCGGTCCAGGCGCGGACAGGCGCAGACGGGCTTACCTTTGGCGCACCTTCGGCGCGCATGGGGCGCGACCGCTGCGCGCATTTGCATCTGTCATATGTGGATAGTGGAAGGGGAGGGGCGAGGGAGGGTCAGCTGGGAGGCGGGGCGGGCTGTGGAGGAGGTGCTACGAGGCAACAACAACAACAAAGATGGCGTACTTCGAGTAAACTCGAGGTAGGCACGGTCACCAAATGCACATCAAAGGCTGCACACTAATTAGGCAATGCGGCGTGCAGTACAGTTACACACAATACAAAGCAAGCACAAATAATGCGGGCTTCAAACACAGCGCAGCGGTAATTGTAGTCAAAGCGATGCAAAATGGTGGAATAACAATATAGAGGCACTCGCGCTATAGCGCTATGCAGTAATGAGGCACTATGCTGGTTTTGGCAATGCTAGAGTAGGAGGCAGGGAGCGCGGGTACGATACCAGGCAGGAGCTCTTGTGGGGGAGCGACCGCTTCTGAAAGCGCCAAAGTAACACAAACCCGACACAAAGCATTAGTAAATCAGAAGCACATGTTTATGATTTGTAAATCATGTTGATCAAGTATTGAAGCTTTGCATTTAAAACCAGGAAACAGATGGGTATCAGAGACTATTTTTAAGGGAATGTAAGCAAATGCAAATGAATAGTTCTTCTCTGTTTAAGCAAAGATGGACTGGTAGACAAAGACAATTAATGTTTTGGGATATACACCAGATTGTGGCAGGTGAGTTATGATAAATCATTGCATGCCTGGATGTCTTAAAATTTTACATTTCTTTGAAGTCACATAGATTAAATATTAATTGCTTAAATTATACTAAAATGTCCTTGTCTCATTTCTCTATAGGATAAAGCTCCAGAACAGGGGTTTCCTCTCACTAGGCAATTGATGACTACAGACATCTGAAGATTTCCCTGACTGATATTGAAAGAAAATGGGGTACTTCCAAAGGCGTTAAATAAAGATGCATATAAATAATGATTTTTGAATGATATTAAACTATTTATTTCACTCATACTTGTTTTTTTCAGTTTAATGCACAAGCGTTTGTAGCACACTTGATGCATGTCACACATGACACAATCGAGAGTTAGGACAGTACCCTACGTCATTGTTAGGAGTATTGCCATCCTTTATTTGGCAAATTGTAGAGTGTGGAAATAACCCACCATACAGCAGGGCAGCCAGAAGAAGCTGAACTCCCTGAAATTCCCCAGAACAATATGCAAGGAGTCTGGAGGTTCCACATTGTGCAGCATGGTAACTGCGTTTCCCAAACTCTAGGTTAACCACAACAGCCACATTTGGTGAAAGTTTGATACTGTGCTTGAGGTACAGATCATGCATGCTGCTAGATGCGGTCCCCTGGCGTGCACATTATAACAGGGCCAAAAATGTGCAGATGGAGACTGTGGCTGATGTGTGGTTTGCTGGCATGCCATATCTCTACAAGGGTAGAGGGACAATACTGAGGATGCCGCAGGCGCAGTGTGGACACTTGGGAAAACTCATATGCATGTACCCTGGATGCAGTGATTGGGTACGACTGATGGATACCCCTGATGACCGGGTGCCAGATTTCAAATTCCTGGGAGTCACACCTGACTAGGCGAAGCCAGTTTCGGCTCAGGAAGCATTGTGCAGCTTCTTAACCATGCTCTCCTGGTGGCCTAGATCTGTGTGGTTCATACAACTGTCTCTGCGGTGCAGGACTGCTGTTCCAGGGTTGGTTTGCACTACTAGGGTGAGACCACACTCCAGTTTTGTTTAGCATATTCTTGAATGGTTGCACAACATATGCACAATACTAGTGGGTGCATCCAAGAGTGGTTTTGGAGACTGCAGATTGCTCCTGAATAAATAAGAAATCAATCAATCAATCAAGAAATTTGTATAGCGCACTACTCACCCGGAGGGTCTCAAGGCGCTGGGGGGGGGGGGTCCGCTACTGCTCGAACAGCCAGGTCTTGAGGTGCTTCCTGAAGGAGAGGTGGTCTTGGGTAAGGCGGAGGTGGATGGGGAGGGAAATCCAGGTCTTGGCTGCCAGGTAGGTGGCTCTTCAGATGCGTGGAATGGCGGCGAGGGCGTGACTGGTCGATCGTAGTTGGCGGGTGGGAGTGTAGAAGGTCAGGCGGTTGTTGAGGTACCTGGGGCCTAGGTCGTGGAGGGCGTTGGTGCGTGGGTGAGGAGGCGGAACGTGATTCTTTTGCTGATGGGGAGCCAGTGCAGATCTTTCTGGTATCTGGAGATGTGGCTGTCGCGGGGGATGTCCAGGATGAGTCGTGCGGAGGCGTTCTGGATGCGTTGGAGTATTTTCTGTAGTTTGGCTGTGGCTCCGGTGTAGAGGGTGTTTCCGTAATCTAGTTGGCTGGTGACAAGTGCCTGGGTGACCGTCTTCCTGGTTTCGGTGGGGATCCATCGGAAGATCTTTTGGAGCATGCGTAGGATGTTGAAGCATGACGACGAGAAGGCGTTGACTTGTCTGGTCATCAACATGGAGGAGTCCAGGATGAAGCCCAGGTTGCGTGCGTGGTCCGTTGGTTTGGGTGCGCTGGGGGGGCCACCAGGAGTCGTCCCAGCCAGATGGAGATGATCCAAGGATGAGGACTTCCGTCTTGTCTGAGTTTAGTTTCAAGCGGCTGTTCTTCATCCACTCGGCTACTTCTTTCATCCCTTCCTGTAGGTTGGTGGTGGCGGGGTCGTTGAGGGAGAGGATCAGCTGGGTGTCGTCGGTGTAGGAGATGAGGTTGAGGCTGTGTTGGCGTGCGATGGCTGCGAGGGGGCTCATGCACAATTTGAAGAGGGTGGGGCTGAGTGATGATCCTTGTGGTACGCCGCAGATGACTTCGGTGGCCTCAGATCTGAACGGGGGGAGGCGGACTCTCTGGGTTCTTCCGGCGAGTAACGAGATGATCCATTCCAGTGCCTTCTCTTGGATTCCGACGTTGCTGAGGCGTTGTACTAGGGTGCGGTGGCAGACAGTATCGAACGCTGCGGAGAGGTCCAGGAGGATGAGGGCCGCTGTTTTCCCGTTGTCGAGCAGGGTTCGGATGTCGTCAGTGGCTGCGATGAGGGCAGTCTCAGTGCTGTGGTTGGCTCAGTAGCCGGACTGTAAGTGGTCGAGGGATCCGTTCGTCTCGAGGAAGGCGGCCAGCTGCCTGTTGACGGTCTTCTCGATGACTTTGGCAGGAAACGAGAGCAGCGAGATGGGGCGGTAGTTCTTGAGGTCGGTGGGGTCTGTCGATTGTTTCTTCAGGAGGGCGCTGAGTTCGGCGTGCTTCCAGCTCTCCGGGAAGGTGGCGGTGTTGAAGGATCAGTTGATGATGTCCCGGAGTTGGGGTGCGATGACCGAGTCGGCCTTGTTGAAGATGTGGTGAGGGCATGGGTCTGTTGGTGATCCGGAGTGGATGGTGTTCATCGTCCGGATGGTGTCTTCGGTGTTGACTGGGGTCCAGTCACGGAGGGTGGTGGTGGGGGGCGTCGGTTCTGTGGTTGGGTGCGTAAGGCTTGGATTACTCCTTGAAGGTTCTGAAATGTAAATATGTTCTCCAGTTACCACTTTTACCCTGCATGGACCTTCAGCGGACTGGAGACACTATAATTTTCTAAGTGCTTGGTGGTGCACCACAGCCCCTGTACAAGAAAAGCTTTCCAAAGTGATGCAGTTTTCTGTATCTTCTTTATTTCCTCCAAAATAGATCCAGTCAATGGGTACAAATCATCAAATTTATCTTCATATACAAGTAGCAAACTGGTCTTCCAGGGTGTACTATGACAGCTGATTACAGTGGAGCTGTTTTGGGGGGGCGGGGGAATTTTGTGATTGTACCTGTGTTTGTGAAAAGGGACTTTTTTTGAAAAATTGGCTTGAGATTTCCTGTCTCTAAACATGAAGTTTTAATGGTGGAAGTCTCGGTCAATGTTAAAAATAATGGCGGATAGATGTGGGATATTAAGTTGTTTTAGCAATATTCTTTTTAAGCCTCTCATGGTCACTGTGGCTTTTGTCAGTACTAAAATCTGAAAACTCCATGCATTCAATCACCCGCTCTCTTGCAGCACAAGCAGCTTATAGATTTTTTTTTGTTGTGTTCTAAGTGAAGCTCGATGAGCGCATTTAAGAATATTCAGGCTTATTTTGTTGTAAACCAGCAGCACTATTCAACATTTCATGTTTCATGCAGTGCACCCTTCTGTACACATTTAATTGTATTTAATTTAAGCATGCACTTAACTCTATAGGGAACTGTATACTGTAGAAGATAACATGATAGGCGTTCTCTTTGGATTCAGTCCTCTTGTACTACAGATCTTTGTTCAAAGCATCCTTCTCAAGCTACTAATGATCAGCTGTTCAAGTGAACTTCGCGTAGCTACGTGTAGTGCTACTACCCAAACTACACCCTGGGTTACCAATTACCAGCAGGCATGGAGTCATATGGGAGGTGCTTGTATTCACTATAACTTTAAAAAAATACTAGCATGTTAGGGTGCATGTCAGGAGGAGAGACTGTCTCATACCGTAATGAATGGGACAGTGAGGAAATATGATGGGGAAATCACAAATACTTTCTCTTCAGTACCGGCTGTTTTGTTGCAGCAGTAAAAATCAAAGTACTGCACCGAGGATTTTCACTTTTATGGTGAAATAGTTTTCTTCTAATTTCTTTTCCCCTTCTTGTCCGTATTCCTCTTTTTAAGTGTGTGCACTTGTAAATGTAAATGTAAATGAAATAGGGTTTTTATAAAGCGTGGCCTTCACTCCAGGGAGCCTCCGGCTAGAGAGTGAGTCGCTGGTGAGCCAAAGACTACATGTAGCACAGCTGTAGGGCTAGAAGAGCCTTAACGAATTATTCAACGTTCTCAAAAATGTTTTACCAAAACAAACGACAAAACAGTTCAAAAAAGGTTTTCAAAACTTCAATTAAAAGTTAGAGCACAAGTTTAGACATACTTTAACAGTGCAATTCAAATCATTAAACACATCATTTGAAAGTCTCTTCAAATGTGCAACTTATAAATATAATGTGATGTGTCAAAAACAAGGGCCTCATTTATGAAAAGTGACGCATCGCTGCGTGAAAACAGCGATGCGTCACTTTTCACTGCGCACTCCTTGCGACACCAATGATGCGTCATATTTAATGTATGACGCATCATGTCGCAAGGACTTACAGATACGTCAGTATTTCTGACGCATCTGTAAGCGCAAAAGTGACGCATTGCTGGAGTGTGTCACAAAAGTGACGCAACTCCAGCAATGCGTCCTTTCACATTGGGAAAGCCCCATGTGAAAGGGCTTGCGTCAGTCTTACGCCTGCTGTGAGGCAGGCGCAAGATTTTGACGCAACAGCATCCTAAAAGTGACGCAGTGAAATCTCATAGATTTCACTGCGTCACTATTACGAGGCTTTTTGCGGGGGAACGCCCCCTCTGCATACATTATACCTGACGCAGGTATAATGTGGCGCAGGGGTTTAAAAAGTGACGCATCTACCTAGATGCGTCACTTTTTAAATATGGCGCAACAAGGCGCATGTTTTACGCCGCCGATGCGTCACAAAAAGTGACGCATCAGCAGCGCAAAACTGACGCAAGGCCTCATAAATGAGGCCCCAGGTGTTTAAGAAAATCAAAAATTGCCAAATTAATTAACAGTTCCCAATGCCTTTCGTGTTCATCATGAATCTTCAGGGGATACGTTTTTGACAGAGAATCATAACTAATATATGCAGTTGACAAGTTCTTCTTGATAAATCCGTCCAGATCTACAACACAGAACAATGTCGGCATCAGCAGAAGAACCATATATGAACATAATATTAAGTATAACGCAATGTAAATGATCTATTCAGAGATACTCAAGATTTGCACCAGAGAAGTAACAGATAAAGATAAACGCAAGCGTTTTACAAACCCTGTGTTAATGAGAGAGGAGAAAGGAGAAAAGTATCTATATGTGTAAAAACACTGTGTGCTAACCTTGAGTCAAGTGCTATAAGCATGCCACCATGTATGCTTGAGTGGCTTACCCCTGTGGCAGGTCTGAAGTATCACTGAGAATACAATAACGTCTCTCTAAAACGAACCAAAATTATATGAATAATAGACGAGTTATGTATCCATGAAACTTACGCAAATTGCGTGGCAAACAACAAGTCTTACCTACAGAAACATCTTCTCACAGTAACTCGATGTAAACAGTCCAAGCCGAACTTGCGTTTTCCACCCTGATATGTGGAAACTTAACAACCAAAGGCTAGATCCTGTGTACTCACACAGTGTAAATATTACAAGGCTATCATCATACCCGATAAACACAAAAAAAACAGCGCGGGATGCGGGTAGTAGTATTCGAGGTTCGGGGAACAAACTCTCGTATGAGTTCCCATATAAGTCATGATGGATAATGATAAAGGAATAGCGTGTATGTAACTCACCGGCAGTGAGTCTCCGTGATGTCCTTCTGGATAACGGACTATCCTGAACCACTACGAGGCCAGTAACTGAAAATAGAAGACGGACTACGTGAACCAAAAACGACATCAGAAAAACTTTATTGAAAACCGACCCGGGTGCCAAAATGCACCGATTCATCAATCCATTAGACGACAACAGGCTCTACACAGTTTGTACATCACCCAATTTACGGTGATAAAGGCAATCAAATTCATAAAAACTGATAATATCCAGCTTCTACTCGAAATCTGACCTATATGTTAGAGTCAAATCTGGTAACTCCTTTATCCCCATTTCTAATACTGACTCAAGAAAAAATCATTGAAAGCGATAGTGTATCAGAGAAACTGATACTGAAGGGGATACCAAGTAAAGGTGAAGCCATAAGGAAAAAAGAAATAAGCAAAAGAAAAGGAAATATTCCAAATGCAAATCCCTTACATTCTCAAATGTTAATAGTAAGATGGTTGTACATTATTATAAGAAACACAGAAGTTCATAATGGTCATTCAGACCCCCCCCCCGGGATTACAGTGCCTAAAAACGTTATCCTGTGTGTCTCCCTGCGCGCAAGTGCTGTGTTAATCTCAATGCCTGTGGTCATGTCAATCCTTTCAAGGATAGTGAAACGTAATTGTGGAATGGTGTGTGATGCTGCTACCAAATGTGCTGCCAGAGATGTGTTTGCGGATTCTGCTCTTATGTTCTACAATGCGTGTTTTTATTTTTCGGCTTATTCTTCCAATGTACACAAGCCCACACGGGCATTTGATGGCATGAATAACCCCTTCTGTTGTATAGTCCGACGTGTGTTTAAGGGTGATAGCCTGACCAGTATGTGGATGTCTGAAATCTTTGCCAATGATAACGTTCCCACATTGGCCGCAATTATGGCATTTCCTCATGCCTTTATGAGTTAACTTACAATCTGTCTTTGAAGGTTTCAAAAGTTCCCGTAGGTTATGTGATCTAGTGTGTGCAAACATAGGTGAGCCGTGGAAGCCGAATGATGGCCTTGATCTTGGGTGCTTGTGCAGAATGTTTCGGTGTGCAGATCCACCCTCTAATTATCTATATCACTTCTCCGGCTAGACAGTTACCTCTGTACTCACTGAGTAAGACACTTTCTGAAAGAGAAATGTTTGGTGCTGGATACAAGAGATGTATTGCCTCCCACTGAAAAACCAGCAGAGCCAAAGGACAAAAATAAGGAGTGTGGCTAGAAGGAGTTTGGCCAACTATACTGGCACTGCAGTTGCAGCACTAAGGAGGTGGGGGAGTGGTAGGCGTTGTACAGCTGGGTAGAGAAACCAACACAGCCTCCCAGTCTATATCTGGATGCCAAACCGAGGTGCTCAGGCCAATCCCAGTGCTGCTCACATGCCAGGAATAGTATTTCCAGCATGTGAGCAGCAATAAGTTTGGGCGATGGGAGCCTGCGCAGTGTGCAGCAATTTCTGGACATCGAGGCTGCAAGGATTGGGATGAAGGCACCGGCCATCGGAGCAGGTAAGTGTATTTTTCTTTCTTTCTTTCTTTATATATATTTTTTCTTTGTTTGTGTTCCCCCATCTATCTGCTCCACCACTTAGCAATACAAGTGGCCGCTCCTGGATGGAAAGAAAGCATAAAATAGGGTGAATTGAACTAGAAGATTGAAAAACAGAGATGGTGTAGAAATATATGGGAGGAGGAGACAGGATGGCGGACTGACGCCATCTCTAGGAACAGTCCTCGGAGGCTCCCTAGGTCGGATCCTCCTGTTAGCCTATGCATGATTTTGATAACTGGAGAAATGCTATTTGTTAAAGCTACATGAAAAACTACTGAGAACGCGATGCATCTGAAAAGAAGATAAGAGGGAAAACAAACGGTGTAGTGGCCCACTGATGCAGACGATACTCCGGCTCTCCTCCGGCTGTTCACTGAGGGGCTCATCATTGCCACACGTGGCCGTGTGGCTCTCGGCTTGGCATTTCCCTCTCCGCTCCTACTCCAGCTCCATATGCTGATCAAACATCGCCTTGTTTGTGGAGATGGTGCCATCGAAGTGCTCGACCCGAAGGGGCAAGGGAGCAAGCCACCAGCCAGTGAGTTTAGTCGCGAGCGTGGTTACTAGTGCGGGTGCAGAAGCTAGGATGGCTCCGGAAAGCTGTCAGGTGGAGAGCTTAGCTGACACAGCTGGGAGAGCAGACGTGCGGTTGCTCACAAACCAAATACCATACTGGAGAAACCTGTGGTTCAGTTTCTACAGTTGAGTAAATTAGCAGAACTTGCGGAGATGGCCACAAAGTTTCCATATGGCAATCACTTAGTGGAAACTATCACTAATGCTATTCCAAATAAGCAACTAATTTGCAGCTCACCTGCATCCAAGAGCACTGCTGAGTTAATCCAGCCTCAGGCATGGCTCTCACATGAAGAAGTACAGATTTCAGAGAAAGAAAGTCATTTGGTTATATCAACTTCTGAGACAGAGGCGAAAGCAGGGATGGAGAGTGGGTATGAGATGATTGAAAATCATGGCTACGGGCAGGACGGTGAAAATTGTATGAATATTGGGAGTGATCAAAACCTGGCCAATACTCTGGAAATATGCAGCGCCTATATCTTTATAGAAGATTCAGAGGGCTTGGGTTACCGCGATGAAGATGCTAGTGGCCCATCCACTCCTGAGGGGGCTCAGAATGAGGGACAACAATCCAGAGACTCCAGAGATCCATCAAGGGGCCACTGACTCACAAAGGGAGGCAAAAAAGAAGGCACTGGTATCAGTCACTCCATCAAAAAGGACCCCTAAGGCTAAAACAACTAACGATATAAAGAAGATAACATCTAACCATACAGTGTCTGGGAAAAAGAAGGTAGTACAGGCTAAAGATCCATCAGCAACAGTCCTATAAGGAAATGGGTCCAGGCTAAAGGCAGCAAAAAGACAATAATTGCCAGGCTTTTGGTTGTGGGTCTAATTGATGTTGGAATCAAAGGGGGGTCTAAAAGAACTTTGGTAGTCTAAGACCCAGAGCATGTGATGTTTCAATCAGATCCAAAGGCGGTAAAATTATTTGGTGGGCCTAGAGAAGCTAGTCACAGGGAGCCATCCCCAGTGTCCTCAGCATCTGGTCCCTTTCCTCCCTTATTTGCATCACTCTCAATTTTTCCGCATTCGCTCCATTCTACAGAGGTGTCTCAGAACAATGTTGTCCCAGGCAAAGAAGGTGCAATACTTTCAATGATACAGCAAGCTCTGAAGGATCAGAGAGAGGAAACAAGTGAGCTTTTTGCTCAAGTCCGGGTGGATAATCATAACATCCAATTATCCTTGAAGGATGTAACAGAGACAGTCGGGGCTTTGATGAAAGAGCTATTGGAGCTACAACAAAGAGTTTCATGTACAGAAGAGTCTGCTTATAGAACTACAAACTTTGTTCTACAACATGAAGATCAACTTAGGAACATGCAGCTCAAACTGGAGGACATTGAAAATAGACAGAGGAGGCAGAACCTAAAGCTATTTGGAATACCCAAAGGGCAAGAGGGAGCTGATCCCAGAGCTTACATAGTTCAGATTCTGAAAAAAGCATTTCCGTATCTCAGTGAGTGGGTGTGGGATTGCCAGATCCAAAGGGCCCACAGACTCCCAATCGTACAACGTCAGAAGGATCCTCGCCATCCCAGATAGTTTTTGCTTTATTTCGGCAACTTTTTGCTATGACAAGCAGTCGCATTAAAGCTGGTCCACGATCTCCAATAGCTGTTGACTCTTTCTTTATTTTCTTTTGTTCAGACTTTTGTAAAGCCATCATGGACAGAAGGTGGCAATTGAGACAGCTAATTGATCCACTAAAGGAAATGGGGGTTCAAGCTTTCTTGCAGGAACTTGCTCGTTTAAAGATTATGAAAGGGGGCCAAACTCATTTCCTATTTTCTAAAATGAAGGTAAAGAAAATAATGCATAAATGGTAAAATGAATGGGCCGCTTAGACCTGGAGTATCGGTTTTCAACATTTTTTCTCACTTTTCTTTCCGTTTTCATACTTACCTCTTGTTCTTTCTCTTCTCTTCTTATGACATAAAACGGAGAGGTCTTGTCTCAGGTAGCAACCGCTGGGATGGGATCCTAGTTAGCTGCAACTCCATCAGCAGCTGAAAAAAGAGGATGATTCCTCCTTCTAGAAGTAGGGTGGAAAGGCGTGGGGTAGGTAGTTTAGGTGTCGGGTGCGTTCACGGGTGGGGAAAAAAATAAAAAAAACAACATGAGGCTAATACGAATTAAAGTGACAAAAAGTAAGACGACTTCAGATTTAACTAATCGGGAAGGAGGTAAAAAACCACTAGTATGGAACGGTTGAGATGTTTAGCCTGGAATGTGGCAGGCTTGAACAGTAGAAATATGAGGCGGTTCGTTTTTGAAGAACTCAGGATGTACAATCCACGAATAGCTTTGTTATCAGAAACGCATATCTCCCATAAAGAGCAAGGTTTATTAAAGCAAATGGGGTACAATCTATTTTTCAGATCAGATTCAAACGCTTCAATACAAGGAGTAGCAATTTTAAAACATCAGCAATTTAGAGCCGATATTAGTAAAATAGCTTTAGATAAAAGGGGCAGATGGGCCAAATGCACAAATACTAATAGAAGGCTGTAAATATACTTTCTGTGTCGTATATAGTCCAAATATGGAAGACTCCTCAGTTATTGATTAGGTAAACATAGAGTTGCTGAGCTGGGAAGGTGAACGTGTGGTAATGGGGGATATTAATTGCATCTTGAATTATGAGATCGACACTACCAGGCAAGGGGCCTTTCAGTAGATGCGGAAGACACGGGCCGCAATCAGGAAAATGGGCTGAATACATGCTATAAGGGATGTTTGGCGGGTATTACACCCAAATGTATCAGGCTATACTTACTATTCGGCCGCACAAAAATTATGCTCACGTATTGATATGACCTGGGGGTCAGATACAATTTCAAAATCAAGCATTATGGAGATCTGCCCATGGGCTACTTCTGACCAAAACCCCATTCACCTCTCTTTTAAAATATTAGCGTAGAGGAAGAGACCTCGGCTCTTCTTGTATCCTAGGTATTTATTTTCAAACAAAGACTTTTTAACGCAGCTTAAGGAGCCTCTGAAGGAATTCCTGGAAATAACCATCGACTCAGCTTTGCCCACTGTTGAATGGAATGCCTTTAGGGCTAGTATCAGGGGGTTTTCCCAGCAATTTATCTGGAGACAGAACGACAAACGTCGACTTAAAGTCTGTTTTAAAAAACACATTCAGGGAAAAAAGTTTTGCTAAATTAAATAAATATTGTTTATCCCAATATGAGAGAGAGGAAAAATAGGGAAGATCCTGGCATACAAGATAGCAGATGATAAGGTTAAAACTTTTATAAAGGTAATTAAGGGGCCTAACAACTAGGTCTATTGTCACCCGAATCAGATATTTTTTTAGTTCAAAAATTGTATTACATTTTAAGAGACATATAAATAGTCAAATTCATACAAAGTGATACAATTGATGGAAAAAACAAGAAGAGACAATATATTATGTAGTCCATTGACAAATAGAGTTCTCAAATAAGCTAGAAGTATAAGATTGCTTAAACATGGTCATACAAGCAAGCCCACATGTAATTTTCCGTGGTTTGACTCCTGCCGGATCAGAGCCATGAAACCTCTGGGTGGTCGTATGCATTATAAATTTTGATTTAGATAAAATAAGATAAGATATAAAAGACAAAAGGAGTTATGCCAGTGAACTAAAGTGGCCATCAAAAGTATCACCATGGTAAACGAAAAGAAATATGTAGAGCAAGAAAGGAAACAAAGAAAAAAGGAAGAATACGAAAACCAAGACAGTAAGCGAGAGTAAAAGAGAAGATTGGAAAGAGTAGAGGGGGAAGGAGAGAAGATGAAAGGGGAGGAAGGATCTACTGTGGCGCCACATATAAACAATCAATACAAAAATCAACTAGACGATACAAAGGGATATTGATCAATCAACCCCTTCGAAACCAAATCTGTATAGGTATCCAATGCTTTCCAAACAGTACTAGAGATATTAGGGGTAAGATGAGCCTCATCCACCGAAGTGTGTGCACTTCTTAAAAAAGAGACCCATGCCCACCAAGTATGGCATGATACGGAAGAGAAAGACTTCCATTCCATAAGAATCACCTTAACAGCTACTGTCAATAAAAGATTTAATAATTGTAACTCAAAGGTATTCAATGACAAAGACACACGGGAAGCCAAAGGGCCCAACAAAATCATGGGAAAGGAAAACTGGAATTGAGATTGAAAAATTAACGTAAGATGTTTATGAATTAAATCCCAGAAGGGTTGTAAGAGTGAGCAATCGAAGAACATATGTGGATAATCACCAGCAGCCAGCCCACAATTCCAACAAAGATCATCATCTTTCAGATTTAGAGAGTGTAGACGCACAGGATTCCAATGAAGAAGATTGATAGAGAAAAATTTAGGGGCAATCTTAGTGCGAAGAGAAAGCTTTCCAATCAACTGCCAAGTTTCTGGAGAAATATGATCAGTGAGTACTGTATCAAAATGATGCAACCTTTTTTGTTGGGTAACAGTAAGCAAGGCAGAAGAAGTGGAAGACAAAAATTTATAAATTCTGGAAGCGACATGCCCAGATCTAAGCCACATATGAAACAACCCAATAACGGGAGAATTGGGCTCCAGACGCACTTTAGCAAGAGCAACTTAAATTTTTAGAAAGGTATAAAAGTCTAAATTAGTTAGAGAATATTGTTGAGCTAAGGAGGAAAAGGGTAACGGATCATTGTTGGAATTACATAGATGACGAACTAACGTAATCCCTTTAGAAGCCCAAAAAGTTATCAATGTGGGATCAATAACAATCTTAATTCTAGGATTACGTCACAATGAAGACCCTCTCGATTTATGAATCGGGGAAGCCACTTTCTTATCAATAAACCTAACTGCTGCAATGGTGTCTAAAATGATCGTCTGGGAAAACGGAATAGATAAAGTAGACGTGGTTAAAAAGGCGGAGGTCGGCAAGGGAGAAGAAAGATCTTGTTCAATCAACAACCAGGAAGGTGTGTGACCGGGGGCAGAGGAAAACCAAAGAGCACCTTGAGAGGCTAGAAAAGCAACCTGATACTTCTCCCAATCAGGAAAATAACAGCCACCCATTTCATATGGTTTTCTTAAAAATGTAGATGCAATTCTAGCCCTCTTATCATTCCAGAGCAATTTAGACGTGAGGGAGTCAATCTCATGAAAAAAGGAAGAAGACAATTTCACCGGAAGCATGGAGGATACGAAATTGATAATAGGAGTGATCATCATTTTTAAGGTTTCAAGACACCCCCACCAAAAATATGTTTAGGAGACCAGGTGTCTAAAAGATGACGCACTTTAAGTAAAGTTTGAGCCTCGTTGTAGGCCACCGTGTCATAAAGATTACTACAAAACCAGATCCCCAAATAGTTAAGATGTTAGATTGCCATTTAAAACCTGCTGTACCCATATGTGCTTGGAAACAATAAGCATTTAGGGGAAACATTTCCGTCTTATCCCTGTTGAAGGTATATCCAGAAACACTAGAAAAAAGGGCAATAGTATCTGTAATCGCGGGAATGGCTAACACAATATCGTCGGAAAAGATGAGAACATCATCCGCATAGGCAGCGGTCTTTATGCAATGCGAACCAAAAGTAAACCCCTTGATATCAGAGTGGAGATCAATTAGTCTAAGGAGCGGATAAACAGATAATAAAAACAAAAGCGGAGACAAAGGACACCCTTGTTGAGTAGCTTGGCGAAGACTAAAAAGCTCAGACGTAGCCCTGTTAACTCTAATGTTTGCTCTAGGATGAGCATATAAAGACATAACCATATTACCAAAAGAGTCACCAAGATTATGTGCACAAAGAACAGCGTGTAGAAAGGGCCAGGAGACCTTACTTAAAGCCTTCTCGGCATCTAGGGCCTGAGCAGCTGCTGGAAGATTAGACCGCTTAGCTGTACCCAAAATATGGCCAAAGGTACGGATATTGTCCCTAGCAAGTCTACTTTTGACAAAGCCCGTCTGCGATGGATGGGCCAGATTAGGAATATAAGATTCCAGCCCCCTAGCAAGAATCTTGGCAAACATTTTTGCTTCTATGTTAAAGAGGGAAATAGGGCGATAATGTTTGGGATCTGAGTTATCTTTGCCTTCCTTTGGAATCACCACAATAGTAGCGTCAGCCGCGGAACCCAAAACTAAGCCATTTTGCATAAAAGCATCAAAAACAAACTTAAGACAAGGAACCACAGCAGGGAGGATGGTTTTATAAAACATAATGGGAAAACCGTCCGGACCCGGAGCTTTACCTGATCGTGTAGCCTTAATTGCCTGAATAATTTCCTCAGACGTAATCGAACCCCCAATTTCTCACCATCTTCGGTCAACACAGACTGGAGAGGAATTGTTTTCAAAAAGTCCTGACAATCTTCAAAAGACTAATTATTAGTGGGGGTATAGAGGTTACTATAAAAGTCACGAAAAACCTCAAGAATCTCTTTAGTCTGAAATTTTTTAACACCAGAACTATTGTTAATAGAAGAGATTTGAGAAGACTTGAAAGTAGTTTCCTGAAATTTTAATGTTGCTGCTAGAATTCTATCAGCACGATTCTTCAATAATAACTATTTGGATTTCTGGGCCTGAACCCCAATGTGAGCCCTCTTGTTAACAATAGTATTATAGGAATATTTTAAGTTTTTAATGGTTTGCAATAGTTGTTTATCTTTAGAACTTTGAAAAAGAAGCTCATGTTGTTTAATACTATATACCAAATCTGTAAGTTCTTTTTTAATATCTGCATTTCTTTTCGCCATTATTTTAATAATTTGTCCTCTAAGCGTACATTTAAATGCATCCCATAAGACTATCAGAGAGCTAACTGAGCCTTCATTATCAGAAAATAAATGTTCAATTTCATCATGTAGGGCCAAAACTTGAGCGTGTAAAATTTCCGTATTGAGTTTCCAAGAGTGAGGTTCTTTTTTATGAGCAATATTCAAAAGAGAAAAGGAAACCGCCCCATGATCTGAAACAAGAATAGGATGAATGTATGGAGAGGATGAGGATTGTACAAGAGACGAGTGAACCAAAAGATAATCAATACGAGAAAAACTAGAATGAAGAGAGGAAAAGAAAGAAAAATCACTCCCTGTAGGATTATGGAGACGCCAAATATCTTGAAGGTTAGCAGAAGAGCACATGTTTAGTAGTTGTTTATGAGCTCTGGGAGGGCGGAAGGAAAACACAGAATTCCTATCTAAAAAGGGATCCATTGGTAAATTAAAATCACCACCAACTATTAGATTACCGTTATGAGGCGTGTGGGCAAGTTTTCTAATGATCTCTCTCCAAATTGAAGGATCACACTAATTGGAGCATAAATATTCAAAACATAAAGAGCAACTGCACCATCGGAGAGTCTAGATACCAACCAACGACCCTCAGACTCATGTTCAGCAGAGATCACTGAGAGATCAGAATTCTTAGAAATGAGTGTTATCACACCATTTCTTTTACTCAGGGTATCAGAACACACAACATCAAGGACCCAGTCTTTCCTCAACAACAGAGCTTCCTTATAAGATACTTTCGTTTCCTGTAAAAGTACCAAGTCCGAAGACAAAGATTTACAATAAACCAACATTTTAGCCCTCTTCACCGGATGATTCAGCCCCCTAACATTAAGGGAGACAACGTTCAAACCAGGCATACTTTTACAAGAAAATTAAATCCGAATAACAGTGATGAGAAAGGCAGCAAACAAAAACAAAGACAACCAGCCAAAGACCCAGAAGAGACAGGACAAAAGGGGAGCACCAACAGAAGATCCGTGAAAAGCACGAGAGAGAGAGAAATGAAAGAGTAAAAGAAAAGAAAAGGAAAAAGCAAAGGACAAGAGGGAATGGAAAGTCAATTGCGAAAAGATCCACCAGGGGAGGTCTATAAAGGACCAAATTCATACCAAGCGGGACATGGAGGGGCAAGCAAGGGGACCGCAAGGAAATACCTAGTACATGAAAGATCAACCCCATATTAGATAATCATACAGATAAAAGGCATACAAAAAATAAGTGCCAATAAACAGTATAAGTCAGAGTTTGACAAAGAGCTATAAGTGATATCATGAACTAACCAAACAGGCTTATAATAGAAGAAAGAAAACTCTCAAAAATCTATCAGTTAGCCAGAAATAGGGAAAAACACAATATATAATATAATAAAAACATCATGATTAGGTACAAGCAAGAAATAGTAATAAATATACTTCAGCACAAAGAATAAAATAGACGACTATATATATTTTACATAAATATGAACCATATACTAATCATGCATAAAAGATAAAAATAATAGGAATTAATTATACAAGCAGAATAACTGCATAAAAACAGGATAAAATACATCAGGTCTAAGAATAAAATTATAACTAATATCATCAATCACAAACTATCGAAAAGGACAGACAAAAAGACTATAAATTGCAACAGCAAAGCATGACAAAAAGGAAAGAAAAATACAGACAAAAGATGACACAGCATAATATACAGAAACAGGCAAAAGATGACACAAAATAATATACAATGAGAAAAACTGAAAACTACTAAACAATGGCTTTGAGGACCAACAGCATATGTCCTGAAATACAAAAGTAAGGAAAAAAGAATCAACGATACCTAAAAGAGAACACAAGAGAAAGAAACACAGACAAAACTGGAATTAAGAGGAAAACACCTAAGACACGTTGAAGAGGAATAAGGATCAGAAGAAAACCAAAAACAGAAGAGAAGCAGATATCCAACAATATCAAAAGCAAGTTAATAAAAAACTCTAATGAAGACCATCTCCATACCTAGAAAAAGAAACATCTGAACAGGAAACTTTGGAACAAGTCATGCAGCAAAACAGAGTGAAGCAAAATTTCTAGAAAATTTAAAAAAAATCAAGAACCAGAAGGGCCGGAAGCAGGAGAGGAGTCCATCTGAGATTCAATCTGATTATCCAGAAAGGAGGAAAGATCAGAAGGTTCATCAAAAATTCTCCAGCGGCCCTTAAAGGTGATAGGAAATTTTGAAGGACCAGCAAATGAAAAAGGGATGTTCATGTCCAACAGACGTTTGCGCAAGTTGACAGTGTCTCTAGGAAAGTCTTGAGATATAGAGATTCGATGGCCTTCCCAATTCACCATCTTGATTTTCCTCATATGAGACAAAATTTGTTCCGATTGCGATCTTCCTGTTTTGTGGGGTCTCTCCGCAATGCCGCCATTGAGCGCTCCATCTATTGTAGCGATATAGATTGCCTTTGCGCAGTGTCCTCCACCCCACTAATCCATGCCTCAGCATCGGTAATACGAAGAGATAATGCTTTGAAATTATTTCTAATAGCCACCACCTCAACTTGTAATAAATCAGTATTTGTTTTAGTAGATTACCAATATCGTGTACAGCATTCAGGCGAGACAAAATGGTGTCCAATGTGGAACTAGTGTCTTTTGGAGATGACTTCGGGGTGGGGGATGTTTGTTTAGATCTCTTCAAAGCACCTTTTGAGTACTTAGTATTAGAAGAGGGAGCCATGGTATCAGCCATGAGGTATAGCACAAGAAAAAAAAGAAAATTCACACAGGAAAACCTGTATGAATACAATCTGACAAAGATGTCCAAAAAATGAGAAAGGCAAAAAAGGTAGCGCACAGAGATATAGAAAAGCCTTTATATAATCGACAACAGGAAGGCTGAATCAATACCATATGGCATTAGGGCACAAAATGGCGGTCGCTGACAAGAAGAGTGTAGATACCATATTAAGGGCTGAAAGAGCATTGAAAAAAGAAAAGCTAAAGAGCCACTCAATGGAAAGTACAGCCAGTTGAACATCTCATTCTGCAGTCTTGGGCAATATGCAGTGGTAAGCTTCAAAATGAGGCAGAGACGTCAGACAGAGCGCCAAAAAATGTAAAAGCGTCATAAATCACACATTGAAGAGACCAATGCAGTTAAAAAGCCAAGGGAGACATAAATGTGCATAACATCACCTATTCCCAGCATAAATCGCAGGTTCCGGTGGTTTGGCACAGGTTGCTGAAGAGAAACGCGAGCGACGCCACTAGAAAACAAAATGGTGGTCGCACGCAAAATCCAGTGAGCCAGGTGTCAGAGCAACAAAAAGAAAGGTTCCAGACGACACGGAATAAAGGAAAGCTTAACAGGCTGCTCACCGCATATTCCAAAATCAAAAATACCGATTTCCGTATGAAGACGTTGTCTCTAGGGAGCCAAAACTCATCCCGACAGCCGCTGTTGCCCCGGAGTGCAAGCGCGATACGCCATCTCGCAGCGGCGCGCAAGCCACGCCCCCACCGAATCAGATATTAGAGCAATTCGCCAACTACTATTGAGTTGAGAAAACCCTTTCGTCGTATGACAGTGTCTCTAGGAAAGTCTTGAGACATAGAGATTCGATGGCCTTCCCAATTCACCATCTTGATTTTCCTCATATGAGACAAAATTTGTTCCGAATGTTGATGACGAAGCGGTTTAAAAATTACCGCCCTAGGATGTGCAGAGGAATTGGGTCTAAAAGTCGGCACCCGATGGGCCCTTTCGATTTCAAACTCCTTCTGAAATGAAATTTGTAGGGTAGATGGAAGCCATTGGTATAGGAAATCTATCATAGATGAGGCTGATTTCTCCGCCTCTTCAGGTAAACCAAAAATCCGCAAATTGCTTCTCCGATTGCGATCTTCCTGTTTTGTGAGGTCTCTCCGCAATGCCGCCATTGAGCGCTCCATCTATTGTAGCGACATAGATTGCCTTTGCGCAGTGTCCTCCACCCCACTAATCCATGCCTCAGCATTGTGTAACACGAAGAGATAATGCTTTGAAATAATTTCTAATAGCCACCACCTCAACTTGTAATAAATCAGTATTTGTTTTAGTAGATTACGCAATATCGTGTACAGCATTCAGGCGAGACAAAATGGTGTCCAATGTGGAACTAGTGTCTTTTGGAGATGACTCCGGGGTGGGGGATGTTTGTTTAGATCTCTTCAAAGCACCTTTTGAGTCCTTAGTATTAGAAGAGGGAGCCATGGTATCAGCCATGAGGTATAGCACAAGAAAAAAAAAGAACATTTACACAGGAAAACCTGTATGAATACAATCTGACAAAGATGTCCAAAAAATGAGAAAGGCAAAAAAGGTAGCGCACAGAGATATAGAAAAGCCTTTATATAATCGACAACAAGAAGGCTGAATTAATACCATATGGCATTAGGGCACTTAATGGCGGTCGCTGACAAGAAGAGTGTAGATACCATATTAAGGGCTGAAAGAGCATTGAAAAAAGAAAAGCTAAAAAGCCACTCAATGGAAAGTATAGCCAGTTGAATATCTCATTCTGCAGTCTTGGGCAATATGCAGTGGTATGGCTTCAAAATGAGGCAGAGACGTCAGACAGAGCGCCCAAAAATGTAAAAGCGTCATAAATCACACATTGAAGAGACCAATGCAGTTAAAAACCCAAGGGAGACATAAATGTGCGTAACATCACCTATTCCCAGCATAAATCGCAGGTTCCGGTGGTTTGGCACAGGTTGCTGAAGAGACGCCACTAGAAAACAAAATGGTGGTCGCACGCGAAATCTTGTGAGCCAGGTGTCAGAGCAACAAAAAGAAAGGTTCCAGACGTCACAGAATAAAGGAAAGCTTAACAGGCTGCTCACGGCATATTCCAAAATCAAAAATACTGATTTCCGTATGAAGACGTTCTTTCTAGGGAGCCAAAACTCGTCCCGACAGCCGCTGTTGCCCCGGAGTTCAAGCGCGATCCGCCATCTCGCAGCGGCACGCAAGCCACTCCCCCACCCGAATCAGATATTAGAGCAATTCGCCAACTACTATCGAGAACTTTATACCCCAGAGTGTCGGCATGAACTGGGCAATAGATATTTGCAAACTGGTCCACTGAAATCATATGGAGGATAAAATATCTTACTCATTAATTGGGGACATTAGGGTGGCAGAAATTAAACTTGCAACTACTTCCTTGCCGTCGGGTAAAGCATTAGGAGAAGACTCTATACCCCTGACATTATATAAGACATGCATGGATGAGCTACTTCCACTTTTCAGCCGGGTAGTTAGATTTATTGGAGCAGGAGGAAAGGCCCCTTGTTCATGGAACATTACACAGATTGTTATCTTAAAAAAAAAAACAGCTGAAGAATGTGGGTCAAACAGACCAATATCGCTCATAAACACTGCCGCAAAAATATTTGCTAAAATTTTGGCGACCCTTCTTGCCCCGATAATGCCTGGCTTGGTGTCCCCTCAGCAACATGGGTTCATCTTAGGTAGAGATACCATGGCCCATGTAAACATGGCCGTGACAGCATTTGATGTCGCCAGGACTAAGTCAACCCCACTCGGTATGATATTATTAGATGCTCAAAAAGCTTTTGACGAGTGGGGTGAGACTTTCTCTGGGCTACGCTATCAGCATTCAGTTTTAAAGGCCAGTTTTTACAAAGAGTACAAGCTCTATATGACCATCCTAGCGCCAAAATTATGTATGCTAGATTGCAATCTTCCAATTTTTTAATCTCTTGTGGCGCTCGTCAAGGGTGCCCTTTATCACCTTTATTATTTGCACTTGCTATGGAGCCATTTCTTTTGGCCTTGCAAAATCAACCTTGAATAACCCCTTCAGTTTCTGGCACAAACTCTCTCAAAATTACTGCATATGCAAATGATATCGCAATATATTCAACAGACGTCGGGGAATCAATGAAGGAGATAATTCAGGAGGCAAGGATATTTGGGTCCATCTCTGGCTACGGACTAAACACCAACAAAAGTCAAGTATTGCTGAATTAAAAACCTCTGGTGTCAGTGCAGGGAGTTTCTAGTGTTGTTACCTATCTAGGGGTTAGAGTTTCTGCTAAAATAGATAAGATAGTCACTCTAAATTATGAGGTATTGCTGAAAGAAACAGTTAAATCATTAAAAAAGTGGCACAAGGTGCCTTTGGGTATTAGTGATTCAGAAAAGGGGGTGGTGATGAACAGAGTGTCTGAATTAAGCAGACCACTCTTACCCAGTCCAAAGATCAGGGCTTGATCCATCACCGTTATTTATCTCACTGCACCATCCCAGCTCAGAACCCGGCTATATGCAAATCAGTCTGTCCCTGGCCCAGTGCATCATGGGAACAGGGCAGACTAAACTACCAAGCCAATTCTTCACCAGAAAGGAGACAAGCTACCGGGGACCGGTTTCTGGCATTTCAGCCGTCTTCGGCCCGGCTTGCTTGAATCCTGATGGTGCAGTGAGAAAGGGACTCATGTCTGAGTATACCCTGCCACACCTATAGTGGCCAAAAACGATTCAGAAAAGAGGGTGGTGATGAACAGAGTGTCTGAAATAAGCGGACCACTCTTACCCAGTCCAAAGATCAGGGCTTGATCCATCACCGTTATTTATCTCACTGCACCATCCCAGCTCAGAACCCGGCTATATGCAAATCAGTCTGTCCCTGGCCCAGTGCATCATGGGAACAGGGCAGACTAAACTACCAAGCCAATTCTTCACCAGAAAGGAGACAAGCTACTGGGGACCGGTTTCTGGCATTTCAGCCGTCTTCGGCCCGGCTTGCTTGAATCCTGATGGTGCAGTGAGAAAGGGACTCATGTCTGAGTATACCCTGCCACACCTATAGTGGCCAAAAACGATTCAGAAAAGGGGGTGGTGATGAACAGAGTGTCTGAATTAAACAGACCACTCTTACCCAGTCCAAGGATCAGGGCTTGATCCATCACCGTTATTTATCTCACTGCACCATCCCAGCTCAGAACCCGGCTATATGCAAATCAGTCTGTCCCTGGCCCAGTGCATCATGGGAACAGGGCAGACTAAACTACCAAGCCAATTCTTCACCAGAAAGGAGACAAGCTACCGGGGACCGGTTTCTGGCATTTCAGCCGTCTTCGGCCCGGCTTGCTTGAATCCTGATGGCGCAGTGAGAAAGGGACTTATGTCTGAGTATACCCTGCCACACCTATAGTGGCCAAAAACGATTCAGAAAAGGGGGTGGTGATGAACAGAGTGTCTGAATTAAGCAGACCACTCTTACCCAGTCCAAAGATCAGGGCTTGATCCATCACCGTTATTTATCTCACTGCACCATCCCAGCTCAGAACCCGGCTATATGCAAATCAGTCTGTCCCTGGCCCAGTGCATCATGGGAACAGGGCAGACTAAACTTCTTCCCAGTATAAGAATTGGCTTGGTAGTTTGGTCTGCCCTGTTCCCATGATGCACTGGGCCAGGGTCAGACTAATTTGCATATAGCCAAGTTCTGAGCTGGGATGGTGCAGTGAGCTAAAAAACGATGATGGATAAAGCCCTGATCTTTGGACTGGGTAAGAGTGGTCTGCCTAATTCAGACATTCTGTTCATCACCACCCCCTTTTCTGAATCATTTGGGTATTAGTGGGCGGATTAATTTAATAAAAATGAAGATTTTGCCAAAATTTGTTCCGGTCCATCCCTCTACGAGTGAATAACTCCTTCTTCAAGCATCTAGATGGGATTTTTAGCAGCTTTATCTGGGGCTATAATAAAGCATGTTGAGCAATCAATTTATTCAAGCTCCCATTTAATCCGGGGGGTTTAGACTATACTTTTGGTCAGCCTTTCTCGGTCGTATTCACAGTCTATTAAACCCTAGGAATAATATTTTTTTCATGAATTTATGCTAGGGGATGAATACAATATGTTTCTTTTCAGAACTAACAATCCAAACTACTATAAGCAGGTTAAATTTAAGACCGCGTGTCACAGCGTAACCATCTGGTGTGCTATCTTGACTAAATGTAACACATTGTTCTATCATACTAATCTTCCCCTGTGGGATAATCCAGGTCTTCAAGAATTTTTTTATGATGTGGTGGGTAAGTGAAGGTCTAGTTTGAGTATCACATTTCTTGGGGATCTGTATGATTACAGTGGGTTCATGACATTTGAAAGATTGAAGATCTTATATAAACTTTCAGAAAGTATGCGGTTTAAGTATTATCAGATCTGAGATTGTTTCATATGCAGCCTGAATCTTTACAAATGTTTTGGACTCTGACATATGGTACTGCTTATATGTGGTCAATGATAAATCACTGATTAGTATTGGTTATAAAAGCTTTAAAACCTGCAAGGCGGATGATTGTGCTAGATTAGCATTTCTTTACTTTCTGCGTGGGTTTCTGTTGCTAAGGCTTGTTGGGTCCAAACTGGGCACCGACCCCGCAGCACTTGACATCCTTTGTTGGACAGCTAGATTCCATATCCTGGTTGTCGTCAACACCTCCTGTTCCTCGTGGCTGAAGAGTCAAGCTTCACCTCCTTCACCTGAAGTGGCCCGACATCGTTGGACATCTGCCTATCGTGCTCATGGTCACTGGCTATTGACCCAGACTCTGTCCCCTTTGCTTTCAGGTTCTTCTCATCTTCAATCCAGGCTTGGATCACCCCGGACACTTTCCTCTTCAACTGCAGCAACACTTTGCAGAAGATTGCCATTGAAATCAATGATGATTCCTGACACCAAAAGACACCTATGCACCCAGCTTCCCTGGGTGAGGTAACTCGAGTACTCCGGTGCTCCCATGGGTGTTGCCCTAGAACCCCTTAAGTCTAAGGGGTTTGCTCAAAATCCTGTCCTACGTGTCCCTTTTCTTTAAATTTCCAACCACTACTTTCCCCATTGATGTTAACGGCGATTAGTGGCTGTGTTCTCACACTGCAAGCATCCCCTGTGGGTCTCCTCTGTCACTACCTTGGGTGGTTCCTTGTGACCCCAGCACTTCTACAGCTCTAGGCCTTGTTTCTAGTCAAGTCATGGTTCTTATACCACTTTCTTAATATATGGTTTAGTACGCTCCTAGGGCTCAACGTATATTGTGCTAATTTACTGTGTGCTATTAAGTGTAACTTATGTGCCTTTGACCTCTAGCCTCATAAAGAGACTAATAGGGTGTGTTTAGAATACATACTTACATATATTTTATATATATACCATGTGTCGTTCTCCTTTCATTTAGTCATTCATGAGATTATAGACTGGTAAAACAAGCTGCTTTACATTCCTTCAAGACTTAGCCTGAAGGATGCTCTCCATAGCTACCACTAGGATAGCTTTCAGTAAAGGTTGTCTTTAACCTATCATCAATAAGGAGTTGTTTGGACTGGTGCAAGGTGCCCACTATAACTAGTGGACAGCATATGCCAGGCCAACTTCTCACAATAAGTCAAATGGAAAAAGAGAAGTGAGGTATATAGAGGTAGAGAGTTGTGGGGAATAAAACAAGCACGAGATGGTGAGGTAGCAAGAGTTATAAAGAAAGAGGTTGTTTAGGAAAATTGAGGTGGAAGGGGTGAGCTGAAATGGAAAAGGATGTTCAGTGAGAGATGCAAGTTTGTGTGTATGAGAGAAAAAGATAGAGAGAGAGGCTGTTGCATTGGAGATACTTACAAAGTGATAGAAATACATAAACAGATGCAGCCGAAGATGTAAGATATTTGGAGAGATGATGAAAATGAATCAGAAGTAGAATGAGAGGAAGAGAACATAGAGATGTAAGATATTTGGAGAGATGATGAAAATGAATCAGAAGTAGAATGAGAGGAAGAGAACATGGAGAGGGTGAGCTATTGAGGTAATGTTAGGGTAAAGTGAGAGTGGACGAGTGGTAGAGACATCAGTGGTTGTGAAGAGATGAGATAGTGATGCAGATATCAGGTATAGATAGGGAAAGGTGGAGAGAGGTAAGATAGAAAAGGGTGGAGAGGTGATGGAGAGGAAAGGTATATATAGAGATGAGGAGTAGATGAAGTAGAGGTTAATAACCTAGTTACACTGTCATGTAAGAGGTATATTGCATGTACTGAATTTATGAATGGCATGATTGGATTGAATCTATGCGTTTCTTATGTGTTTACCATCAGTTCTGCCATGTTCTGGTATTGCTGCATACCAAGAATCCCTAGTCTTGATTCCTTCTGATACATCATTCTGCTACCACCTATAAGTGCATCTTTTTATCTCACTTTTACAGGTTCTTTTTCATCCTTTCCTTATCTTTCTGACTTTAGTTTCCTAACACTCTCTTCCTTTTTTTCTTCCAATCAATCAATAAATCTTTATTTAGCAAAAAAGTCCATACAACTATCAAACAAAGAACTAAAATACATTCAAGTATATGAAGAAAATATTCAAACATGTAAGTATGTGATTAAAAAAGTTAAGCTAAAAAGACATTTCATCCAAGCAACCAAAGGTGGTATTATACAGCTGTGTAATAGTCACTCACGGTGTCCCCCTGAAAACCAGACCCACAATACCAGTGGAACAGAATATCAAGGACAAAATATACTTTTTTTTAATTGACAGTTAAATATGTATTTTCTAGATATTGGTGGTACATATATCTTCAAGGGTTTTATCGTTTCAATATTTAGATGCATGGTTAGGAATAATGACTCTATGCTTTAGTAAATGCAGTGGCGGGGTCTATCAAGAAAAAATGGTAACACAGCATAGAAGACAATTCCAAAACAAAATAAACAAATACTTACCTGCCGCCCGATGCCTTGTCATCTCGGTGCTCTTCTGCTCCTGGTAAACAGGCTCCTAGACTCCCATGCAAAATCCAGATGCTGCACTCATGCTGCTAATACTATTATCCAGCATGAAAGAAGCACCGAGATTGGGTGGAGCAAGCTGGTTTTATGCTCCCAAAGGGCTTGGGAGCCTGTGCCTACTGTTCTCCATGAAACAACCTGGGGATATCTAAGTGTGCATACCAGTTTGGCAATCCTAAGAGAGCTGACAGTTTTATTTTCTCAAGCCTGATGCAATAGAGGTTTTTTCTGTGGCAAATGTTGTTACATCTCAGACTGATGTTCGCCAGGAATGGCCAGGGTGTGTATGATTACGAGGATGCAGCCGCTCAGCTGTCCGGGGATGAGCTGGGTATAGGTAAACTCTCAAGAGACAGTACGAATCCATCAACACAGAGGTGCCCACTTGCATATCTGGTACGTGCAGTATTGTTTCACAATGTTAATTGGTGCCAAGCAATATTGTTCCTTTTTCTCTGAAACTCAAGGAGTACAGCGTAAGTTTCCATTCACTTAATTAATTCCCTTCCACTCATGTTAACCTATCTATATTAGTGTCCCAGTATTTCCGACATGGGGTATCTATACTACCATTTAACCCTTCCCTTCTACACTCATTTTCTCTGGTATCAATGAGGTAAATGGCCCTGCACTGGAACGCCAGGGGTCCATTTGCTATAAAGGAATATTGACCCAGATATGCTAAGGACCACCCTGGGACCACTGATAGAGGTGATAGTGGATATGTCTGTGCTATCCTGCAGTGGTCTTGCTCCCTCCAAGAATCTCTTTTCTTGCAAATCTCTGGGTCAAATAGTGTCCTCCCCCATGGTGCCCCTCACGCGCATCCTGTCTAGCTCAATTTGAATGTAGCTAATTCAGTGAAATGTGGGGATGTTTACATACCATTTGAGGTTTATCACTATTCTATAGGGTTCTATTCTACTGGGTTGTGCCTTGGTCCTAATCCTACATAGGTACAGATGGATGAGACATTTTGGGTCACCTGAATTTTATCTGTGGGTCGTTTAGTCCTCCCGTCCTCGGGTATGCTGGAGGTGAGTGTTTTAGTGGGGTGGTCGTTATGGTTATCGATGCCTCTTTTTAATTAGCTATCATTTTATGTGCGTTTCTGGCCCTCTAATGCCCAACTTTCCCTCACGTGTGGATGTGTGTGTGTGTGCAGCTTTTTCAATGCAGATGGTACCTTTTGACTGGCACAAGCACAATGTGATGTGAAAGGAAGGAGAGCATGTAGTAATTTTAGGTGTTGTTGTTAAGTGTTTAGTATGTCTCTAATGGATTTGGGTGACTTGGCCATGTCCTGTTTCTGGAAGCTTTAGTTTTGTGCTACTTTTGTGCTGCTTCCTGTATACCCTTGGGCACCTTACCAAGGCCTCATGTGGCATTTGGTTATATTGAGGCATACTATTAGGTGTTGAGAAACTGTTCTCCAGTTTCCATGTGGTTCGGATGTGACAATGACTGAGATCATTCCCAGTGCTGCATTGGATGATGTTCACAAGGCCTTGTGTCATTTGCTTCACCAAGGTGGGTGAAGTGATGTGTGTATATGTTCATGTATTGCAGGGGCTGTGATTGTCATCTTTAAAACCCCTTTCTATCCCAGTGCCTCTCTCTCCCTCAGATACAGGATGCTTTGGTTCTGGTGCCCTCAGCT
Organism: Lissotriton vulgaris; assembly: GCF_964263255.1. Lineage (NCBI taxonomy): Eukaryota > Metazoa > Chordata > Amphibia > Caudata > Salamandridae > Lissotriton > Lissotriton vulgaris. The sequence continues at coordinate 2,025,714,803 of NC_141691.1, read as the reverse complement.
GGAATCAGGGCCTTCTTACCCAGTGGCACATTTCTCTCACTGTTTTGGAGGAACGTGAACCCATGAGCAGACTTTAGATGTCAGGGGCATTAGGCTTGAGGAGAAGACAAAATATCTTGCTTATGACAGGAATCAGGTGAGCAGCTAAGAATTGTCATCCTGCAAGTCATGAAATTAAATGGTTCATTGCCCTTCTGAATCTCTCAACTGACTGTGCCAAAGGGTTGCTTATTTGGGGGGCACCGTCATCCCAAATGGACAGAAAATATGGCTTCTTGCACTGCAGAGTCACTTAGTTTGGGATCTTAAAATTTGCCAGCACAAGCTGGAGGCCTAAGAATGTTGAAGAACGGGGACTTTTTGGTCTAGGGCTCACCCTAGTGACTTGTATGAAAGGACCTGGGTGCCGGCTTGTATAGGCTGGTTGGGGGCTGCCTGCCCCCTTGTCACACTGCCCTCCAGGTGTGTGGCTAACCAACCCCATTATGGGGAAGTAGCAGCAGAGAGGGGCCTAGGCCCTTGCTTGCACCCAAATGGTGTAATTTACATGTGGATTCCTGATCAACAGAACATATTGCAGCCATGAGTTTTTCCTGAACGCGAGGTAAGTCTTGAGTTTCCTCCTAATGCTATGCCACTAGTCTTTATTGCTGTAATGAGTTTGTTGGTATTGCTGTGAAGTGGATGAGTCATTTTAGGATTCTAGGTTTTTTACTGTGTATTTGCATTTCCTCTCTAGACATTCAACCCTCCCTGCTGTGCTGTGTTACTAGCATTTATTGCTGTGGTGAGTTCATTTCCTGGTGCTCATGTGAAGTGGATGAGTGATATTGTGGGTTCTGGGTCTTTTCCTGTATGTTAGGTGCCTGTATGAAGGAATTACCTCCCCAGACATTCACCCCTCCCTGCTGTGGTTGTGACCCTGGTACTTGCTGGACTGGGTTACCTGTCTGCTGGGACTGCCATATTTGGCCAACCACCTGGTCCTTGTGACAGTAGTGTGTTTGCTGACTAATTTCCTTGTAGCTGCATATGCTGTGCCCCCAAGTTAATATGGGTTTGGTTTTATGAATGGGGATTTCACTGGTACTGACTCGGGCCTAACAATCTCTGCTCCTGTATGCCTTCAGATGGCAATGGTTTGCCAGGCAGCCAATCCTGAGGCATTAGAAACATTCTCTTGAACCTGGCTTCCATCATCCTTCCTGACCCCTGCTGCCATAACTGGGTCAGAGCCCTCTGGGGTTCTGCGGTACAGTTCGTTTCAAGCCCAGTGCCATTTGCAGGCTTGTGGCCAAGGTGACCCACTTGGGGGTTATTTTACTTAGTTTGGGGGGGGTACGGTTTAGCAGAGATTTTTTTCAGGCATGCCCTTAGTTTTGGTCCTTCTAACTGGTCCATTGCATGTAGGGTGCGTATCGTGGACAGTCCCCGCCTGGCTTTGGGACTTTCCCTATGTGGCCTGTGGGTCACTTCCCCGGGGGTCATGTATCATTAACATGGTGTGCCGAGTTCCCTCAAATTGTCACTTTCTCTGAATTTGGCAGTAGGTAGGGGGTGTCAGGCGTCTGTATGACAGGCAATCTTGTGAGTGTCATTTCCTCACTCAGGGAGGTGCCACAGTGGCGACAGAGGCTGGGCCTGGTAGTCCTGATACTATGCACAGTCTATTTGTCAGTGCTATTGCCCCTATGCACCTTTCGCCGTCTCCCCTCCTTGACTTGGGGGGCTCAGCAGGGATGCACAAGTTGAGGTCCTGGATCTCGTACTCCTTGTGTCCCTTACTGGCTAACAATGTTTTTGTCAGTCTTTCTGGTGTGCATGTGGCTTGGTGGTGTATTGCTGGTTGGTGCCTTGTGGGGGAACTCCAGAGGAGATGCATGCTATAGCCATGTTCTCAGCAAACTGGATTTTCCGTTTGATCATTAGGTTCCGATCTAAGATGTTAGTCAAGGAAGAGGTAAACATTGTGCCCTAACCACCCCCCCCCCCCCCACCCCCCATTCTCCAGCTTGATGTGTACTGTGAAGGGGATCCCTGTCATCCTGCCTGAAACCCCTTCTATAGTTGCAGTGCTCTTTTATAGTGGGTGTGCCCCCTCCTGTAGGCACAACCTTGTTGCCTCTGTCTAGTAGAAACTTGTGAGGTGTCCCCTTTATCAGCATTTGGCCACAGGGTCCTCCTCAGGCAGCCTGGGGTGGACAGTAGTGGGTGTGCATATTTGGGTGTGCTGTCCATTTCAGGTGTGATTATTGCTGCATCCCCACCATCGATGTTGGACCCTTGGGGACTGGTATCCCCTTCTTCGCTATCACTAGTCATGTTGCTGTTTTAATGTGCAAGAAATGTACTGGCCTCTTGTGGAGTGTATGTTTTGTGGGCTAAATGCCGGAGACAGGAGGTTGAGTTTAGAGGAATGCTAGTGCCGTACTGGAATGAGGTCGGTGTCACCTGAGTTTACTGATCTGGCAACCTCCCTGCCCTAGATCTAGTAGTTTGATGCTCAGTGGGTGGCCCTACAGCCCCCTAGACTGGCAGATTGGTGTATCCCAGTGCCGGAACAGCAGGGATTGCCTGCATTAGAGAGAGCACTTCTATGTATAGTGGGGGAAGTGTGGACGCCTTGCTTGGAGTGTCTGGAGAAGAATTGTAGGTCAGGGCTACCTTGAAGACAGCCTGAAGGTGTAAAAGGGCCTCTGTTCTTGCGCTCCTTTGCCCTATGTACTTGGTCAAAACATTTGTCCACGTTGGTGTTGAAGGTTCCCCCCTCTGGCCGGGGGAATGCAATTGTATTGGTGTATGTGCCATTCATGGCAGACTTTAAATATCTTCTTATCCTCCATGAGGAACCTAGTTTCCATGTGGTGTAACAGCGACACCATGATAGGTTGGAAACTTTTTAAAAGCTAGTACACTTCTAATGCAACAAGCCTTAAAAAAAAACCCGTAAATACTACTTTGATCTTGAGAAAATGTATACAAGGAATTACACCACCTATAACTTTGTTTACTATCAGCTCATCTTAGGACAATGATTCATAAAACAATACACAAAACAACACATATGGAAAATAAAAACCTGTAAGAAAGTCAATTGGTTAAATCAAAAACATTATGAACTGTACTTTTAGCAGCAGAATAGTAAGATGTAACCAAATGACAACTTTTGAATACATTCAATTATCAAGGAGAAAAAGATGACTAGGTATCTAGTCTGTATCCCCATTTTTCTTGATATTGTGGTACTGACAAAATTGTTGCAAACTTTGTTTTGTGTTAAATGTTATGTCCAGTTAATGATTCTATGTGGACTCTTTTTTTCATTTTATGAACTCACGAGGCCTGTGTATTAACACGCCAAGTCATACATCATGAAGGTAGGACATGGGTCCAAGAAGACTTATCCTTTATCAGTTAATTGGGAAAAAATACCCTACACAACAACCTTTTCCTACCTTGGCGTACTGTTCGACAGTAAACTTACATGGGGACGAGCACTAAAGAAAAAGAGAGGAGACTTAATAAGGACCAATGCGGCAATAATTGACTTTGCTCGCAAAATGGGTAACACACCTGTGGTTACGCTAATGAAATTATACCAGGCCAAAAGCATATCAGTTGCCTTCTATGGGAGTGACCTCTGGGGGTTCTTACCAGTGTCTGACTTAACAACCACAGAAAATAACTTTTTAAAACAAATTTTATGTTTACCAAAGAGTACGGCCAACTTCTCCACCCATGAGGAACTGGGCACGCCATATTTAGAGGATAAAATCGCAGTAAACCCCCTCTTGTGCTGGCTAAACTGTTGGATGAACAACGAAATACCTTTCACCCGGAATATTTTATCCGAAGCACTCACATGGGACGGGAAACTAAAGATACCCTGGATAAAGTACATTCGAAACTGTCTTCAAGCCCTGGGCAGGTTGGACCTCTTCTTAACACCACAGTCAGCAACAAAGCATGATGTAACATCTGTAAAGGCTACATTTCGAATGACCCGTCAGATGGCGAGGGAAGAGACTGAACTGAAGAAGGGCAGTGTGTTGAGTCACACTTTATCCAAAACATGTATTCAAATAGAACCCTATTTATCCTGGGCCATCTCCAGATATGAGCGCTTTTTACTGACTAGATTTCGTTTTGACCTTTTTCATCTGATGCTAGCCGTGCCCAGTGGAGCGCATAGGGGACAAGTGCTGCCAGCTTGCGGCTGCGACAATAAGTCTACGCAAGATCTGGCGCACTTTTTATTTATATGCTCCTATTACACCTTACCTCGAAAAATGTTTTTAAAACCTCTTCTTAAGAAACTGAATTTTATGCAAATAAGGCCCGCACTAATTTATCTTAAAATGCTGCACTGTGAAAGCACTTTATACGTAATCAATTTTTTAAAGACAGCCCTGAGATTTAGGTAAAGTATGGAAGGTTAATAAGTATTTTGATGAATTGTACTGTCGCTCTTGCATGAGCTGTGATAGGCTACATCGCAATCCACTGTTTTATATCTAACTTTTTAATTGATGAACTGACTACATATGTGTTACCTTTTTTCTCTGTACTTTTATGACTGATTTTACCTTCAGTCGAATAAAGAAATTTTGAATTGAATTGAATTGATTCTATGTGTGTATGAAAACGTTGTTAATCAAAAAGAGGACTAGCCTATTTGTGAATAATACAGGACTCAGGACTGTATGAGGAAGGGGGAAACTGTTAGGTTTCTTTATGAAGCCCACACCCACCAACCTAGTTGGTGGCATGCTTCGTTATCGGGTCCACCCAGTGACACCGAATGTGTCCCGGATGTGCTTCTATGCCTGGATTATCGCGGAGCTGGTGCATTGCTGAGTGTGCAGTATGAGTGCTGTGATAGTGAAATTTAAAAAGCTATACAGTGATCCCAGTTCCCGAGGGGATACTTTTAATGTCTGGGCCTCTGTTAGGGTTAAAAACAAGGCAAGTGGATGCTGGTGTAGTGGGTATTCGGAACTTCTACATCCAAGGTGTGGTCTACATGTTTCAGCAAGGCCTTTTTTGTAAAACTGGCTTTCCTCAAGACCATTTGATATGTGAAAGTGCGATCTATACTTTAAGTGAGTATGTGATCAAAGAATGTGGAGCACGCGCTAAGGTGCTATACATGTGGGCGGGGGATTCCCTCTCCAAGCATTACTGGGCATACAACATGTATGACGAGGAGAGTCTTAGCAAAGTTACATGAATCACAAAAGAACATAATTGCCGGTAGTATTGTGCTGTATGAGCGGTAAAAGTGCTGCAAAAGGTTTAACCATACTCATTGTGCGGTTATGGTGAGCTTATGAAAATATGCACTGGTACATGTGGTGGGCTACGTAATGTAAGCACACACACAGGTTGAAAGTGGATACATTCAATGGGTATCCTCAAGCTAGAGGCAGAAGAGCAGGAGACAGAGGAGCTGCAGACTTCCCCAATGTGCAAGCAGAAATTTAAAGAAAACTAAGAACCACATTTACTAAACTTTGCGTATGCAATCACACAACAAAACGCTTATGTGGGACTTTAAAATATTAAGAACATTGGTGCTATCTTCTTTGTAGCTTTGAGCCACATAATGCTTTAGTAAATCTAACAGTAATAACAATGTAAGGGCCCAGAAGCAGAAGGGCTGTAGTTTCGACCCATTCATTAAAATGAGCTTTTGTGAAGCCCCAGGGGTCGTGTGATGCCAGGCGTTGAGAGGGGGGGGTGAATTGCTACCTGCGAAGGAAATGTTTACTTCACAAGTGACATGGCTTCCTGTTTATCGTAAAAAAGCTAATGTCAAAGGATATAGGTTTGATATATACCTGGTGAAAACTGAATGTTAAAGCCAATAGGCTTATGATTTCAAATATAAAATATATTCATAATGGCTGCAGCCCAATATACAGTGATTGAGGTCTAACCTGAAAAGCCAGTGGCATTAGCTTACATAGGAATGTTACTGTTTTAAGAGGTAGGATTTGCTGGTGAACAAGTTGCCACAGATAAGAAAAACAGACAGGATGTATGAGTTTATTTGGTCAATGTGTGTGTGTGTTTTAAAGTAAAGTAAAACAATGCCTGTTCAAAAATTCATTGAATGTTATTTTGTGTGTTGTTGAGTTCTGACCGCTGTAATCGCCCTGAGGCAGCCCTGGTTTGCTCCACATCCCTACCCTGAGTACAAAGTGCTAAAATGGGTAATTTTTTCTCAGTATGATTGTCTATAATACGGACTTTCAACCTGGGTGAAAGAGCACCATTATTATCACTACACCCAATAATATATTTCTTACAGTGCGTGTAAGAGAAATGGAAAGAAAACTCAAAGTTATGCTTAAACATTTAAAAAGTTTACATCCTGTGAAACTAGCACACGAGGAGTGCCGAAGACTCCGAAAAAACCCACCACCACCACCGGCAGTAGCAAGCACTTCGGGGACAAGTCCATCAAGTCAAGGACATATGCCTCCAATTAATTAATGCTAATGCCAAAATACACTGCATTAAGTGTAATAGGCTGCTGTGCTGTGGTTTGCCAGGCTTTAGAAAATCATCGGTGCTATATTTTGTTTTTGTTTTACCCCCAGAAGTTCATTGTTTTGTTGCTCCAGTTCTCTTTTTTTTTTCAAAAATATTTTTTTAAAAAAAGTTCTTTTCAGAACTAACTTCTCTGGTTAAAAAAAAGAGCTATATTTGTATGATAGTGTGTGAAAGTTTGGTTGAATGTATGCGTAGTGGATAATTGAGTGAAATAATGCATTTGTGGTGTAAGGTGAATGTATAAGTGCAGAACTATAAGGAAGTGCGGCAGCATGGCACTGTAAGCTCTTTAGCTGAAGTGTGCTGTGGTACTTCCGAAGCACAGGGATGCAACATATGTACATAAATATGTTACAAGTCTATGCTTCCTTCTGCGCTGCTGTTTGAATTGCAGCCATGTGGTGACACAGGCACCCTTGCACCATGGTGCAAGGATATCTGTGTCATGTGGAGTTTGTTTTTGTGCAGGAAGTCACAACTTCCTGCAGAAAAACAATCTGTGAAGGCATTTTTTCTCCTTCAATGTATTCTGTGCATTGTAGCATATATTGAAATAGAAAAAATGAGGAGAAATGAAAACAGTTCTCCTTGTTGTGCCTTGCTACACCAATTGTAGGATAGTGTAGCATTCACACACATGTCCACATTTATGATTTCTGATAAATCTGGAGATGTTTCTTGTTCTATAAGTGTTCTGTGCGAACACGCACAGCAACACCTATAGAACGCCCTTTCAATGCAAAGTGGTGTGTATGATGAGGTCGTATTTACATGGAGAAGAAAAGGTACACAGGGTATATTTTCCTCTCTTTGTAAATATGAAAGAGTGTCTTGCACTATAACCATGTTACAAAAAGTGACATATTGTTAGCACAGGATGTTTCTAAATTTGCCACTTAAGTGCTTAGGTAATGGCAAACTGTTACAATAACAACATATTGCTAGTTCATTGTTTGAAAAGTTGCATGAGAGTGACAGGAGGTTTTTATTTATTTATTTATTTATTTTAAGAGTTTTCTATAGCGCGAACATTACCCTTGGGTATCAGAGCGCTTCACATTACATGAGGCAGTTATAGTCAAGCATTGTTATAGTAAGCTTTCACAGTATTATGAGGTAGGTACATATACAGCAATAGAATGATAATATCAATTACATTTATACAAAGAATATATATATATAAATATAGAGTATGACATAGGTTTCGTATATAGCTAAATATAATGTGTAACAGAAATGATTGATCCTAAGTGTCTATTTTCTGTGCATATTTCATTTCCAGTCCTTGATCATGTATTCTGTCGTCCCGAGCCTTGCCTATGGAAGGAACTTACTCATTAGGAAGATCTTAGTTTCCCTCTCAAAGGATGCTGTGTCTGGAATCATTCTAATATTTGGAGGAAGTGAATTCCAGATTCTGGGGGCTGCTCCTGAGAAAGCTCTATCGTAAGTTTTCTTCTTCCGGAAGATGGCTGGTCTCAACACCAGCTCCTTTGCACTACTGGCCGATCTGTTCCCTCCAGATAGTTTAATTTTCTGAGCAAGGTAACTAGCTGTATTGTAGTGGAGCGCTTTGTGGGTTATGCATGCCATTTTTAGCTGGATTCTGGCTTCGTAAGGTAGCCAGTTTAATGCTTTCAGGTGTGGTGATATATGGTCAAATTTCCTTCATCCGGTGATCAGTCTTGCAGCTTCATTGAGACATGCCTTCAGTGGTGCTGTTAAAATTTTTGGTAGACCTGCTAGCGTTGTACATCCATATTCAATCCTCGCGATAACTAGTGACTGAACTGCCAATTTGAGACCCGCCTTAGATATGAATGGTTTCACTTTTCTGATGTAGTTCAGATGATAGCGGGCGCTTTTTGCCATTGAATTGATATGGGCTTTCATGTCTAGGTTCTCATCTAGTGTGATTCCTAGTGATTTCACTGAGCCAACTAGGGTAGGGGTGCAGTTTAATGCTGTGATCATATTGGACCATTCCTTCACTTCTGTGTGTTTCTTTGGTGGTGATATTAGTAAGAATTTAGCTTTTTTGTGCGTTTAGTTTCAGATGATTGTCAGTTAGCCATTGTAATGCCATTTTTAAGGCCTTGTTCATTCTATTGATGTCTTCCATGGATGCGATCTTAATGAGGGATTCCAATTGAGTTAGGGCATGCTGGTGAGTGATTGGTTGACCAGGAATCTTTGCGTTCTATTCTGAAGGAATGATTCAAACCATTTTAGCACATTTCCAGACAGTCCCATCCTGTCATGAAGCCTGTTCAGTAATTTTTCATGATTTACCGTGTCAAATGCTGATGATAGGTCAAGGAGGATAAGTCGACATGTCTGATTAAGGTCTAATGTCTGTAGTGCATCGTCGACAACATGTAGGATCGCTGTTTCTGTGCTGGGTCCTGTTCTGAATCCTGATTGGCAGTCGTCTAGTAGCGAGAAGTTAGCAATGTGTTGGCTTAGTTGGTTTTGTACACATTTCTCTATTAGTTTGGCAAGGATAGGGATGTTGGTCACTGGGCGAAAGTTATTTGGATCTGCTGGGTCCGCTGAAGGTTTTTTGATGATGGGGACAACTTGACCTGTTTTTAGGCAATCTGGAAGGATCCCTTGGAATAGAGAGGCATTTATTATTTTCGTCCAAATAGGAATCACAATATGGTTTATTTCTTTGAGGGATTTTGAGGGTAGTGGATCACTATAGTGGTTGTTAGGTTTGATATCTGATAGTGTTTTGGCGATGGTATTTTGGTCAAGTAGTTTGAAGTTAACTCATTGTGCCTTGTTTGTTGTCCTATTGTGGGTGTTTTCCAAGGTGATATTGGGTGTTTGGTTGTCCGTATTGCCAATGTTTTCAGCCTCTTTCCTAAGCTCTCTTTCCAGCGTGTTGGCCTTGTCTGTGAAGAATGTTGAGAACTCTTCACAACTTATTTACGATTTTGTAGTTTCTTGGGTGGTTTTAGACAATTTATTGGATTGCTGTTTTAGAATTTCGAATAATTTCTGAGGTCTGTTTTTGGCGTTATCTAGTTCAGATCTGATAAATTCTTTTTTGGAATTTAGTATCTTTTTGTTGTATTCGCTCCAGATTCTTCTGAGGGATTTCAGTTTGGGAGATGATGGGTGTTGCCTCCATTTTCTTTCCGCTAGTCTTCCTCCTTTCTTCATTCAGTGTTTCACTGAACCATGGATTTTTCACCTTCTCTGTGACTCTTTTCAGTTTTAGTGGCATCGTGGTGTTGACTATATTCGTTACTGTTTTAGTGTAATGATCTGTAAGATCCTCCACATTCTGCAAGCTGTTTGGTGGATTCAGTTTCTTCTCACAGCTTTCTACTAGTAATATCATATTCGGATCTTTAGTATCTCGCATCCATTTCTTGTGTCTGGTAGGTTGTATGGTCTAAATATCTTTTGATTTTCAGATTACAATATTTCTATACAGATCCAAAATAACAGTCCTGATGATGGTTTCAGCAATTAACTATTAAGAAACCGAAACGTCGACAGCACATCTCATCCCCCTCTTTTGTTTGATTCAATGTATTTTGGGATAGGTGTTTTTTATGTTCTGTTGAGTCACTTAATAATTTATTTATATGTGTACCTACAGTCCTAAATTCTATTTGTTTATTTATCTGTATATGAAGTTGGTTTCTTTTAATGAACTACTTGATATAAAAAATACTTTTCGTATACACCTTGTGTCTTTGTTTATATGTTATATGTTGGTTTTGTATAAATACAATAGATTGTTGATTAGTTCACTTCAAGGACGATTGATTAGTCCTTCTTTAAAACAATTCAAATAAATAAATATAAACTAAATTAAGTCCCTTGAAGGCACCTTACCCTTCTACAGTTGTGTTTGAAGCTCTTTGATTTCTCTTAGAGTCTGGGATGAGGTATTAAGTGCGTTCATCTTCCTATTTCTATATCCTTGTTTTGCGTTCCCATGTTCGAGTTTTGTCCTCTTCATCGGACATCTTCTCTTTTTGTCATTAGTTTGGTTGCCTGCTCCGCCTCTGTTCAAGCCGCTCTCTCTGCTTAGTGCACTTATTACCATGTTTGGGGGATAACTCTTTTGTGCCTTTCTAGATGACCTTTGTGTTGTGGTAGCATGGGGTGAGGAAGTCGTGTTATCTTCTATATCAGTTGAGAGTTGAGTGTTGAGAGGTGTCGAATCTTCCCTCTGAGAAGGTTTCAGGATGACATTCGCATATCATGTATCCAATTCAATTCTTCCTGTATCCTTTCTGTTATTGTGGAGTTGTGTTGAATCTTCCTTCTGAGAGATTTCCCGGGCTATGTGTGCATATTGTGTGTCCAATTCTGTTCTTAATGTGTCATTCTGTGGTAAATATTTGATTTACCGTCCTAATTTCTATGCAGGTAAGTACTTAACAAAAATAACTCAATCGGAAAGAAAGATGCAGAGTCCGTGGTGTTAGAGTTCTTAGGGGTTTTATTCCTTAAAAAGGAATGTTTCAGGTACCGAATATCGTGTTCCTGCCACCACTGGGGTGCAGGAAGGGATAGAGCATACTTTATTGACAAGACATAACTTTTATACTTAAACCATATAATGAATACCAATACAGTCGGCGTAACAGCTGAGAGAAGCAAGATAACAGCATACACGTGTTAGCAATACGTAATCAGAAGGCGTGAACTAGGCGTGAACATAGAGGTGTGTGTTAGAAACGTCACATGTAGGTGTCACAAGTAGGTTGGTACAAAGCAGAATTTTGCAATGTCAGCAGAAATCTGAGGCCTGGATGCGCGCGCAGCTGCATGACGTGTGATTGACGTGGAACTGACGTGGAGCTGGAGGGTGCAGGGGACTTGACATTTACACTAGCGGAAAGAGACAGAAGTCTGGCATGTCAGATCAACTTGTACCTATATCATATCTGATATCTGATGTTTGGGAACCATATTATCTAGAGGGAAAGGTCTCTTGGGCAGAGGCTATTCTATACTGACTGTGAGTGCGTGTATAAGCGTCTAAGTGTCTGCATGAGATGCGAGGGGGCATGGGCCTACCATGGTAACAGAGGCTATGAATTACTTGCACGGAGACAGTGAGGCCGGGCCCTTTGCTCTGCAGCTGGAAAGATGTTTACTTGAGCTAGTAGGCAGGAATGTATGTTTGAGGAGCGGAACAGATAATTCGAAGGTTGAATACAGTCTTGGCAGGCAGCAGGCTGAGCCAAGCGCCGTTAGCCGCGCAGGGAGTAAGGCAGAGGTCACGAGTACAGAGGCAGCCCAGGCTGAGGCGTTCAGAGTCAGAAGGCAGGAAAAGGCTCGATGGCAGAATTCAGAGGCCTACTTCGCCAGAGCTGAAAAACGTGTAAAGTACACCACAAAAAGACGTTGGCATGGCATACTTAGAAACGGAATATTCAACCCATTCAGGGTGGATCTGAAAGAGGACATGTTAACGTTGGACGCAAATGTATTTGCGTCTTTATAGCTGGCACGGGAGGGAAGTTACATGCACTTTAAGCTGGTACATGGAGACGGTGGGGTACACGTTAGGGAACATTTCTTGACCATAAAATTTATATTTCCTCATTCCCTCCTTGTTCCCTACGGACCCTTCATGATATATCGATCCTCATGAACCGATCAGTCTGTTCTTGTAACATCATTTGCTCTTCTTTCTTCTTTTCGCGTTTTGAGTGAAAACTGGAATGTGGAATACATGAAGTGGCGCACAGACCACAAATCGCTGGCCCACACTGTAGGCACAGGCAGCAACTGAATACTATGACAAGGGCAATGCCTAGGAAGGATAGGATCTTCCATCCCCAAGCGGTCAACGTTGTCCAGAACCAACCGGACCAAGTCCAGGTGCCTGGATTCTGATGTATCAAACTTGCAATTTTATAAAGACGTGTAATAGCTTTATATACTGTTGGCGCGTTTTCTGGAATGAAAACACAGCAACTTGACCCGATGACCTTACAAGCTCAGTCCCTATCTGCTAGGATGACGTCAATAACAAGATGATTTTGGAGAACAACAACCCGCATGGCAGATTGCTCCTCTGTTAAGTTGCCTAGAGCGGAGGTAGTTTCATTCACTACTGCTTCGAGTGTTCTAGTTAATCTTCGTATCAGTTTACTATTAAAAACAGTACCTAAGTAGGGGAAGAAACCTTTATTGAAGTCTGTGTATTGCTCCCATGCCGTTTAAGTGTAGTCGATAATCGGGAGATCTGTTCGGAGTCTATTCTTTACTAGATTTGTAATTCTGTGATAATCAGGAGGGGCTAGAAAAACAGGTGGCAGAAGGAATGCAATGTAACAGGTACCATCCCAATCTGGAGGTAAGCGTATGTATGCGGTATGGCCACAAACAAAGTAGGAATGACGGGTAGCTCTAAAGGAAGATTTGCCTTGATCACTGAATTCGACCACAGTAGTGCATTTGCTATGACCTAAGTGTACTGAACCCTTCTTTCTGACACATAAGTCACCTGTGACTGGTAATACTGACATAGCAGGGAGAACTGGTGCAGCTTCGGATTCGACAGTAAGAATCATAAGGTTAATTGTATAATTACCTAATCCATATACTTCATTTTCTAGATCAGTTCCTATTCTAGTGGGAAGTCCCTTCTTGTCAGGATAACAGGCGTTAAGCAGAACTAAGTTCAAGTTTCCCCAAACCCAATTTCCTTCGAAAACAGCAATATCAGGATCTAAAGAATTAATTATTCTAAACCATGCTCCACATGTGCCATTGTGTGTGAACGGGTACGGAAAGAGGGGCAGAACTCCCTTGTATTTCTGATAGGGAGGGAGTCGGCCACATATCCAACAGTTTGTAGCGTTATTAGTCTGATGGGAGTGATGTAACATACTAATGAATGTGTTGTTGCGCAGCGCAAGTCTGTAAGATAATTCATGAGGGGGTAATTCGCTAAAAGAATGTTCGGCAGTGACATTGTAAGCAGATTGTTCACGCTTGAAGATAGGGTAGTATATAGGCAGCAATATACTGGTAACAATAATCAAAAGACTTGGAAAAACATAACCAATAATGTCACTATACAGTGACTACGGAGTGATTTACAATATGCACGTTTCTTGAGTCGTCTCTCTCTCTCTCTATCTCGGTCTAGGGGATACATGTCAGAAACTATTTAACCGATTCACCTAGGGGAGGACTTAAACAATTAAACTGTCTGACTTGCTAGACCGTAATTTTGCTTTGTACTCCTCTTGGGGAGTATTCTCTCTTTTGGGAACTTTAAAGTCACTAGTATCGAGGCAGTCCTTTGAGGGGGTGGACGAGTCAGTCTCTGGCAACAGTTCATTACATTTTTTAATATGACTCGTGTGGATCCACTCCTTTCGTCCTTCAACTTTAATCGCCGTCCTCGTGGTCAGAAGGACGATCTTCGGCTCCTTCCAGCGGGGCTCCAGCGGGCTTTTCCTGTCGAAGTTGCGAATCAACACAGTATCCCCGGGACGGACATCATGTGGCTTTACATCAGTGTTGTCGGGGAAGGCTGCGGCAACCTGTGAACGACATGATTGGAGTGCAGACATCAAGGAGGCAAGGTAATCTGTCAGCATGTTACAATCAACATCGGTTATTTTCTTAGGCATGGGCATCCCCCACATATTCGGTGGTCGGCCAAAGACCACCTCATACGGGGATAGTCCTGATCTCGAATGGGGGACCATTCTCATATAGAACAGTGCAACTGGCAGGGCGACTATCCAGTCGACCCCTTTCTCTTTACAGATTTTAGCAAGGCGTGTTTTCAGTGTCTGGTTGTGTCTCTCTACAAGGCCAGCGGCCTCGGGATGTCGGACGCAGTGGAATTTCCACTGATATCCTAGCAGAAGGGAAACCTGTTTCATGAGCTCGGATGAGAATGGCTGTCCGTTATCTGAGTACACGACACGAGGCAAGCCGTACCGTGGGAAGAATTCTCGAACTAGCTGCCTGGCAGTGGTCGGGGCAGTGTAATCTGGGACTGGATATGCTTCGGTCCAACGGGAGAGTGCACAAACAACTACGAGGACATACTTGAATCCTCGACAACGGTCCATCTGGATATAATCCATCTGGAGGACTTCGAAAGGGTGATCGGGAGGATGGAATCCACCTTGCTCTACAGGAACGCTTTTACCTGGATTGAACTGACAACAGATCATGCAAGTACGCACTTTCTGTTTTGCTGCTGCTCGTAAATGTTTGTTGTACCAGAGATTCTGTAAACTGTCTAACATAGCTTTTTCTCCTAGGTGTGCTGGACTATGTGCTGTATTTATTATGACTTGAACCATAGAGTCGGGGAGAAACCATGTAGATTTTCCCTTCGTCATCCAACCTTGATCTGTCTGGATCCCTCCTAGTTCAGTCCATTTCTTGATTTCATCTGGAGTAGCATGTGTCTGAATATCGATTACATCTAGTGTGGGATCCCTAACTGTCATACAATGTGTCGGTACTATTGTCTTTGTCACATCAGTTGTCTGGGTGTGAGTCAATGCTGTATGTTTTGCTGTTTGGTCTGCCAGGTCGTTACCCTGGGAAATGGAATCTGTAACTTTAGTATGTGCTTTACACTTCATGATGGATATGCCTGAAGGCAGATGTATTGCTTCTAACAGTGCTTGAATGAGGGGACCGTGTTGGATCTTGGCACCGTGAGAGGTCAGGAAACCTCGTTCTTGCCATAACACTCCGAAGTCGTGTACAACTCCGAAAGCATAACGTGAATCTGTGTATATGTTAACATTTCTGTTCTTGGCTAGTATACAGGCTCGGGTCAGAGCGATGAGCTCTGCTGCTTGAGCGGACAGTGTGTCAATACGATATGTTTCTTTAACTTCAGTTTCAGTGGTCACTGCATACGCGGCCACTAATTCTCCTGTGTTTGTTCTCATACATGAACCATCCACATAAAGTGTCAGGTCTGGATTTGTCAGTGGAACATCTGTTAAGTCTCGTCGGGGCTTTGTTACTGCATTAATGATCTCTATACAATCATGTGGGGCTGAATTAGTCATAATCGAAGGTAACAATGTTGCGGGATTCAGAATGTTACAGCGTCTGAGTTCTATGTGTGGCTGGAATAGCGTCAATTCATAACCTGTCAGTCGTGCTATAGTCAAGTGTTGAGTCTGGGTTCGGTTTAAAAGAACCTCTACAGAATGTGGAACTTGTACAGTTAATGGATGTCCTAAGACAATTGAATCGCTCTGTCTGATTGCTAGGGCTGTCGCTGCAACTGACTTTAAGCACGCAGGGAGTGCCTGGGCTACTGAATCCAATGTACTTGAAAAATAAGCACAAGGCTTATGTGAACCTGCTTGATCTTGAGTTAGGACAGACAACGCTGTACCATCACGTTCTGTAACAAAAAGTGTAAATGGTTTGCTGTAACATGGTGTTGCTAAAACTGGTGCTTGACATAAAGCTTTCTTTAATTCCTCAAAGGCCTGTGTATGTTCCTGAGTCCAAGGAAGGGCAGTCAAAGTCGCTGCCTCCTGTGTTGTCAACTGAATGAGTGGTTTAGCTAGAAATGCATACTGGGGAATCCATTGTCTGCAGTACGAGGTGAGGCCTATAAAGGCCCGCACTTTCTTTTGTGTCTGGGGTTGTGGCATATTTACAATTAACTGGATGCGGTCAGGAGTGAGCTGTCTCCCCACTTTGGACAGCAAGTGACCCAAGTACACAACTTGCTGAACACAGAATTGTAGCTTCGAAGGAGACACCTTGTGTCCCTTGTCGGCCAGAAAATGTAAAACTGTCAGTGATGCTTGTTCACATTCGGGTTCACTTCGTGCGGTGATCAGCAGATCATCGACGTATTGTAGTAAGGCGGTGTTAACTGGCATTTGGATACAATCAAGTTGTCTTTTCAGTGCTTGACTATAAATGCTGGGGCTTTCTGTGAATCCTTGAGGTGCGCGTGAAAATTTGAAACTTCGTCCATTTAAACTGAATCCGAAGAGGTATTGGCTCTCTGGATCAATGGGTACACTGAAGAAGGCGTTCTTGAGGTCAATTACAGTAAAGAACGTTGCTTCTGAATCAATAGCAGTCAATAGGGATGAGATGTCGGGAACCACAGGGTACTGTGGAACAATGCATTTATTCAGTTCTCGTAAATCAATCACCAGCCGATATACTGGCGGTGCATTGGGATCAGTACGTTTAAGAATCGGAATGATAGGGGAATTACAGATATTGGAGTCGGTCTCTACGACCACTCCTTGGGCAATGAGCTCTTCAATGATTTCCAGTAAAGCCACTACAGCATCGGGTGGTAACTTGTATTGTCTGATTCTCGGTAAAACAACTCCTGGTTTGAGTGTAACACGATATGGTGTGATGTGCATGCAACCTACATCGGTTGGGCCTTGTGCCCACAGGTGCTTCGGTAAATTTTTCAATCTGACATCAAACTCTCGTAATACATAGTGACCCTTAAAGTCACGCAGAAAAAGTCTAACTCCTTCCGGAGAACAACATATCACAGCTCCTAGAGCCTTCAGTGTTTTGATACCTAACAAGTTTTCTGGACATGATTTCTTAAGTAACAAGTCTGTAACACGTGATAATGGACCCACAGCCAGGGGGACTGGTTTCGATACCTCATTTACAATAGGCTGTCCTGAAAAACCAAGGGAAACATTCTGTGAGCCTGAGAGGGGTGCCCCTGGTACTTCATTATGGCTGATTGTTGTGCGGCTTGCCCCTGTGTCAATTAAAAACTTTCTGTCTTTTCCCAATACTTGACTGTGTACATAACGACCCTCTTGATCTACAGGAATCTCAATAAGAGGCAAGCCAACCTCCCTCTCTAGTTTCATGTGTATCGCTGATAATCGGGATAATCAGATTGGGCATACTGGTTCATCTGTCGTGAAACTTGCTGTGTCGCGGCAATGGGCTGTGGCTGTGGCTGTGGCTGTGATACCGCTGCGGTCTGTGCTGTATGTGGTGGAGCATGCATAGGTTGTGAATTCTGTGAAGTCTGTTGCTGGACCTGGTCTTTTCTAGGCGGATGCGGTCTTTCTTTAGTTTTACCTGTTGCTATATTGTGTTTCAGGACTGGACATTCATGTACGTAGTGACCTGGCTGCTTGCAATAGTTGCATGTCCCTTTAACGGGAGCTGCGGCATTACCTGTCTGGGTCGTACCCTTTCTCTGGCCGTCGGCTGGAACCGACTGGGCCACTAACATTTTCATTTTCGTGTCTTTCATACGTCTCTGTTCGTGATCCTGTTCTTCTCTAATTCTGTTCTGATGGTATTGTAACATTTGTAACATCTGGGATGGCGTGTTTCCTTGCCATGTACTTTCAACTTTATATACACGGTTTTTAACTGCTGTCAGGGAATTCTCGACTAACTTTGATACAAAAAGATGCGGGTACGACTCGCTGCCTGGTTTTAGGCCACTATTAATAATGAAACATTTCTCGAATCTTGAATAGAAGTCACTGGTATCTTCATCGTGTTTCTGTTTACAGGCTGAGATTGCGTCCCAGTCTTCCTTTTTAGTTGTCAATAATCTTGGCAAGACCTGTACTATTAGACCTGGTAATGCTTTTGCTTTCTCCCCAAGGCCTAGCCCTGGAGTACAAATTTTTTCCTCGTCTTCTATTTCTGTCCATATAATCTTTTTATCTCCCACCTCCCATTCCTTTTCCTTGAGTTTCTCGTAGATGCCGGTGGGCAGCAGTACCTTTAACAATTTCATAATATCTGTATATGTGTAATCTCCCATGAGTAACATGTCTTTAAGTTCTCGGTGAAAACCTGCAGGGTCTTTATCATGACAGGGTACTAGTTTCTTCATTTCTAATAGTTCTAACTTGGTCAGAGGTGTGTATACATACACACGTTTCAGGGTATTATCGGTACCCATAACTGGGTGTACTTCTCGTAACGGATTCTGCCTGTCAAAATGCTCAAAGTGACACATTTTTCTTTCGGGTGGCTGAGCTGAAACATATTGTGGGCCTAAGAAAGCGTTATATTTACGTCGTTGTTCTAGAATTATTTGAATTAATCTGGTACTTAGGCCTCTCCATCTATTCATAAGTAGTGCTTCTAATGGATCAGAATGTTGTTGTCTGTATAACATGATGAGATGCTGAATCATGTATATACCAGCTACTTTCTGCTCGTCTGGGGAAAGGTTCAGAAATGTCTGTGCTACTGTATCATCATTGTACGTGTTAGAATTGTCAGCCCATAGTACTGCTGACCGGGCTAGTTCTTGTTCATCCATAGAATTGAGTACATGGTACCCCATTTGTTCTTGAAGCATTTTAACGGCAACTTGAAACAGATGTTCAGGGGAACTTGGTTTTGATATGCCAGAGAGAAAAACTCTCTTGCTTTCTGGACGAATGCCTTTCCTAAGGTAACTTCCCTTACCCACATATGCTATCGTATCTGTAGTCGTTTCTGGTTCTTCAGGTCCTTCCTCCTCCTCGGAGGAGTCATTCCTGTCACTTTCTTTTTCTTTTTCGTGTATTTCTATTACTGCTTTTCTGATTCTCTTGTACATGCTTGATATACAATTCACTTTATCATGCTTTCCTTCGGCTATATTTTGACCCCACTTGTTTAGTGCTTCCATTTCATCCTGGTCTACCCCAGGCCTGTCTCGGTCTCTTATTAAGCAATTTATGAAAAAACGTAATACATATGCTTGAGTGTCAACTTTCTGGTGTGCCAGGGCCTCCTTAATACTTTCGGGATTTTCCCCAGTCTGGACAAAATGATATATTCTATCTAGGTGATCAGTCATCCCTGGGAATAACACTAGGTAATCTGTAGCTTGTCGCAAGCGTAGTGATGCTATCAACATCCTATCTTCTTTACCGGGTACTGGATCGTATCTGAAAACTGGAAGGGGTTCTTTTAGTATGTCGAGACGGGGTGATTGGGGTGTATGATGCTTCAGCAGGTCTCTAAGGTGTAATCTGTGTGTTGCTGGCGGGGTCTGGAGACCCCCTGTCGCACCTCCTGAGCCAGAGGCTTGAGCATTATTTCTCTGTGGAGTCTGTATGTGTATCTGAACTTGTCTCTTACTGGGATCAGGCACAGTCGGATTCGGTATATTAATCTTAGGTGCGGGAAGTGGTGGAGGAGGTGGAACAGGTGGAGCAGGCTGTCGAACGGGGGAACCTTGCTGCGGTAATGGCGGGATATGGTCTGGAGGCGGGTTGCCACCTCCGTCACCGTCAGTAGGCGGGACGCGGGCACGTGGATTGGTGTAAGCGGGTGCTACATCGTCTAGATAGGAAGCAAGGAATATGTCTTTGGTGGTCCTGTGATTTACTTTAGTCGGAACCAATGGTGACGGCAGGTTTTTCGGTATTTCTGAAGTGGCTTCAGGCGAACCCTCGGCCACTAAGTACATGCCATTTACAAGATTGTTTCGCGCGCGGTCTACTTGTTCTGATTTTCCTCGGATCCCTTCATTAACTAATTCGTTTTCTCTGACTCTATCCGACTCTTCTCTATGTCTGTCTTCTCTACGGAGTGCTCTTTCAGCACGTTTATGTGATTCTTTACGCCAAAATTCTATGGCGTCTTTCTGAGATTGTCTGGCTTTCTTTTTCCATAACGCTTCTTCTACCTTCACGATGCACTCGGCATCCCATGTTCCTGTAACGGGCCATCTGAGTCTCTCGTCTAGGTGCTTAGTATAATCGGCCCATAAATCTAGATACAATATGGCATCTAAGGCATGCTTATGGTACATAAAGTTTCCAGGAGTGTCCCTAGGGGGGATAGGAATTTCTTCCTCTAGCATCCCTTTCCTAGTTCCTATCTGTCTTAGTTTATTGAAGAACGGCATCTTGTTACTTAGTACTAGATACTTGATACTTGTTACTTACTTCTGAATACAGCTAGTTAC
Organism: Lissotriton vulgaris; assembly: GCF_964263255.1. Classification (NCBI taxonomy): domain Eukaryota; kingdom Metazoa; phylum Chordata; class Amphibia; order Caudata; family Salamandridae; genus Lissotriton; species Lissotriton vulgaris. Next base: position 2,025,694,327 of record NC_141691.1, on the reverse strand, counting down.
ACAAAAACACAATAATGTACATCAAACAGTCACTCATACCACGACATTAATCACATGAAAACATTTTGAACATATATCACTACCCTTGATACTAGATGTACTGCTAAACAGCACAGATACACTGTCGAGAACAGTGCAAGAACTTGAAGGCTTGATATACTGCTAAACAGTACAGATACACTGTCTAAAACAGTGCAGACCGCGTTTGTGTACCCAAACACGTCTTTACCGGATACATAATAATGCACCCGTCTAGATACGTCCCAGCAATGGTACTCACCGGGAAGCACGGAACGGAAGGCCTCGGAAAACTCGACTGGACTGGACCGGACTGGACTCGTCTCGACTCGACACGTGGATACTTCGGAAACTGGTGGGCCTCTTGACACCTCGGACCTTGCTTCTTTCGGCTAGGCTCTGGTCGGGATCCTCCGCACTCCTCACCGCCTCGTCTGGGTGCTGATCGCAGTCTCCGTCACCTCCGTGGGCCAGAGGGAGATACAGGAAATCCTGCGGGTACGCGTAATGGTCCGTCGTGACTTATGGCAGGGGGCAAAGGTTGCAACGCACCAACCGGCGCGTAAGGTGGGGGAGGGGTCCCTGTTCGGGCGCCAAAATAATGTGGTAAATATTTGATTTACCGTCCTAATTTCTATGCAGGTAAGTACTTAACAAAAATAACTCAATCGGAAAGAAAGATGCAGAGTCCGTGGTGTTAGAGTTCTTAGGGGTTTTATTCCTTAAAAAGGAATGTTTCAGGTACCGGATATTGTGTTCCTGCCACCACTGGGGTGCAGGAAGGGATAGAGCATACTTTATTGACAAGACATAACTTTTATACTTAAACCATATAATGAATACCAATACAGTAGGCGTAACAGCTGAGAGAAGCAAGATAACAGCATACACGTGTTAGCAATACGTAATCAGAAGGCGTGAACTAGGCGTGAACATAGAGGTGTGTGTTAGAAACGTCACATGTAGGTGTCACAAGTAGGTGGGTACAAAGCAGAATTTTGCAATGTCAGCAGAAATCTGAGGCCTGGATGCGCGCGCAGCTGCATGACGTGTGATTGACGTGGAACTGACGTGGAGCTGGAGGGTGCAGGGGACTTGACATTTACACTAGCGGAAAGAGACAGAAGTCTGGCCTGTCAGATCAACTCGTACCTATATCATATCTGATATCTGATGTTTGGGAACCATATTATCTAGAGGGAAAGGTCTCTTGGGCAGAGGCTATTCTATACTGACTGTGAGTGCGTGTATAAGCGTCTAAGTGTCTGCATGAGATGCGAGGGGGCATGGGCCTACCATGGTAACAGAGGCTATGAATTACTTGCACGGAGACAGTGAGGCCGGGCCCTTTGCTCTGCAGCTGTAAAGATGTTTACTTGAGCTAGTAGGCAGGAATGTATGTTTGAGAAGCAGAACAGATAATTCGAAGGTTGAATACAGTCTTGGCAGGCAGCAGGCTGAGCCAAGTGCTGTTAGCCGCGCAGGGAGTAAGGCAGAGGTCACGAGTACAGAGGCAGCCCAGGCTGAGGCGTTCAGAGTCAGAAGGCAGGAAAAGGCTCGATGGCAGAATTCAGAGGCCTACTTCGCCAGAGCTGAAAAACGTGTAAAGTACACCACAAAAAGACGTTGGCATGGCATACTTAGAAACGGAATATTCAACCCATTCAGGGTGGATCTGAAAGAGGACATGTTAACGTTGGACGCAAATGTATTTGCGTCTTTATAGCTGGCACAGGAGGGAAGTTACATGCACTTTAAGCTGGTACATGGAGACGGTGGGGTACACGTTAGGGAACATTTCTTGACCATAAAATTTATATTTCCTCAATTCCCCGATTGTGATCCTCCTATTCCGAGTATGTCTCCTTGATGTGTTGGATGTAGTGGATCCTGAAGGTTTATGTTTGGTACGCAGTCTGAGTCGGTAGTACTGTCAGGGTCTATGGTGTCATCTTGTGTAGTCAGGTGTAGTTGAGATCTTGAGTTTTATACGCATCCTTTTAAGGTTGAGAACAGGTTGTCAAATTTTTCTAATTCGCTGTCAGCTGCTTGTATGAGCACTATACCGTTCTTATATATAGTTATGCATAGGTCCGCTCTACACCTTGGTGACGGTTGGCTCATAAGTTTTGTGCTATGTGGGATGTTGGTTATACTTTTTATGTTAAGTATTTCTGTAATGGTATTGCGCAAGATCGCCGTTCTTCTAGTGAAGAATATCAAGTCATTCACGATAATACCTTTATCTGTGCTAAGATAGGGGTCCCGGATTAGCGTGTCCGGGTTTTTCCTCAGTAGATTATGTTTGAATTTTTTGGCTGCGTTCTTGGATAATTTGGATGGGTATTTAATGACATGTTGATGGGTATGCAGTATGTTTAATTATATACATATATATATATATATATATTTGACAGTACCTCTGCAAATAAAGAAAAGCAAGAGCCCATTTGGTCCGTGTCCGAGTTTCCTTTGTTGGCTGGCGAGACTCGCTGCAGCGCAATTTGAAAGCGGCATTCGTAATATATATATATATACATATATATATATATATATATATATATATATATATATATATATATATATATATATATATATATATATATATATATATATATATATATATATAATATTTGTCTAATTACTTAGTCTATGTTGTCCTTTTAGTGTTCTCCAGTCTTTCTTACAATATCTGTTTTTGTTATGGTTATTTCAAGATGGCCGCCTGTTATCTGGTTTGTATGAGAGCTGTATGTCCTTCTCACTTTTTTCCAGTTAAGAGTTTAAAAGTATTTTCAAGATGTCCGCCAAAGTAGAAGTCTTTTTTTGTGCTGAGGTGTCTTCCTCTCTTTCTATTGTAACACTTGTCCTCTTTCCCTTGTCTGTAACGCTCCTTTTTCCATTTCTATTTCTGCTTGTCCTTTTTTCTTTTCCGATGTTTCTTTCTGCTATTTTTGGGGATGTTTTCCAATGATGATGTTTTCCTCTAAGATGGCCCATGTTTTACACCACTAAATGTCTTTTGCGGCCGCCATTTTGAGGTCAGGCAGGCCACTTTGTGAGCTCCGAAACCCCACGTCTAAGTTTAATGATCCCACTCTCCTACTTTCCAACATATATTGCACACGGATAGGCAGCATGTAGCAGGGCGGCTTGATTCCGCTTGTGAAGCAGCCCCACTTCTTGTTATGAGGGCGCATCGGTCTCTCACCTCCTTTCCAGATTGACTCCGTTACGAGGCATCCCCACTTCCTGGCAGCATCACAGACAGATGCCTCGGCTCCTCTCCTCCGCTCCGCTCCTCCTCTCCCTGCTGCATCGCTGGCGCGCTCTGAGACCTCATCGCGCCTCAAGTTTCATCATTCTGCTCTCCTGCACTCCCGGATACCGCAGCCTCTCTCCAGATATGACCGCCGCGGTACTCACTGATGTTCCGTCAAGCGAAGCACTGATCCTTCTTCCTGCAGTTCCCTTGACGTTCCTGGGCAGCCTGACGATACCTTCCAGTGCCTCACATTCCTGGATGTCTCAGGCCGTCCATAGTCTTGTCGTTCTTGGCTGGGCAGTTGACGTTGTTCGGTAGGTGCCTCCACTTCTTTTCCTCTCTTCTCCTTGTCCCCCGATGATTCCGGTTGTTGGTGGTCGATGTGTGGAAGGTGGGTGGCGGGGTTAAACAGGGATTTTAACCATAAGCACAGACTTATCTCTCCAAAGATGCTCAAAGAAGAAGGATTGAAATGATTGTAGTCCTTCAATAGGTGCAATGGGAAATATTATGAACCAATCAAATATTTTTTTTTTAGGTCTCACAACATCCTATGACATGGAGATTCCAAAATTACATACATATAAACTGGGTGTTTTCAAGACTGTAATAATACTTGTTAGCTTCTTGGAGATCTCCTTGCATAGTATATAACAAAATACTTGTACTAGGGTCAGTGGCTAGGCCAATCCTTAACCCCTTCGATGCGTGTGACAAGGTCAGCTCGTCATGGGCGTTACCTGCGCTGTGCGTGTGACGAGTTGACCTTGTCACGTAACGCCGGATTTTTAAAATCGCAGCGCTCAGCGGGAAAACCGCTAGCGCGCATGCGGTTAACTATATGAGTAATATGTAGAGTAATTTATGTACTGCTAAGAGAGAACAAGGTAAATTTATATGTACTTAGGTTTAGGCAAAGTGATAGGACATATTTATAGAGTTGTGAAGGGAAGTGATGGGGCCTCATGTAACATGTGCAAACACAATCTGTGACATTTTTTAAGTTAAAGAATTTTGTGTTTTTTAATCCTGAAACTTCCTAGACCCTAGTAGCCCATTATGTCTCCCTATTGAACACCATACAGCTATGTTGCTGAGAGTTGCTCTGAAGTCATGTCCCAGTTTATAGTTCTTTGCAATGCAACTGTCTGGCACTTTCTGCACATATCTGGTGGGTTAGTTGGCGCAAGAGACACTCACTATAGATGTTAACTTTATCCTGTAACTTAAAACACCCACAGAGCATCTTTCCACACAAATCTACTCTATCCATCTCCCCTTTCTTTACCTGTTTTCAAACACAGGTCATTGTGCATTTTAATAGTTAGATAAACTTACCTTCACTGTAACGGAAATAAAAAGCACTACACATTTTTTTCAGTTGTTTTTTTATAATTTATATTTCTGGGAGTTTCATATTTGAGAATTAGGATCTGTGAAAGAGAAAAAATATATAGTTATAATATATAATATATTTTTTACAACACAGCATAATTGTAACATTTTACAATTTATTTTCTTTGCCTTTTTTGCTGTTCTCAGAATATATTGAACTTCAATAGAAACAGTGATTTCAATCGTAATCATCACATAACAGCGGGCAAAAAAAATAAACAATCAATAAGATTGTTTAAAAAAAAACTACCCCCTCAATAACAATCCAAAACATACAAATGACACATATATAAAATGCTTACTCCTAAGAAAATATTCTTACTTGAATTTATATACACTGTAAATGTTGTTGTTTAAAAATATACACTGACAGAATGTGCAAGAAAAAGTCCGTAATTTAAAGATACACCTTTCCTCTAGGCCAAATGGTATTACTGAAATCCTTTATATTGAAATTGTCCAATAGTTATTGTATTAATACATAATAATAAGTTCCTCAGAGGCCAAATTAAGTTCCAAAAACTTTGGCTTTATAAATATTACGTAAGAATTTGGCAATTCTCTAGGAAAACGTTGTTTAAAAACCAACAGAGCATCATTAAGATATGTCCAGCCTTTAATCCCATTTTAGACAGGCAGTGTAATAACCAGATGTTGTGGAAGGACCATCATGGGAAATTATTGCTACAAAACTCCTTCCTGATATTGGTAGTTGACTTGCTACAAAATGTTTTATTAAAGTGTCCAATTTTCTTCCATCAGCTGTATAATGTTGAATCATTAAAATTATATATTGTCCATATCTTTGTATAAATAATGTTGATAACATTTCTGATTTGCATTGGCTACACTCCATGTTTTGGTGTGCTGCTGTAACTTATTTATTGAAAGACACTGATGTACAGTCTGGTAATTTCAAATATATAAATCTTTCAGTGTCTACGTTAGTGCTGCATACAATTTTCACAATGATGTTCGCATTTATAAGAAAGGCCAAAAAGATTTTCAATTTTTATGCTTTATTTTCCAATATGGTAAGCATATACATTAGAAATTCCTGAGCATCTTGTTGGATATTCTGCGTAAATTGTGTAGAACCAGAACATACAATTAAAAGATTACGAACATTACAAACGCTTTGTATTTTACTTTTATTGTTTCTCAATTTTTCATAAATACAAATACAACATTATCTTGTTTTTTCCTTCTCTACACCTTCACTAGCGATATTTTCATACCTTTTTTTTCGATCTAATACATACTTTTCAAATACAGGATATTGACCTAAATTGGGGGAATACACTCCTCTTAACCTATTAAACAATTTTTTAGAGTTTGCATCTGCAGTAATCTTTGTATCATCAAAATCAATCAAAAACAAACCAGATAAAGTTCTGACTCGGGACAAAGCAACATATACCATACCCTCCATAAGCACGGTATTTCCAAAGTACACCAAAGCATTGCCAACACTTAAACCTTGAGATTTATGAATAGTTACTGCATATGCCAGAGAAAGTGGAATCTGTTTTCTACAAACATATACATCTTTAACCAGCAAAAAAACACTCAACAACAACTAATTTATTTTACTTCTTCAATCTGATGAAATTTAATTTTTTTAAATTCAATTCCATCTTTTTTCTGATCATTAACAAAATCCACAACTTTGCCCATTGCCCCATTAACTAAACCTTTTTCTACATACAAATTATGCCTTAAAATTACCCGACAGTTTATACTTGCATATAGATTCTTTTCTAAACCAGCAGTTTTAGTTATCGATTTTTCCAAAGAATCCAATTTTGTTTTCAACTTTTCTGTCAAAATAATAGTGATTCCTGCAGGCTCTATTTTACCAATGACTTCCATTTTTAGTATTTCTTTATTTTCCAGCTTCAAAAGTTGTTCATTGAATATAGAACACTCGTGCAGTGTTGGCATTAAGCAGATGATAAATTTGTTTTCTGCAATTTTCATATATATTTTCTCAGGAACTATATTTTCATTTGGAAACAAATTGGAACGTAATCCACTCTGCAAAGCTTGTTTGCCATGTTCTGTCAGTACTCCAATTCTTATATCTTTAAGAATAGTTCCATAATCAACATCATTTGCCTGTCGCATATTTGAATTGAGTTCTTTGTATTCAAAATATGAACAAATGTTAACGTTTCCAACGCTACCCAAAGACTTTCTGGTGTCTTCATGCACAAGTTTTTTTAAATACTGGTTGTCCTTTTACAGGAGTAAGTTGCAGTAGACCTCCAAATACTATGACATGTTTTCCACCAAAAAAGACATTGTACTCTGTTTTAAGAATTTGCTGCATTCTAAAATGCACAAAAGCAAGCATTAAGTTTGAGACCATGCTTACCTCATCAATAACCAGTTTCATTTTCTTTAGCACTCTTGAAATTTCACAACAATCTTCTCCAGATAGTTTGTGATAATTCAATTTGTTTTCATGCTCCACAGGTAGCATAAGTAAACAATGCAATGTAATTTCTTTAATGTTGTGTGCTGCCAACCCAGTTGGATCAGTTACAACACAAGACAAATATGTCTCAGTTGTTTTCTTTAACTGGTGATTACTTTAATTTAGAAACTTTTTCCTGTATCAGCTTGTGCACTCACATTCTTTCGGATAGGTTGAAATGATGTGCATGTGCATTCTTTCTTTTCATGAAGAAATCCATGGTCGATCTGTTGTCTCACTTGCTGAATATTTCTTTCTGTTCAACATTTTGTTGTTCTTCCAAGTTTGCTAAGTCCATTACATCTTCTTGAGCTTGATGCATTGCTGTTTCCACCTCATTCATGGCGATTGCTGCTTCATTTTCAACAATTGGTTGTCCTAGTTGATCTAGACTCATTGGAGCAGAACCTTGACTGTCTTGAGAACTGTCTCTAGCAATCTCAGCTGCAATAGTAGCTTCTTGTTCAAATCAAAATTTTCACATAATTTGTAAAAACAGTAAATTCCATGGTATCTTTACAAGCATTGAAGGAATCTTCATAGCTCTGAAAATCTCCAAGTAATTCCAATTCTCAACGCCACGGTTTGAACCGTTGCAAAAGGGCTAAATAATAGAATTCACTTTTATTAGGACTGTTGCAACTCAGTTTCCTGTGATTAATCAAATTTCCTTTTGTTTGTTTCACCAATCACTCCATATTTTCCAGCATTGATATTTTCTGTAGTATTCCATTTAAAAGTGTAGTTTTGCAGCACTTCATAGAGACACATGTTCTCAAGATGATGACTTCTGTTTGGATAATAGGTGTCCAACATATTTTTTTTCAAAATATCTGTACTTTCTGGATCTTTTTCTGCTAAATATTCAATTTCTTCTACAGATTTAAGTATCCGATTTTGCTTTGCTGCAAGACCTAGACTCACCCACATGATTCTTCTAGATTTGGAGTATAGACTTGCAGATGATAACTGATCTGAGCATTCATACGCCCTGAATGTAATCATTTATGTATTTTGATTCTTCGCTTCTTCTCAAACTATAGATATTTTTGGGAGACTTTCTTGTGATGGTATGTCGCATAGCAGACATAAAACAGTTCACTCTTCCTTTGGATATTACAGGACGAGAAAATGGTATAGAACTTATCCTTAGACTTGTACTTTCGTCTACAGTATTTTCCACATCAATGGCTTTGGAATCATAAGACTTGTTGTCTTAAGTTGTTTTCTTCTGTGTTTTGAGTATAGCATATGTGGCATATTCTTCCATAAAAGACAAAACAGTATCACCCGAATCTGTTCCGAATTTGGGGGCATCCTTGATCCATAACAGCATATGTATATTCCAAAAGAAATTCACAACTTCTCCAAGAGGAGGATTTTTGTTATTGCAGATAAAAGACATCATAGCTTCAAATCTATGATTAAAATATCTGCATTCATTAAAATGATTCAAAGAGCACAATTCTTCACGTGTCTGGTACTCGATATTTTTTATATTCAAATTTGCCTCTCAAAGAAATTCAAGTAAAACATCCTAAGCATATTCAGCACAGCTTAGGGTAAGGAACCATGTAGGAGTTCCTAAGTTTCTTAGCATACATTTAAGTTCTCCATGATAATGGTACCAATACTCATTAGTGCCACACTAACATGCCATTATATTAATCAGCTGAGATTCTAAATGATCATCTCTCTGGTGCACTTTATCCATAAAATCCTTAGGAGAAACATTTTGTAGATGTACTCCTGTTTTCAATATGTGATTGACTGCATATGAAAGTCCAGATAAGGCACTCTCAAACTAAAGATTAAATATATATGGGATACATTGTCGAAAGTTTGGATCTTTTGCATGCAAAGATGCAGGAATCTTCACAGGTCATTCATCATATTGTCCTCCTTTTCCTCTTGGGAACAACAGTGGAAAACAACAAGCTTCCAAGCTTTCTTCCCATACACTCACGGGACTTCCCTTTGCTTTTTTCATTTGGAATAACTCAATATTATTCCCCACCACTTCTTTTGAATTAAGTGGATGTACACTGTAATGTTCATAGATTTCTTAACTTCTTGACATGTCCACTTTCTCAATTTATCCACTTGGCGTTTCAATATCTTCTGCTGAAAGTATTTCTTCTTCTCCCATATCCACATTTTTCTAGTAGTTATTGTTTTTTATCAGACATAAACTCACCTTTTGCACTTTCCTAACATCCACTAATTCCTGCCAGATTTTCTTTAAATCCTCTCAGTAAATCTGGAGGAGGCAATTTAACTGTGTTAGGCTCCATATGAACAATAACCTGAAACGGGTGCACACATTGAATGACTCATACGTATTTAAATCTAACAGTTCTCGAGGAACAGCTACCAACTCAGGATTATTATGGACAGCTCTAGCAGGCATTTTATTCTCATTTAACTTATTGTAACAATATTTACAAATACTCTGATCAGAACCCAAATCAAAACAATTCTCTACCAACAAACAAGTTGCAAATTCCTTCCACTTATCATTATTTTCTTTTTCACTTTTTAACTACAGATCAACAGTCCTAGTCTGATTTGTATAGTGAGATCGGTGACAACAATACAAGAATAATTTGGTCTTTCACCTGAAATCATCTTAAACTTTGTAATTTGTT